>NC_043001.1:111532344-111549844 GCF_006345805.1 Octopus sinensis | reverse complement strand
GACCATCGTGCCTTTCCCCGGTATTTGCTTGACCAGGCTGGAGCGTCTCTAACCTAAATTCTTGTGCAAGGGACGCATTCCATTGTTCAGGCGGTCAGTCTGTTGCCAGCATCCACTGAGTGGCTGATTAGGTATGCCGCGGCTGCGAATGCGCAGATACACACTTACATTACGCCACCTTCCACGATTTCTGGAAGGTGAGCGTGTGTGGGATCCGTTTGTAAGGCTCGTTTTTCCGCAGCTCGTTTCCATGACAGAGCTGCAGTCGTGGGTAAAGAAAAGTCCAAGACTGGGCGTCTGGCACCAGCAGTGTCGTCAAGCGCTCACAACCCCCTACCAGTCAGGCGATGGGATCAGTGGATATTCATCGTTAGAAATTCATAGAGGATTACTGGCATGGAAGTACGGTGAGACTCTAGGCGCCGACGAGAACGAACTGGTTAATCTGTTCCGGAGAACTTTACGGTTGGGATCTATTATGAATAATTTCCAGATGTCCATGTCCTGGCAGTGCTACCGGGGCGCGGTACCAGTTCGAGATAAATTCTACTGGCAAGAATGTGATGTCAGACGGACTTGTCCGATGTGCTCGTAGAGTGACGGAACCATTCTGCACACCCTCGTTTAGTGTCCAATCATTGCTGACTTGTGGGGTTATGCTGAACAGCTGCTGTCACGTGTGGGATGGATCCGCCGGTTGGCAGAGTCTATAGCGAAGATTGCTGCGCCACACTCTTTCAATCGATCACATCGACCCCAGTACTTGACTGGTACTTAGTTTACCGACGCCGAAGGGATGAAAGGCAAAGTCGACCCCGGCAGAATTTGAACCTAGAACGTGAAGGCGGTGTGCAAACAATTGCGCCAGCTCACCGCCTTAAGAATAGCTGTAAATAATATTATCGTCATTGTTTAGGCATCGGGGTGGCAGAATCGTTAGCACGCTGGACAAAACGCTTAGCGGCAATTCGACGCTCATTACGTTCTGAATTCAAATTGCATAGAGGCCGACTTTGACTTTCAGGGTTGATAAACTAGGTACCATTTTAGCCCTGGTGTAGATGTAATCCGCTTACATTCTTCCTCGAAATTCTTGGCCTTGTACCAACATTTAAAATCAAAATTATTATCATTGTTATTGAGTGTAATTGAAATACATTTAATGTATTTCATTTGAAAACAACTATTAAGTACACCTAGACAAACTTGGACAGATTTAATACAGTATAATAGTAATTTACGACTATTTACATCTGTTAGCGTTGATATTGTTTTAGAACCTCGTAAAATCTATTGCTATAGGCAACAATTTTTAATGTAGTTACAGACGTGCTTTTAGATCATTCTTGTAGCAACTACAAATGGAATGATTAACATATTTCTTATTTGCCTTAATATTTTAATTCACCTGTATAGTTGCTTTGTTTATTAGCGTGCTACTTGCGAAATGCTGTAGGCGTTTAACCTTGCTGTAAGTACAATTAGTACGGGATTGATAATTTTGTCGAAAAAAATAGATGCTAATTGTAGCCTGGCTGCATATTAATTTTTTTATGGTTACTTCGAATTGCTCTCTTCTGAAAAACAGTTGTCATATGAGCACCACTTTGTTTCTTAGCGTGCTATTTGCAAAATATTGTTTGCACTGAGATGATTAGCCACTTGTTTAATGCTTCGGTAACAGCTTTTCAACTCTATAGCTTGTAGGAGAGAGACTCTTTTACTTTTTTACTTTTTCAGTCATTTGACTATGGTCATGCTGGAGCACTGCCTTTAGTCGAGCAAGTCGACCCCAAGACTTATTCTTTGGATGCCTAGTACTTATTCTATGGGGCTCTTTTGCCCAACAGCTAAGTATACGACGGTCTTTTTTCAGTTTCTATCTACCAAATCCACTCATAAGTCTTTGGTCGGCCCGAGGCTTAAGTAGAAGACACTTGCCCAAGGTGCCACATAGTGAGACTGAACCCGGAACCATGTCGTTCGTAAGCAACCTACTTACCACACAGCCACTCCTACGCCTAGATATTGACTAAAAATATGCACTTAGTATTTTGGAAAGTATTTTATAAATAACCACTAGACTAGATTGATATAGTGATGAAATGCGTCACCTCTCAATCTTTTCCGGACATTATTTGCTGTTCTATCATCAGTGAATTTCATTTGTACACTGACCGAGTTGTTTCAACGGATGGCCAATGTAGACTTTGTCTAAAAATACCGCTCATGAAGTAAGAAACAGCCAAAGAATTTTGGATATTGTCAATGCCTGGACCAATTCAATTTCGAAATTGTCTACTGTAAATCCCAGATTAGCTGCTATGATACTTTCTGGAAACTATTTTCTTTGAAATATTCCTCTAACGAGACAGATTAGTTCTCAACAATATTATTCGCTTTGGAAAATATATTTTTGCTAATTCTATGCATTTTAAACCTCTTATTCAATAATCATTTTTTTAGATTATTAAATTTCATGTTTTAAATTTTAATCATTTATTGGTTATGTTAAATCTAGTTAACATTTTATGCTAATTTATTTAATTTCTAAATTTATGTGCTGTTATTTAGACTGCGTTACATATTTGACATTCTTTGCCTGAAAGACGATGTAGTGCTCGTGTCTTGGTTGGCACCCCTAGACAGGTGTCGTTAATGTTCTTCTTTGGCTCTTTGTAAACGTACCCCTTCAGGATAGTTAGAATTTCAGAGGACCAACGTTCTGGCACTGAAGGACGGAGAGTAGTGCTAAGGACAATGATGTCTTTTCGACGCTGGAGAATTGTATATCTTGTGACAATTCATTGTTTAATTTATAGTGACGCCTGGTTCCAGGCGCCATTTAGGGATTTTCATCCACGCATCGCAGAGATTAGAGCCTTCCGGAAGCCCCTTATGCGCATGCGCAGACATCAGCTGCAGCTAGACTTGACCGCCATTGTCTCTCTTCGCCCGTGCTGCCAACCGAGACGGACGCCACTTGACCAGCTCCGTGTGGCTGGAATTCTGAAGGCGATCTACGTCTTCGGTGAATCTGTGAAAAATGTCTTCACAATTGTGATTAAACCGACTCCGCGGCTTTCACCACATACTGTTATTTGTTAGGAGATTCTTGTTCCCGCTATTTTCCTTTCCACGACTAAGTAAGGAATTCTGAGGCACCCTTCCAGTGCCAACCTCACTTCCTACAAATTAATTTCACTATTTCTGCTATAAGTATGCTTCAGTAAAACCCTGTTACATCCTGGAGACTGATATTATATTTCTCCTTTGTATATTGTTGATGGCTTGTCTTAATATGTGTTGATATTCAGTGGCGAGCATACAAAGAATATATTGCTGTTCATGTGGGGTATTAAACTTGTTCAATCTCAATTCATAAACTGCTTATAAAACACGTATGCTACAAAAGAAATGCTTCTTACCAAATATTGTTATTATTTTTATTAATATCTTGGCTTCGTACTTTGCTTAAAGATTAATTGTATATTGTCTGACTTGAAATATGACTTTTTGAAACTTCATTTTTTTATGTGTTAAAATGATGAAGATGGTACAAATAAACGAATAAATAGAGAAATGAAAATTTAATGGCGTAGTGCAAAAACTGTGCAACAATAACTCTTCCTACAAGATTTTCTGTGGAATGATTTAATAAAATTTCGTTTATCAGCTACATTTAACTTGATTGATGTTAAGGATGTTCTTTAAAATAAAACTTCCTAATATCTTTCTTAAAAATAGTAATTCTCTACAAGAGTTATTAAATATATCTCTATAAAAGAAGATTGATTTCTTTCTAGGAAACCGTTTGTAAAGAAAGCACAGTTTCCCATTGCCCTAAAACAAGGTTATATGTTTAAAGACGCTACATCTTTTCATATCAGACAGAAATCAAATTTTCTTGCTCTATCAATTCTCGATAATAAGATTTCTAAATGATATATTAAATTCTATTTCTATTTATGTCACTCATTCAATTTTCGTTTCTAAAATCCATGGCACCATTTTATAATACGAACAATATAGCTTATAATTACCTGACACAATATCACATTTTTTTTGTAACAGGCACAAAAAATTATATTTTAGTAATTCACACAATATCATATTTTTTCCGACAAAAAACGTTAATCTATACAAGAGGCAAGACTACGATGTAGTCGGAGGAAACTCAACATCACTTTGTTCAACACATGCTGTTTTATATATATACGCTTCCATGCAATACTATATATATATATATATATATATATATATATATATATATATATATATATATATATAGCAAATGAAAGACAGAAGATGGAATGTGTTAGAATTTGCTATATACCTAACCATCACTCTGAAAATGACTGTGCTTTACCTGTAAGCCACCAGGTGTAAAGCATCCGTTATATATATATATATATATATATATATAATATATATATATATATATCTTATCTGCTGTTTGTTGTTGTCTTTAAACTGCGGCCATACTGGTGCATCACCTAAAATTTCTTTCAGTGGAATGACTCAAACTTAGTGCTTTTGATTTCCAAAGCCTGGTACTTATTCTGTAGGGTTCTTTTGCCGAGACAGACAGACAGACATACACATAGGGAGAGAAAGAAAGAGAGAGAAGGAGTGAAACAGGGAGAGCTAGAGAGAGAATGAGACACATAAAGAGAACGATTGTTGATATTCTAGAATATAAAATGTAAAGAAGAAAAACGCGGAGCGTTTGAAACTAAACCATTCAGAATTGTGAACTATTGACATGGCTGCAGCTAGTTTGATTCTTACAGAAAGAGATTGTTTATGCTCAAAACAGACACACACGCAAACACAACACACACACACACACACACACACACACACACACACACACACACACACACGCATATATAAATATATGTAAGCGTGTGTATTTATGTATGTTTGTATGCTTATAGATTGTATACATTCATATATTTCGACACACAGTGGTAGAGTTGACTGAGGGAGTTAAATAGAATTTCGAAAGTAATTTAGCGAGGGCGAGTGAGGATGATATTAATAAAAATACACGTGAAAGAAGGGTCAGAATGGGTGTAATGAAATATTTAAGAATGAAAATAAGAATGTAAAAGAAATATAAATATTTCCTCAAATAACGAGAATGTGACGAAATATAAGCGAATTGTAGGTGACGATGACAGAGAAATCCCTTCATCGTCCTCTTGCTCTACTCATTAAATTATATCGGTTGCATGCAAAAACGTATAATAAACACATATAATACATTTTTTTCTTTTCACACACAAATCGATATATCGAACACTGATCTGAAAATACAGCGTGACCTATGGAAATATTATTGACCTATCCGAACTCATAACAGACATTTTACGCGGGAAGCAAATATTATTATTATGTGTTGAAGTAGAAAATAAAATGATGCCCATGTTGTGTTTCTCCCTCAGCCAATATACATTCACACTTTTCAGTTCAAACTTTATAGTCTTGCTTTTATTCTATGAAAAATCGAACGAAACATTCAAGTAGTAATCCAAAGATAATCAATACGTTTGTTTCTGGATAAAATATATTTTCATTGATATATTTTAAGATCTAACGCATTTCTTTTATTCAGCGATATTCAATATGGTGTGTCAACATGCTACAGACTGTCACCAGATCGTGCACAAAATGCACTTTATGTCCCAAAGTAATTAGGGGAAGGACACATTTGATTATATAACATGTGATACACTATGATATAAAACTAAAACTGAATGATATATTTGATTTTATATAGAGCATGTCTTTCTTGTTCCACTTGTTGCGGTTTTGCTGAATGCCCTTCCCACCTCAATACAAATTAAAGTATTAAAACCTTCTTTGAAGATATTTGATACATCGTTATTATTATTATATCAATATTCGTTTCGGAAAAAATAAATTTAAATAAAATAGCAAGACAAGAGAACCAAAAGGAAAAAAAAAATTAAAAGGTATGATTTTCTTAATGAGCATTATTTAGAAATATCTCATACCCATTCATTTAAACAAGATTGCTGAGAAAATCATGGTTGCTAAGTGATCACTCCACATCGTAAAATAAGAGCGAAACCTGCTTCAAGTTGCAAGCTGTTATTTAAAATATATATATATATATCACATTTCATAATGTAATCTTGCAAAAACTGTATGGTAATAGACGAGATAAGAAGGCGGAAATGCTTCTGGTCGTCGTCGTATTCCGTTGTAGTTGGCCTGTTTTAACCAATAAGGAAATCAATAACAACAACAACAAAAAACCCTAGCAAAATCGACAGCAATTGTATTACCAATAAAGGTATCGTCAAAGAGATATGTCTCAGTGTCTGTCCGTTCTTTGGAACTATCAGAGGAGTTTGTCACACGTAATTTATGTATAAAAAAATAAGTTAGATATTTTACAGATATTTTTGATCATATGTTGTGTTGAGGTGGTGTTGTTGTTGTTGTTGGTGGTGGTGGTGGTCTTAGTAGAGACTGTTGAATCCCTGGATAGTTCTGGTAGAGGAGACCTATAATCAATATCTTCCAACAATATTTAAAAAAATATTTAGAAACATAGGCGCAGGAGTGGCTGTGTGGTAGGTAGCTTGCTAACCAACCACATGGTTCCGGGTTCAGTCCCACTGCGTGGCATCTTGGGCAAGTGTCTTCTGCTATAGCTCCGGGCCGACCAAAGTCTTGTGAGTGGATTTGGTAGACGGAAACTGAAAGAAACCTGTTGTATATATGTATATATATATATAAGTGTGTGTGTGTATATGTTTGTGTGTCTGTGTTTGTCCCCCTAGCATTGCTTGACAACCGATGCTGGTGTGTTTACGTCCCCGTCACTTAGCGGTTCGGCAAAAGAGACCGATAGAATAAGTACTGGGCTTACAAAGAATAAGTCCCGGGGTCGATTTGCTCGACTAAAGACGGTGCTCCAGCATGGCCGCAGTCAAATGACTGAAACAAGTAAAAGAGTAAAAGAGTAAAGAATATATTAGTTTGCACCTCTGTTTAAGACGTTAAGATGGGTTTCTGCTTCTATTGTTAGAAAATTCAGTGACCATGTACGTCGTCTATTGTTTGATTATACACAATATATGGAAATAATATTCAGAGATATGTTTTGCATGAAACTCAAACATTTGTTAGAATATTTGATGAAATGAATAGATGGAATTTAATAATAGACCTGTGGTAATAAGAACGTTTAACATATACAAGGACAATTAGACACTTTCAATAATTATCTATTTATAATGTTTAAAAGAAAATAGCTTAATATTCAATTCGGATCCAAATAATAATTTAAATCAATTGAAAATATAATACATTTAGTGTAACAGGAAGTGTGTCCTTTGTTGACAGTGGTAGAGCAACACTAGACATATCACGGTATGGTTTAAACTTTTCAATAAACTGTGATCTCTCAAGCTCTTCTTGACAAATATGGCTTCAGGGAAAGCTGATATTTTCTAAATAAATTCAACGTGGCGTGATAACTTGAAAGAAATACGAGTAGAATATCCACCAAGTAATGTGTTGTGTATTGTTTATAGCATTTACGTTATGATCGGGGGCTTAAAAGATGATAAAGGATGTAGACTTCTAGATGTTTCAAGTATATTTAATATTCATTGCGATAATGTACATGACTATATTTATTTATTGTAAAATTCATAAAAATCACGACATTCTTTTGTCAGAGGATAAGGAGAGAATATCATGAAACGATTTCAGTAACAGAAAATCAATAAGTTTGCTTTCGTTTCAATCGTTATTTGTAGGGTTTCAATCGTTTTTCTTGTCATCGAGAAATACTTAATACGCTATAAATCATTGTGTTGGGTATGCTGACTATAGAAAACGTCAACACTAACTTTCCGATGTCTGGTGACCAGATCAACCCTCATTTGCCATTACCTCCTATATTACTGAGGGATACATATCTCAGCGGAATGATACAGAAGCGAATAACTTAACAATCAAATTAGTAATTTGGTGGAAGATGTGGACAATTATTATTTTGTTCATCGAATCTTTATGAATTGGATACGTGTTGTACGTTCTTGTTGAATGAAGGTGCCTTCATATTTCACATGCTTTGTAGTGCTTTCCTTGAAGGTCATTTCAATGTTGATACTGAGGAGTGTGTCGCTTGTAATTCCTCGAGAGCTTGGTTTCATTCAGTATAGATTATGTCTCACATTTAGATGTTCCTTTTGGACTGTACAGCATGTAATTAACACTACATTGTACTCACTACTGATCCGTTAAATACTATTACGTTTTCATATTACTGAAATAGACCATGCTTACTTGATATAACCAAGCTTATATGCCTTGTTTATAGCTGTCTATGACTTTACAACTATCATTAGATGGGGGTCATTATGGAGACATGCTTGCAATGGGAAATATTTTTTTATCTGAGACCGCATGTTGAAACTAAAGCGATTGTAGCCTGAAAAACATATGCCGGCCATTCAGAATCACAATAAGACTAATAATTTCAATGTTATCTGTGATCAGAGCGCAGTTTTGTGGGAAGAACATTTTGAAACCATAATAAGAATAATAAATGTTTAAATGGCAAGAACAGTGTGTTTCTGAATATCTAGCATGTATCTTCCAGGCCTCAGTCATTATAAATTGGCACTTTTGAAAGATACGTAAGGATATGAAAAGATGTGTATATTCGATTGTTTAATACTGGTTTTATACATATCTATGAACCTGCAAAGCTCAGCAGAAGTAGATTGTTTTGAGTTAACTCTTAATACATTGCGTCCAAGTAGACAAGTTTTATCACAGATCGTGATCACGAGTTGTAAGTTTTTAACCGAGTAATTATGTAATAAAATGCCTCAAATACCGTCCAAGATGTTACGTGTTCACTGTTTTAACAGGGAAGCGTTGTGGTAGATTTTCAGATAATTTCGCTCACTGTTATAAAACCATGTAGGTCAATGGAATTAAATTAAATTCGCTATGAGTATACGTCCGTATATCTAAACTGGCATTATGCAATTAATCTTGAATTGTATTTCACCTTTCTATATCTTTTCTGTGTCAGTCATATCGCGAGCGAAATTTTCATCATTTTTCTTTTTCTAAAATTGTCACACTGCGCATAAATCTGCAAACTGAATAAAAGTATTTCTTTTATCATTATTATTATTATTATTATTATTATTATTATTATTATTATTATTATTATTATTATTTTTATTATTATTATTATTATTATTATTATTATTGTTGTTGTTGTTGTTGTTGTTGTTGTTGTTATCATCATTATTATGTTTCCTTCTTTCTTCAAATTTTCTTCCATTTCTCACCGAATGTTTTCCTTAAACCTAGGGCAGAGAAGCTCATTGCATGCACTCCCGGAGTACAAACGCAAATTCACAAGTAAAATATGTATTTAAAAAATTAATAAATAAATAAATCACTGAATGGATGTTGTTTTCACAGCGATAATGCTCTCATCAATTTTATTATTATTATTATTATTATTATTATTATTATTATTTTTATTATTATTATTAGTAGTAGTAGTAATAATAGTAGTAGTAGTAGTAGTAGTATTCTTATTGTTATTAATATTACTATTACTATTATTTCATTTTATCTTTTAGTAACAAATTTTGCATTCCTTTACAAATTCAGGGTATTTCTTTTTTTTAATAAGCGCGTGATTGTGTTCGTAAAACAATCGTCTTGGCTCCAGGTTAAGCATCGTCACTTTAAAGTTCTGTCACATTTGTTGAAACGCAATATCATCTCGTGTTGTACGAAAGACATAAAGTAACTAACATGTGAAGAAATGCTGGTGTGAAAATGATATTATGAGATATTCTATGCATGTCTTCAATGAGTTACGTTTTAAGTTATCCTTCTTCTATACTTTGGTTCCCTTGGCGAAGTTTATAAAACTCACGTTATCAATACCCAATACAAAGAGGGAACAAAAATATTACGAATTGCACATACAATCATGGCATGTCTCCTAAAATTCATTATAGTTTCATGTTTTTCGTTGAAACACATACCTTGCAGCTTATGCTCTTTTACTTGTTTCAGTTATGTGACTGCGGCCTTGCTGGAGCAACGCCTTTACTCGAGCAAATCGACCGCAGGGCTTATTCATCGTAAGCCAAGTACATATTCTATAGGTCACTTTTCCCGAACCGCTAAGGTAAGGGAACACAAACACACCAGCATCGTTTGTCAAGCGATGTTGGGGAGACAAACACAGACACAAACACACACATATATATATACATATACATATATACGACGGGCTTTCCAATTCCGTCTGTCAAATTCACTCACAAGGCTTTGGTCAGCCCGAGGCTATAGTAGAAGACACTTGCCAAAGGTGCCACGCAGTGGGACTGAGCCCGGAACCTTGTGGTTCGTAAGAAAACTACTTACCTCACAGCCGCTCCTACGCCTATAAATCGATAAGACATTACTATTGTTTTCAAAATATCCTCAATTCTGATCTTTCATTCAAACACATCCATCTCTAATTTCCAATTTCAGAGATTAATGATTTATCGCATAATAAGACGGTAAGATGGCATCATCTTTAACGCACCCAAAACAATGCTTAGAACCATTTCTTCCGACTTTATGCTTTGAGTTCAAACACCGCCGGGGTCAAATTTGCATTTCATCATTTAGAGATTGATGAAGCAAGTACCAGTTGAACACTGGTGTCGTTGTACTTGACTCCAGTGCAATTGCTGGCCTAGTACTAACATTGGAAATCAATATTTTATCTGATAATTTTGCTCTTCGTAAAATGACTATAAGCGACATTACTTTTTTTAGCATGCTAAAAAAAGTCATGTCACGACATCCTTTTCCATGAAACATGTAATTCAGTAATGCATGAAGTTAGATATAACACAATATTTCAAGAGGGAAAATGCCACAAATAAATAATAATACACGCCGCTAAATCAGAATTGTAGAAATCCAAAGTCATTTTTAAGTTAAGGCACTCTGACTATTGAATCTATATTTTCTTTCTTTTCAAGTCAGCCAAACACTGACAGAATTCATTTTATATAACATTGACATACATATATAAAATTGAAAAGGATTTTCTTTCTTCACAGGAGATTCGTATTTCTACTAAAAAACTGCATAAGGTTGGAAGTCTCACAGATTTTGATATTGACGTTTATGAATCTTTTCTCAATATTTTTGATAGTTTCATTTCATGTATGTTACACAATTGGTTCTCAACTTTTGAAATTTTGCGTGGGTTTGTCTACATTTCTAAAGGTTTTAGCGTAAATTGTATAATAAATGGACTCGTATACACACAATTTCTAACCTCTCGCATCTAAGTAGGTATATGCATTTCACTATAGCATTCCCCCCATGTCGAGGAAGACGTGGCTAGTATTTGACAATGATATAGTGGGGGTACTTATTAATTAACTGATCAGAAATTTGTGACACACTTAATGAGTCTCAAGGAAACTTCTGCATCCGTGGTGTTTATACTAAAATTCACAATTAAAAATATTCGTGTAATGTATGGGCCCTTGTATCTTCCAAAATGTAAGAGGCCTTCAACATCATAAAATAAATGCAAGAGTGTTTTTTTATTGGGGGAAATTTAGAGGCTAGACATTTTATTCAGCTACACATCGACATTACTCTCTGAAGTTTGCAGTTCTGACTGGAACTCAAGCGAAAAACACTGTAAATCAGACACATTTTTGGCGACTAACAGGTATTTCATGAACACCAGGAGGCTAAAATTACTACAAATTCTAATGTCAATTAATTCACGTGTAAATGTGGTTTTCCAGATGTTACCTTTCGAGTATATCTGCTTTACAAAACAAATACAAATATTCGCTGAAAAATATCGGCGTCATGGGGTTTATATAAAGGATTGATTTCAAACTCTTAATAATTAGGAGTATTAAATGGTGGCTTAAATTGCTTCACAGCTCTAACTAAAGAAAGAACACACCCATACAGTTTTACGATACAATATATCCGCATGACCGGCCGGCACACAGAATATCTAAGCCTTCACTTCAAACATTGAGTGTGCATACAAACATATTACCAAGTAGTTCTGCAGTAAATATCCGTTTTCCCTTTTTAATTGGAGTATAGCTTCAATGCAACAACAATTGAACTTCTTTCCTACATAGTTCTCACAATATAACTTATTGCAGACAAGGATATGTGTTTATCACTAAATGTGCATCAACAATAAAACGAAGAAGAGAGGCAGCTACAAAAATCTCCATGCGACAAGGAAATTCAGTATCATTTTTTAATGAGAATCAGTATCTTTTATTGTAGTAACGGAAAGAAGCACAGTGTAATTGCACTGTGTTGCAGAGCTTCGTAGATGCATGTATATCGACATACACGCAGACACATGTAAACACAAACACACATACATACATATATTATATATGATATATACATATATATATATGTACACACAGACAGATACATAGATAGATACATACATACATAATTCATAAATACATATATGTCTTTATATATGATATGCGTATAACTCTCTCTCTCTCTCTCTATATCTATATATATATATATATATATATATATATACATATATATATATTCATGTATAAATGTGTGTATAAGTGCATATGTATATATATATATATATATATATATATATATATGAATGTGTGTGTGTATGTATGTATGTGCTTGCGTGTAGCTTCATACAGAAAGAGAGAGAGAGAAAGAGACAGACAGACAGACTGACAGACAGGGACAGAGAAACATATAGGGGAACGTGAAAGAGAGAGAAATAGAAAAACAGTGAAATAGGCAGCGACTAAATAAAAAATCGAAATGCTTTAGTTTCTTTCATTGCATATAAAATGGCGTATAAAAGCAATGTAAAACTAATAGAAGATCATAAGAGATGCGGGACAGTGCATTATAAAAGGGAAAATCTATTCGATCATAATCTTTGAAAATGGTATGCAATTACAATTGGGAATCATAAATCGATTGGAATTTAGAGGGTGACAATAGATTTCATACGCCGGCCATTGTGAATACTAAACGGGAATGGGGCAGAATTTCACAGCTGTTGTTCACGCCAATAATGTTGGTGGGAATCTGACTCTTAAGAGAATCAACTGCAACAGATACTCGCATCGATCGTCAGAAGTATAAAGAATGCAATTAATACTTATAAACAACATAGACAAAGGCCTTGTCATTAATACTTACATTTCTTGTTAATTTTAGCGTCATCAATGAAATATTGCAAGAATTTAAACACATGATATTAGATTTAGTTCGATAAACAGAGGACATTGATAGCTGTATGTAAACATGTATATGCTTGCGTAGGTGTGCGTACGTGTATATGTGTATATGTGTATATATATATATATATATTATATATATATATATAAAGTTAATCCAAACATATGTATGTGTGTGTAGGTATATATATATATATTATATATAATATAAAAGTTAATCCAAATATATATATGTATGTGTGTGTAGGATATATATATTATATATATATATATAATATATATATATATGTATGTATATATGTATGTATATATTTATATATGTATATATATATATATATATATGTATTTATGTATGTATATATATATGCATATGTATATATGTATATATATATATATATATTTATATTATATATATATATATATATATATATAGATATATATATATATATGTAATTTATATATCTGGCGGGCAAATTATAATAGACATACTGGCAATCAGGCAAACACGCATGGTCTCTCTCTCTCTCTCTCTCTCTCTCTCTCTCTCTTTCTGTTATCCAACCACGCATATTTGGTTAGGTGTGTGCATATGTGTGCGTGTATGTACTTTTGATTATTTCCCTATATTATATATATAATATATATATCTATATATATTATATATATATATATATATATATACATACATACATACATACATACATACATACATACATACATACATACATACATACATACGTACATACACACGTACATATATAATACGAATAAATAGACTTCAAAGTAGCTCCTATTTGTCTGTGTAGGAGAGATTTGTATGACTTTCTAAAATCGATAAAGTGCGTCCACTGACCTGGCCGTGGAGAGTGAGAAATCCAACGTTTCGGATAGAATCCTTCTTCAGGGAAAAGTTGAAAGAAGAGAAAATAATGATAGAGATCAGTTTCATATCCTCCAAGGTGGAAGTAATATTATGCTGCTTCTCATTAATTTTCCCTAATCAATATGTGTCGTTGTAAGTTCACTGCACACTATTAATATATTTTACTATTTTACACTCTCACGCACAAACTAGCATACAGACAAGAACACACACATGCAAAAACACGCACGCACACGCACTCGCACATATTACACACTCGTACATATACATGTGTATATGTGTATATGCGTATATCTATATTAAATATACCTTTACATGTATACACACACACACACACACACATATATATATATATATATAGATATATATATATATATATATATATACATAAACATACTTACACACACACGCATATATATAATATATATATTAATTTCAACAATTGAGGGTAAAATTAATTAATTAATCAATTTCACCAAGTGTTCAGTATGCAAAGGGACCATTTAAGGCGAATTCAAATTATTACATTATATAAAAGGGCTTAGTAAAATAAATTACTTTGCCGCATACTGAACTCATTAGAAATAGCAGCTAAAAAAACTTTTTAAAACTATTTCTAATACTTAAAGAAAACCTCTCTCATATAGTGTTTGCTCAATTCAACTCACGCAAATATGGGGGTAGAGACATTAAAAAATCAAGTGCAAAGGTTATTTGAGAGAACGTACGTTTCAAGATTAGTCAACACGCACTTCTATCATCAGCTCAGAACTCCCTGGTTTGGATTGAAAACACTGAAAGTAGGAGCATACCTTTCGGCCTCCTCTCGCGTCCGAAGATCTGCTCGAACTAACAGTGCCAACAAACTCAAAAATGCAAGCGAAGAATTTCTGCCCTCCCCTTTCCACCAGCGTGGGGGAAATCAGCAAACACTATGTTTTTTCGGTAAAATCCGCGGCATTATATAGAGAGAGATGAATTATAATTTCAAACAATTGAGGGTAAAATTAATTAATTAATCAATTTCACCAAGTGTTCAGTAGGCAAAGGGACCATTTAAGGCGAATCAAATATTAAATTATATAAAAGGGCTTAGTAAAATAAAATACTTTGCCGCATACTGAACTCATTAGAAATAGCAGCTAAAAAAACTTTTTAAAACTATTTCTAATACTTAAAGAAAACCCTCTCCATATAGTGTTTGCTCAATTCAACTCACGCAAATATGGGGGTAGAGACATTAAAATCATAGTGCAAAGGTTATTTGAGAACGTACGTTTCAAGATTAGTCAACACGACACTTCTATCATCAGCTCAGAAATCCCTGGTTTGGATTTGAAAACACTGAAAGTAGGAGCATACCCTTCGGCATCCTCTCGCTTCCGAGATCTGCCGCAACTAACAGTGCCAACCAAAACTCAAAAATGCAAGCGAAGAATTTCTGCCCTCCCCTTTCCACCAGCGTGGGTTAAAATCAGCAAACACTATGCTTTTTTCGGTAAAATCCGCGGCATTACTGAGAGAGAGATGAATTATAATTTCAACATTGAGGGTAAAATTAATTAATTAATCAATTTCACCAAGTGTTCAGTATGCAAAGGGACCATTTAAGGCGAATTCAAATTATTACATTATATAAAAGGCTTAGTAAAATAAATTACTTTGCCGCATACTGAACTCATTAGAAATAGCAGCTAAAAAAACTTTTTAAAACTATTTCTAATACTTAAAGAAAACCTCTCTCATATAGTGTTTGCTCAATTCAACTCACGCAAATATGGGGGTAGAGACATTAAAAAATCAAGTGCAAAGGTTATTTGAGAACGTACGTTTCAAGATTAATCAACACGACACTTCTATCATATATATATATATATATATATATATATATGCCCATTCGAATTCTTACAAGATTGAATAGATAGGGTGCGTTAGGGGCTTCGAAACTTGAAGTAATACGGAATATATATAATATATATTATATATATATATATATATATGAGTGTGTGCCTGTGTGTGTTTGCGTGTATGTATGTATGTATTTATGTATGTATTTATGTATGTATGTAAAGTAGTATAGATATATATATATATATATATATAAATACGCAATCTTTTGTTGTGCGTAAGATATGACGCACTAAAATTTTCATAATGAGTTACACCATGGTATGTGACTTCGTCGGTAACTGATGCGATTAAAGGTGATTGCTATGTTATGAGAAAAGAATGGCGTATCTATTTGCGTTTACGGATCATGGTTTGGAACCATTTTTGGGCCACTAGTAGGATTTCAATCGGTTGTCTAATATCTGGTGGATGTGCAGCACCTTTAGGACATTAAATAGGCGTAGTTTCTTTGCAGTTAAAAATCTCACTTTGCCAATACAATATTGTAATGTTCGCTGTTTCCGTTCGTTTATATCGTCTCGTCAACTTTATTGTTAAAGATGACAAATATCTCACTTAAATTTATTTAGATCGCGTTAACAACTAATGACTAAGAATTCACTCGAAACGGCGACAACGACAGTTGTATAAAGTTTCAGTTGTTAAAGGATACAACATAATATAATACGTGCAGTGATAAATTACGAAAATTATGGGATACCACGACGTTTTACACTGGGCAGGTAATTACCCTGCTGTCGAAGTTTCGCGATAATTTGGTGCCTGTCGGTTAAGCTTTCCATTGGTCTCAGAGCTCATATAAGTTAATATTTTATTGAAGTCCTTAAAGGTTTTCCCAGCAATAATCTTCCGACTAAATACTGCGCGACAAACGCAAAATACGGGAATAGTTGTTTGATTTTGGTTGTTGCGATTAGTAGAATGGCTGAGATAAAGCCTGCGTAGATTAGTTCTCTTTCTCCGTTGCAGTGTGTGATGCTGAGTTTTGTCTTTTCCAAGAAAGTGTAACTCAACATCATACACATTATAGAGTCTGTGACGTTTCCATATTCTTGGAAATTGATAGATAAATAAGACTAAAACGTTCGCATATGTCCTCCTGGAGACTTAGTGTGAAGAGAAGATTGGTTCAAATTATACTTTGGTTGTTCTCTGTTACTAATGCTACAAAATTTTAACAGGCCGTTGTAATTAATGGATATCAATTCACGTGAAATTCCCTCTGATGACAAACTGAAATTTCTATTGATGTGAGATGCTATTTCAATTATTGTTTGTGTTTGACTGGAACTCAAGATGATATATAGAATATATCCCTTTGTTCATGCTTGTTCTGAATAACGATTTGGGTTGATTTACTAAGTGCTAAATGTTTTAAGTTAAAGATTGGTGA
>NC_043001.1:111524844-111527344 GCF_006345805.1 Octopus sinensis | reverse complement strand
TTGAAGAACATATTACTTATAATTTTCTGGAATACGTATAAAAATATATCTAGTTTATTGGTAATATGCGCACACATACATATATTCATTGCACTGTTTATATCTCAGGAAGATATATAAATGTATACGTGCACAAATGGTAACACACGTACCCTAACACGCACGTGCCTTTGTATGTATGTATATTTCAAATTTATAAGAAAAAAGACAAAAACATGTGTGTGGAAAACAAGCAAATATATTAGGTTGACGTTTGGATAAAATGAAAATGTCTTTTACGTTTCGAGCCCCCGCTCTTCGATAGAAAAGAATTAGAGGAAATAAAGAGAAAGAGAATGTAAAAAACGAAACCTGTTGCGTTTGGTGGTTCAATTACGAATAACTATTCATAGCTTCATTATTTTCTATCACACTTACTTCCAGCGCTACAAAGCAAAATGGACGGCGGTATCATAACATACGTTATTGTCACAACAAAAACAGCCAGAATAGATGATACAGACAAGACATAGGTTGGTTACTAAAATAAAAAAATCATAAAAACAGACAGCTTCAGGAAATGTAAAAGATTTAACCCTTTTTTTTTCTAAATCCAGCGTGGATGATTTTTTTACAGCCCGTAGTATATATGTATATATATATATATATACATACATATATATATATATATATAGATATATATATATATATATATATATCTATATAATATATATATAATATATATATGCGTGTGTGTATGTTTGTGTATTGTTTGTCCCTCTAGCATTGCTTGATAACCGATGCTGGTGTGTTTATGTCTCCGTCACTTAGCTGTTCGGAAAAAGTGATCGATAGAATAAGTACTAGGCTTACAAAGAATAAGTCTCGGGGTTGATGTGCTCGACTAAAGGCGGTACTCCAGCATGGCCGCAGTCAAATGATTGAAACAACTAAAAGAGTAAAAGTGTAAAAGATCTTTGGAATTATTTCCACTAGCAAATCAAGCGAATTACATATCATTTGCATCACTTATATTCTGATGATGAGAGGGGCATTATCTTGAAACAATATTGGATTAACAGATGATTTAGGAAGATTAGTGTCTCAAATAAAAGGTAAATCACTAATAAGGATATCTCTTATCGATTATTTGTTTTACTTATTGATCTGCGGCTATGCAAGGGCACTAATCAACGGCAGTACTTTTTCTCAAAGCCTGGCACTTATTCACTCGGATACAATCGCTAAAGCACTAGACGTAAAAAGTCAACGCAGGTTGTGAAGCGATGATGAGGATACAAACACACACACACACACACACACACACACACACACACTCACACACACACACATGAGGGTGTACTGAAACGTTCCTGGTTTGGCGGGTATCATGAAAGGACTTGTTGGGGGAGGGGCCACGTTCCGATTTTTTTTTTCGCATGTCTTAGAAAAACTGAAGTACCGTTGCAAAAAGTGTGACTCTGAGAGGGGAATATGTTAAATCAAATCACAATTAATTGATCCTTGTGCATTTTCTTTTACCCAAAGTCACAAACTTTCAGGTTCCGTCTACGAAATCCCCTCACAAAGCTTTGGTCGGCCAGGGGCTAGAGTAAAAAAACTTCGATACCCTAAATTATAATATATATTATATATATATATATATATATATATATATATATATATAATATATATATATATATAATATATATATATATATATATATATATATAAATTTAAATTTAAAATGAGGGTGAAAAATTGAATTAATTTGATTGACATCAATTTAAAACAGTGGTCTAGCATATTAAAATCTGAAGGTTCAGAAAATGTTATTGCATATATATGAGAGGGATGACCACCAAGTGGACATCCATTATGCAGAAAGAAGATCCGCTATGGCCTTACCACTAAGAAATGTTCTCAAGAAAATGTGTTAGTAGTAAGGCCATAACGGATCTACTTCTAGCATAAGGGTTGTCCACATAGTGATCATCCCTCTCATATGTATATATATATATATGTGTGTGTGTGTGTGTTTGCGGTATGTATGTATGTATGTATGTATATATATAATATATATATATATATATATATATATATATAATATATATATATATAATATATATATATATAAATGTATGAGCCTGTGTGTATGTATAACTGTGTGTGAATTTGGAGTAGTTTTTGTGTGATTAATATATTTTTCCCACACAAATTTCTATCTTTGTATGTCTTTCTAATGTTTCAGATTTTGAAATAATATATACTTAGCTGAAGATATTTAACAAAGTAAACCATGTTCACAGACCTAGTCTACTGGAAAACGCGACACTCGGTCAACTTCTATATTCTTCAGTCATTATACTGTAGAATATGTTACTTCGAAAGTTATGTCCATAAGACTTGCAAGACAAATCGGCATTAGCGCTCTTGCAATATATCCCCATAACTACTACAGATAAATTTTGCATTTACAGACATAAATATATAATGAAATTCATTTAGCTACGTGTTTTTT
>NC_043001.1:111497344-111519844 GCF_006345805.1 Octopus sinensis | reverse complement strand
TACACAGGCACAAAAACACGCACATATACGCTCGCACACATACACACACACGAACACAGACATACACACACGCAAACACACACATACACACACACTTGCACACACGCACTCGCACTCACACACACATATACACACGCACATACAAACACGCACACACGCACACACACGAACACACATACACGCACACATTTACATGCACTCACGCAGACACATACACGCACAACGTATAGCTTTTATCTATTTATCTTTCACTTGTTTTAGAGATTTGCTTGCGGCCATGCTGTGGCACCACCTTGGAGGATTCTAGTCGAACGAATCGACTGCAAGACATTTTTTAAAACTTACTACTTATTATATCGGGGCCTTTTGCCGAACCGCTAACGTTACGGAGACATAAACATACCAACACCGGTTGTCAAGCGGTGCTGCGGAATACACATACACACAGGCTCTAACGCCCTATATATATATATATATGTATATATATATATATATGTATATATATATATAATATATATATACATGTTGGGCTTCTTTCAGTTTCTGTCGACCAAATCCACTCACAAGACTTTTGTCAGCCCAAGTCTATAACAGAAGATACGTATCGAAGTTGCCAAAGTGGAATTGAACCTCGAATCATTTGGTTGGAAAGCAAGCAGCTATGATGATTTTGTGTGTGTGTGGTGGTGGGGCGCCTTGAAAGGCATCAATCGATCAAATCGATTCCAATACTTATTTGTAAATCTTGGTGCTTATTGTATGGAACACTTTTGCCGCACCACTATTTGAGTCACCATAAACCAACCAACACCGTTTGGTAAGCGGTGGTGGGAAGATCTGCACAAGGATGCACAAGCACGCACATGCACACACACGCACACACATCCATATATCTTTATATATATAACACTGAAAATGTGTGTGTGTCTGTCTGTCTGTCTGTCTGTGTGTTTCCCTAAAACTCGAGAACTACACAACCAATTTCATTCAAATTTTACACATTGCCTTACTTAGGGTCCATGTAGTTTCATGGGCAAAAAACAAATGTTCAACTTCTTGCCTAGAGCGAGCCCATTGCAATATCATATCTTCTCCACTATTTCAGTATTACGTGTTAAAAGTGAAACAAAAATATTTCTCTATTTTATGTCAGATACTTTCACTTTAACAACAAAAAAGTAATAATTAAAATCAAACTAAAGTATATTATCGTAACATAACAAAAGTAAAAATATAGCAATTGGTATAAAATTGCATCAATGACTTGAGCTTGAATCAGTGGTTTCACATGAATGGGAATAGATAAATATATAAAATTTAAGTGCAGAAATGGAATAGTCCAGATGGAGGTGTGCACGGCTTTTACATTAGATTACTTGCTAATTAGCTAGCATTAAGCATTCTACTGAGTACCGCTGTTAGTTTATTTCTGATCCATAAAGGCCTATAGCTTCAACAGAGTACAGCTTTTTGGTTTACCGTAAGGTTAGTTGTTATTATTATTTCTGTTTAACTATTGTTATTACGTTTGTTGGTTCCTCGTAAGGGAAGCGTTGTTGTGTTGCATTTGTTAAACAATTGTAAACCGTAACCCTCCCTCTTTGGAAGAAGGAGTTTTGGTTATTGTTTAAAAATTGAATTGTGTCCCTGTTTGGGGAAATTGACAATATTTTCACCGTTTACACGGAAGTATTTTGTTAAAATGTCTTCGATAGAAGAAAGTTCAAAAATGAATTTCGCTGCAGCCGTCGGATTGTAGCCACACTTCTATACAAGAGGGAGGACAAGATACAATTGATCGAAAGTACAAGAGATGGGCTAACAATTCCAGTCTGTTATATATTTCGAGTATTGTTATCACTAGCGATATCAAGATATAACTTTGTATTTTGTATTTTATGAGTAGATGTATATATATAGATGTACATGTAATATGTACACATATATATACACATATATACATGCACTAGCACTATGACCCGGCAACGACGGGTCTGTAATGCTAGTATATATATATATACACACATACACACACACATACACACACACATACATATATATATATACTAGCAGTATCGCCCGGCGTTGCTCAGGTTTGTAAGGGAAATAACTATAAAGCATTTTTAGAGAGTTATAGCCAAAAAACAGCAAAAAAATGGAAAAAAATGATGGTAATTTTTTTTTTGATAGTTAAAAAATGTGGAGTTGCGTCCCCTAGACAGTCTGTGGTTTGTGTTCCTGATTCTCGACCCCATGTCGAATTTATCGATTTTTTTCAGAACTGGGGGAACTTTTCAAAATTTTCGCTGCGTTAGTTTTGAATTATGATATTGGGCTATGTGTGTGTCAAGTTTCATCAGAATCGGTTGAAAGCCGTGGTCAGGGTGAGGGTACAAGCAAACAGACACACATAACACGCACAGACAAACTGCCGTTTATATATAGAGAGATATATACACACACACACACACACACATACACATACACATACATACATACATATATATATATATATATATATATATATATATATATATAGATATATATATATATATATATATATATATACAGGGTGGCCCAAAAGTAGGTTTACAGTTATTCAGCTATCTCTTTCGCATGCATATATTAACAGTTTAAATCTTAATTATAAGAAAAAATACCATGAAACCATTATTCTATGCTAATTACAATATAAAGGTACTAGCCAGGTGAGATGTCTTCTGCATGTACAAGAAACCCTCTGTATTAGGGAGGGCTCCAATTATAAGATGGAAATTTAAATGTAATAACATTTTTTTAAAGAAATTTAAAGTCCCTACGTGATAAACGAAAACCTACTTTGGGGCTGCCCTGTATATATATATTTGCGTGTGTGTGCGTGTGTGTGTGTTTATACATACAATCATATATATATATGTGTGTATATGTGTGTGTGTGTGTGTGTGTGTGTGTGTGTGTGTGTACAGTAGTGTTTTGTAGCTTCATCAAATTAATCTATTTGTAAGACGTTGGTCGTTTCGGGCGTTCGGGTGATTTAGTAGAGCTCACTTACCCAAGAGGCTTAACCCGGAACCATGCAGTTTGGAAGCAAAATTCTTATCAACAATCACACCTAGGCTTATGAGGCCGAATATTTAATAAGTTTGCTTTGCAATTTCTAAATCTTGTTTTCGATTAAACTGCGTGATATATTATTTAAATGTTTATCGTAACATTGAAAAGATGGGAGGATTATGTGAGAAAATTTCTTGAGATGGTCTTAAAATAGATTTTGTTTTCCATTCATATGTAAACCCTTGTAATACTGCATATGGCTGAGGATTGGGCAAAAGGTGCAAGTCTCTGAGGACTCCTTTCGTGTTGATTCATCGACAAGGCAGTTCATTGATACGTATGTGGTGTTTCAAGACGTCTTTCCTTTAGCTTTGGCGTGTCAATGTGTATGATACTCTTTTGCTTTTTTACTTGTTTCAGTCATTTGACTGCGGCCATGCTGGAGCATCGCCTTTAGTAGAGCAAATCGACCCCAGAACTTATTCTTAGTAAGCCTAGTACTTATTCTATCGGACCCTTTTGCTGAACTGCTAAGTTACGGGGATACAAACATACCAGCATCGGTTGTAAGCGATGTTGAGGGGACAAAACAGACACACAAGCACACACACATATACATATATACGACGGGCTTCTTTCAGTTTCTGTCTACCAAATCCACTCACAAGGGTTTGGTCTGCCTGAGGGACGCTATAGTAGAAGACACTTGCACAATGTGATACGCAGTAGGACTGAACCCGGAACCATGTGGTTGGTAAGCAAGCTACTTACCACACAGCCCCTCCTGCGTCAACGTTAATATTATTTACATTGACCGTCGATTCTTTGGTATGTTCCTCCAGCTATTACAAATTCATTTCAAATTTTGGCAGAAGGCCAGTAATTTTGAAGGAGGGACTAAGCCGATTACATCGACGCTAGAGCTCAACTGAAACGTAATTTATCGACCCCGAAATGGATGAAAACAAAGTTGACCTCGGAAAAATTTGAACTTAGAATGCAAAATCGGACGAAATGCCTCTAAGATTTTCCCCCGGCCTGCTAACGATTGCGCCAGTTCTCCACCTAGCTCTTACATATTGGTGTTTGTTTTATATAACTTATTTCATTAGATTAGTATATTTTGTTGTTGAATTGCTGGTGGTGATATTGCTCCTCAAATGCGTCAGTTATTTCAGTATTTTGTACCATGTTTAGAGTGCAATTTATTCCGATGCTTCCAGCCTAATATCAACAAATTTCATCTCCGTCTCAAGCATTATCGATCGGCAATTATTTAATATCTGTCTGTGGTACAAACCTGGCACGTCCTGGTAGTATTTATTTATAGGCAGCACTTTCACTAATTGCCCAGTTATTATAAACTTCTTTCAGCACACACAGCTGAATGAGTTTTAATAAGGAATTTTCTTTCATCTGTCAATGTTGTTTAATAAAAAAAATGTTCTGGTTCGTTTTGAATATTTTATTGTTGTTGTTCCGCTCTAGCATTTGTCCATTTGTCCATTCGTCGATTGTGTTGAAAGTATTTGCTTATTTTATATTTAGATGTAGTTCCAACTTACAGGGAATGATTATGTTCCACTATAGCAGCATCTATCTATACCATCCAAGATATACAGTGGGTTATGGCTAGTTTTATGTACTTAAATTTGTGAAATTTTACCTAAAATCTGTGATCATTGTACTGATATAGCTGGTGGAAATTTGATGGTTCCAGAGGAAGTGGTTATTAGTATTGGGCAGCTCTTTGCAAGTTTGACCGCGAGATTTATTTTGAAGCATTGTTGATATTTCATGAGGTTTCATTTGATCTTTGCTTTGCTTACCTGCCGTATGCCTCACTCATTGTCCTATATTCCGAGGTACTCCTAGGTATGTGTATCTCTCAGTATTTCACAAAGCACTTATGATATTGTCTTGCATATTCATACCGCCAGATTTTAGCCTTCAGCCGTTCTTCAGAATTAACACTGCGCAATTATTCTCCCAAAACAGCCTTTCAGTGATTGGATTATGAAGGTGTGTTAATTTCTTGTGTACAGATAGCGGTCATTTTTTCACCGTGGTGTTGACAAAATTATCGGCGAGCCTCAATTTACTCTGTATACTTCTAAGAATGATTAACGTAATGAGGAATAATAATGGAGAGAACAAGTCTCTCAACAACATTCCCCTCCGAATAGCCAAATGATTCGATTCCGCATTTTCTACTTTCCAACCACTAATTTCTCGCTCTCCTCCCAGAAGTCTGTTATACATGCACGCACACATGTACACACGCCTGCTAGCACACTCACAGTCACACACACACTCATACACACACACGTACGCTCGCTCACATACGCACACACGCGTACGAGCACACCCAGAATCACACACACACACACACACACACACACACACGTACGTGCGCGAACATACGCACTCACGCGTGCACGCACACACGCGTGCACGCACACACGCGAACATACGCACTCACGCGTGCACGCACACTCACAGTTACACACACATACGCACGCACAGACACGCAAACACATGCGCGCACATACTCAGTCAAACAAACACTCACACACACACACATTCACAGACACACAAACACTCACACACACATAACCATGCACAGACGCACAAACACATGCGCGCGCACATTCACAGTCACAAACACACACTCTCACACACACACACTCATATACACCCTCACAGTCACACAAACACACACAAAAGCGCACACATACAAACGATGTTGGAATTAACAATGATAACATATTAAGGATCTAATCAGGCAAAATAGCAAAGTGTAATATTTTACCTTCAAACAATTTTGTTGTCTGTTTTTCTTTGCCTTATTAAATAAATAAGTAGATTCCACACTTCTGATATATTTATTATGCTGAAGTTGGTATGTGTGATCTTACATATCTCCCACTCTCTTTAAAATTATAACAGACATACGTGCATCTCTCTTACCCTCTTTTTCCTATCTATCTATCTATCTATCTATCTATCTATCTATCTATCTATCTATATCTATCTATCTATCTATCTATCTATCTATCTATCTGTCTGTCTATCTGTCTGTCTGTCTGTCTGTCTGTCTGTCTGTCTGTCTGTCTGTCTGTCTGTTGTAATAATAAGATGAGAGAACAGAAAAAATTGACAAACATCCCTTAGAGCTGTAAGGGATGTTTGTCATTTTTTTAATTAATCTTTAATTGTGTATCTATCTATCTATCTATCTATCTAGCTAGCTAGCTGTCTGTCTGTCTATCTATCTATCTGTTTGTCTATCTTTCTATCTGTTTGTCTATCTATCTATCTGTTTGTCTATCTATCTATCTGTTTGTCTATCTGTCTATCTGTTTGTCTATCTATCTGTTTGTCTATCTGTTTGTCTATCTATCTATCTATCTATCTATCTATCTATCTATCTATCTATCTATCTATCTATCTGTCACCCTCTCTGTGTCTCTCATATGTATATACCAGTATATATCAGCGGCGTGCAGTGACTTCTGAGGTTGGTCATGCAATAAATACTAGGCACACATGGGAAAACATAACCCAACCCTTCCTCCGCTGTCTTTAAAATTGTTTTTTTACGGAAACCCATATTTTCGGTTATGGAAATTCCTATTCTGAAAAAAATTTGCGAAAATCGCAAATTCAAAATTTCAATTCAAATTTCTTCAATTTTCACTTTTTTGAGAATACGAACATTATGATTCTGAAGAAAACTGTAAAATATTAATTTTACAATAAATAAATAAATAAATGAAATATCCCCAACCCCCTTCTTTCCCGATTCCATGGACTTCAAGCAGACTATACACATGCTAGAAATAACGACCAAGTCTCACAGGAATTTGTTGGGCGAAGAAAAACTGCGATAGATCAATGAAAGAAATATGTAGTCAATCTACTCACTTTTCTGCAAAGATTTTTCAGAGAAATTTCCCGCAGTAAAATGAGGAATATTGTGAAAAAATTGTAAAAATGTATTTGTTGGAGATTTGACTTAGTTCTGCACTCATATTTTTTGTAACTTTCAAATTTTATTTTGAAGAGAAAAACACTTTCAGTTGTAAATATAAATGAATACTCTACTTTCACTTTTGTTACAGTATACCTCAGGTTACTGCGATCGTGAATTGTAAATCTGTTTCAATAAAACGGAAAGTTAATTTTAGTAAATCAACGAAAGATTAATTAGCTATATTATACTTCTGATTTCAGAATGTTTTTGTTCAATATAGAGTATGGCTAATGATAATAATTTCAAAACTTACGACCGAGCGAAATAGATATTACAAATTCACGGTAACATTTGAGCTGACTGATTAAAAATTATGGGATTGTTGATATGTTTTGGTCAGAATTTTTACCGGTCAAACAGTCAAACTCATTCAACCATTTAACCTGTCGTGTTATCGACATCAAGTACAAAGAATTGTTGGCAAAGAAGAAATAGAAAGGGAGGGGAAGCCAAAGAAAAAACATGCGTTTTTTCTGTAGTTATTTTATCGTGATTAAAAAATGAATCTTACGGGCATTGAAGTGATATTTACTGAAAGATAAGAAGGGTATAGGGACAAAAAAATGCCTATTTGTTTTTCTTTAAGTATGCCAAGTGGAAGCAAAACGAAAACAGCATTTCCTTTGAAACGAAGTAACTATTTTTGCTAAGTTTCCAATGATTTCGGCAACTTTTCAATGTGGTTATAAATGCATTACGTTCTTAAATTGATATTTTAGTTTTATAAAACTCACCATGCCACACAAGCAGAAGAGTCCAGCTGTGGCTATCAGACAATTTCTGCAAAGATATCACATCTAACGTCTTGCCACCTAACTCCTCAGACTGGAACCCCCTTCATTGTTATGCGTGGGGCGCAGTTGAGCGAGAGACCACCAAACTCATTGTAACACCAAAGATGAACTAAAGGCCAGGATTATGGCAGCATTCACCAGCTTAAACAAGGATACCGGCCAGAAGAGTTACCCGAGATTCCGAAGTCGTCTGGAGATCGAGATTGAAGCCAATAACGATTTTAGTAAATAAATTATCTTGAAATACTAAAGTATCATGAAATACTCAAGTATTTCAATATATTTTTTATGTAATGTTGGTACATATACATGTTAAAATGAAATGTTATTTTCACTTTTGCGCAATTTTGACGTCAATTTATTCACCGCAATCTGCATATACATGACATTAAACACCCTGTATAACGTGGGGTAATGTTCATGTGCTAGAGATGAGTATTATACATTTAATTGTAAAGTAAATAAAGTTTAGCTTTAAGATACACATTGTTATTTTCATTCTTGTAACAGCAACAGTTTGACATAAGCTGTTATATCAAATCTTAATGTTAGTCTATTTTTATCTCACGTATGTCTTTTTTTAAATTTAAAGCTTAGCTAATTCATTAAGTTATATAATTGTTGTTGTAATAAAGCTAATTCTAGTAAATCTTCAACGGCGTTTAATTAAAATTCCTCTTCTATCCCTTTATTAAATAGTTATATATTGGGGCTGTTTATTCGTTTATTCATAATCATTTAAAATTTAATGAATCTTTTAAAAATATAACATTATTTGTGAAAGATTTATTCACATAAAGAGTGATAAAATTAAATATTACAACAGCTTTCTTGTTTGATAGGGTAAAAGTATTTAAGGGTGTCTTAAATATAACTAAATAAATTTCAATTGGGAAATATGTTTTTAAGTCGGCCAAATGGTAGTTTATTGATAGTGTGTCGGACAAAACCTTTTTGTGGCATTTGTATAGTTTCAAATTTGATTACAAATTCACTTTGTCTTGTAATCTTCTGGTATAGATTCAGAAATAATTACCCAGATATTAACTTTATTAACTTCCATCTATTCGACTCTATCGTCCTAGAAACAGGTTAATATGAAAAGCTTAGATTACCAAATGAATTTTCCTGTTTCATTCCTTCGCAGTTACTGAATCGTCGAACTGAAATGTTAGACACTGAAAGCCACCATTGATACCAATCTTTATATCGAATACTCAAAGCCATTCCTATTAAATTTGTTGCTTAATTATATTTATTTATTGGATGCTTATTTCATTTCTAGTTCTGTAGCTTTTGTTCAGAATCCTTATTTCTATTACATAAAAGTATACAAAGCATCTACAACTAACATTATTTAAGTCGATTACGCTATGATGGAAGCGTTTTAAATGGGACGGCAAATCTGTAGAATCATCAGAATGGAGAATGTTCTCACTCAGAGAATACTCTAATACCACCAGCCTGTACTTATTTATTTAAAGACAAATAAAGTTCAGCTCTATACTTAAGAGATGAGGAATTATGGACATTATTTACATTATTTACATTCAACGGATATGCCCACGAGCATATGGCGTAGTGGTTATGAGCGCGGGCTACTAATCCCAAGATTCTGAGTTCGATTCCAAGCAGGGACTTGAATAATAATAATAATAATATAACATTGAAAAATACCTTAGGAATGAGAACCTAGGTTCGAAATTTCCTCCAAGACACCTGAAGAAGGCTGGAGAATATATCAGCCGAAACATTGTATTAACAACAAAGAAGATGAAGACAAATATCCGTCGAATGTAAATAATGTAAATGTAAATAAAATTTTGCAATATTATAGTAACAGAATCCTTTCATAAGTCTTGATAGTATGTAATAACTGTTGGCTCTACACTGTCGATGTGATTTCTACTTAGTGATGCTGGTTTTAATCTGTTATTATTTCACTAATTTTTCCCTGTAAACGGAAAGGATAGGAAAGGTCACTTATATAAAATAATTTCTGCATGCTTTACAATTCCCCACTGAACTCCATCCGAATGATTTTTTTCTGTTTTTTAGTATACAACCATATGTGGAGGCGCAATGGCCCAGTGGTTAGGGCAGCGGACTCGCGATCGGAGGATCGCAGTTTCGATTCCCAGACCGGGCGTTGTGTGTGTTTATTGAGTGAAAACACCTAAACCTCCACGAGGCTCAGGCAGGGGTTGGTGGCGACTCCTGTTGTACTCTTTCGTCCCAAGTTTCTCTCACTCTCTCTTCCTGTTTCTTGAGTAACGCTGCGATGGACTGGCGTCCCGTCCAGCTGAGGAGAACACATACACCACAGAAACCGCGAAACTGGGCCCACGAGCCTGGCTAGGCTTGAAGGGCGCATAAATAAAAAATAAATACTCCTATATATACTTGATGCAAAAAGAAACAGAAAATCAATAAATAAATATCAATGCCATTGTTATTAAAAGTTATCGTGTATTTTGTTTCACCTGTAGTTTGAGTCTCAAACATGTTCACATCATTTTAGCAAAATACAAATGTATTACTAAATAATAATTAATTAAGCAGAAAAATAACGTACGCAAACAAATGTCTTCGCGCGCTCAATTTTTTTAAAACTTTAATTTGTTTGTCTAATGTATATAATACAATGGAAATGAAAGAATTTCCATCGATGTAATTGGCAGCTACACTTTTCCGTTATGAAATATCTCTTTTGTCCAAGTTAATGCATTTCTGTTTCCGGATACTTGGAGCCTTCCATTAAAAGACAAAGCGAAAATGAGCTGAAAACTTGTAACGATATATTTTGTAGCACTTGCTGAATAACGTCCATATAATATTTTTCTTTATAACACAGCACATTGAATCTTTGTTCTTTACAAAGTTATGAATTATGAAATTCAGCGGACATACTTTGAATAATCGTGAAGAGAGACTCATCCTAGAAACAGCAAAATCTCAACGTAATAAGGTTAATAGTTTCCGGTTGTATCAAGAATTATTTAAATGAATTCTGTTTTAATGGATGTGCAGAAGCCAAGAGGACTAAATAGATGAATATTATGATGAATTTATTTTAGAATTACAAATCCACAAAATACAATAAAATTATGAAAATAGAATTCCTGATAATTTTACATTGACTTAATGCTGTCTCTCCGAAATTTTCAGTACGCTGAAAAATTGGTTTTACTATCTAGATATATGGATTAAAATGTATCGATCTACATTACATCGCTCTGTAGCATGTGCGTGTATATGTGGGTGGTGATGGATGGGTGGGCGGATATACGTATGTCCAGACGTGTGTATCTGTGTGTGTGTGTGTTTGTGGGTGTGAGTCCGTGTGGGGGTTTCTGCGTACACAGCCTCTATCCAAACAATAAGTTATTTGTTTATTTTCCCCAGTATCATCTATATTAGTAACGATCACTCGAGCAGATTTTACTGAGTACCAGTCAACATATTTCATCCTTGCATCATCATCATCATCATCATCATCATCATCATCATCATCGTCATCATTGTCATTATCATCATTATCATTATTATTATTATCATCATCATTATTATTATTATTATTATCATCATCATTATTATTATAATCATCATTATTATTATCATCATTATTATTATCATCATTATTATTATTATCATCATTATTATTATTATCATCATTATTATTATTATTATCATTATTATTATCATCATCATCATCATTATTATCATCATCATCATTATTATTATTATTATAGAACAAAGCTCAGGTTTGGTCATAGTCCTGGTACGATTGATAGGGTTGCTGGTTATTACCACTAACCTTACGTATCCACACGTTTTCGCTAGACCTTCAAGTGCTTAGAATCCTCCTGATAATTCTTGCTGCCCCTAAGAGGCAAACATTCTATAGGGGCTCTTCCGTATATACTATTTCAATCTTCAGCCATGTGTCTATATTTTGGTTTACTGTTCCCAAAGCACCAATTATCAGAGGTACATCATCACGAGTATAACCATTATTATTATTATTATTGTTATTATTATTATTATTACTGAGTGAGAGAGCAGTGCATGCCATCAAAGTGACTCTGGGATAAAATATACGAAGCCCTCTATACCCATCATGACTACCCGTCTGATAATGGTACACCAGACACATGCATCACAACCATATGTGCGCAAATGGTGTTCTCATATCAAGATAAACAGCACATGACCTTGCAGGTGGGGCCCAGTTAGAATTTTCTGCTGGTCGAGTAGCCCATCCCGCTCAAAAGGTCCTTGAATAAGGATTGTATGAGGATGTTGAACGAAACACCCACGTTTCCATAGGTGAATTATTCAAACTCTCGACACACGGCTATGATGCTCTCCCACTGCTTCTGCTTCTGATCAGAGAGGCTCATATCGCCACTAAGGGACATGCTCAACTGGTTAAGGTCAAACAGAATATTTACTGTTGCCCATCTTTTTTACTGAGACAAAACAACGTACATGATAACACTTCCAATCAGTTAAGGTCAGCAGCAATGAGAGCCACTGCCTGATACTGCATCTATTATTATTATTATATTATTATTATTATTATTATTATTATTATTATTATTATTATATTATTATTATTATTCAGTAGTTTTATTTTCATAGCGTGCTTTCACTTCACTACCGAGCGCAGCTCTGTGTGCCTTGGGTATGTGCTGTGATTTGTTGTGATGCTCTGATGGTTATTGTATGGAAAGTGTTCTGCGTAGGATGTGTGCAGTGCCTAGTAGTGCAATTTTCTGTATGTTATATGTGTTTGTAAGTCCTGGTGGTTTTGTTATGTATTTGTCTGAATATTTTTTTATCATGCCTAATGCACCTACTATGATAGGAATTGTTTCTGTTTTTAGATTCCACATTCTGGTTACCTCTATTTCCAGGTCTTTGTATTTCGAAAGTTTCTCCATTTCTTTTAGAGACACGTTGTCATCCGCTGGTATTAATACATCAATTAGAAAGCATTTTTTTCTTCATGATCTCTGACAACTATATCTGGTCTGTTGGCCTTAATTTCTCTATCTGTTGAGTATCGGCATATCCCAGAGTATGGTTGCTTTCTCGTTTTCTGTGACCTTTTCTGGTGTGTGCCTATACCATCTTTTTTCTGTTGTTATTCCATGTTGGCATAGCTTCTAGTGTATGTAGGTTCCAACTCTGTCATGCCTGTGAATATATTCCTTCTTAGCTAGGACTGGGAAGCTAGAGATAATATGATTTATTGTTTCTTGTCCATCTCCACATATTCTGCAGTTACTTGTTATATTTCTTTTCATTACATGTTTTTGATAATTTCTGGTGGGGAGGCTTTGGCCTTGTGCAGCAATAAAAAATCCCTCTGTCTCTGCTTTGAGTCCTGAGCTTCTCAACCATTGCTGGGATTTTTCTTTATCTATTTCTTTTGCGTTTAGTTTAGTATGTAGTTACCATGAAGGGGCTTTTCTTGCCATCGTTTTATCATGGTTCGTTGCTGTTCTATTTTTAGTTTGGATTTCATTTCTTTTATAGGTTTTGTTGTTTCTTCATCTTCTTCTTCTTCTTCTTCATATTTATTAGGTGGTATGTTTTCTTGTTTGTATTTGTCAGCTTCCTTAAATACTGAGACCAGTTTTTTGTTTTGCTCGTGTTTTGCCGCTATTTGTATCAGTTTTCCTTCCTTCTGAAGTAGATATTTTTGCAGTCCTATGGTGGTTATTTTATAGTGGTCTTCCAGCTGTATAAGGCCTCTACCACCTTCTATACGTTTTATATATAGTCTTTCTATGTCAGATTTTGGGTGATGCATCCTAGATCCTGTCATTATTTTTCTTGTTTTCCTATCTATCTTGGTCAGTTCATTTAGTGTCCAGTTAAGGATACTGTAGCTGTAACTTATAACTGGGACAGCTAAAGTGTTAATACCTATTATCTTGTTTTTAGCATTGAGCTCTGTTTTTAGTATTGATCTAACTCGTCTATAATATTCTTTTTTTATTTTCTCTTTCATTTGTGTATGTTGTGTCTTATCTAGTTCATGGATTCCTAAGTATTTGTAAGTTTGGCTTTGGTCTAATTCTTTTATTTCATTGGTTTTATCTAGTGTGATGTTGCTACTCTTAACTAGCTTTCCTCTTTTCATGGTTACTTTGGCGCATTTTTCTAATCCAAATTTCATATCTATTTCTTTGGTAAATCCATGAACTGTCTTTAATAGTGTTTCCAGCTGTTTGTCATTTGTAGCGTATAGTTTTAGGTCATCCATATATAAAAGGTGACTGATCGTTTTGCCGTAACATTTATATCCGCATCCAGTTCTATTTAGCATATCAGATAGAGTTGACAGTGCCAAGCAGAAAAGGAGTGGAGAGAGCGTGTCTCCCTGGAATATTCCTCTTCTAATGGGGATGTCTTTGGTTTTCATGAGTCCCTCTTTTGTTTGGAGGTGTAGGACTGTTTGCCATTTATTCATAGAGTGTCCTATGAATTTTATAATCGTTGGTGCTACTTTGTTAATGGCTAGTGTTTCGAGGATCCATGTGTGGGGGATGCTATCAAATGCCTTTTTGTAGTCGATCCAGGCCATACTGAGGCCCTTCTTCTTTATGTGGCTGTCTTCAGTTATGGCTTTATTAATCATTAGTTGATCTTTACAGCCATATGAGCCTTTGCGGCATCCTTTCTGCTCTTCTAGCAACAGGTTGTTTTCGTCTAGGTGCTTGTTCAACCTTTGCGATATCACTGCAGTAAATGCCTTGTACATTGGAGGGAGACAGGTTATTGGTCTGTAGTTTTCTGGTTTTGCTGTCTCATTTGATTTGGGAATTAAGAGGGTTTTCCCCTTTCGTGAGCCATGCAGGCATTGTCTCTGGCTCTGCTAGTATGTTGTTAAAGTTTTCAGCCAGCTTTTTGTGCATTCCTGTTAGATATTTCAACCAGAAGTTGGGGATCTTGTCATGCCCAGGTGCCTTCCAGTTGCTTAGTCTTTGCAGTGCCTGGGTGACCTCTTCAGTTGTTATGGTGGTCCAAATTTCTCAGATGCTGAGTTTGTTGTTTTAATACTCCTTTTTTTGGTTATTCGTTCGCCGACCATATTTCTCTCCAGAATTCTTCCACTTCTTCTGCCGTTGGTGCTGCAGTGATTTCTATTTTATTTTTGCCAAGTTCTTGATAGAACTTTTTGGGGTTGGAGTTGAACTTTTTGTTTTGTTCAAAGAAGTGCTGGCGTTTCTCGTACCGGCGGATCCTTTGTGCTTTGGCAAGGATATCTTGCTTTAGCTTTTCTTTTATCTCAGGTAAAGCTTTTTCTGTGATGTATTTGCGGAGTATTTTTGTTTTCTTTTTGTTGCTCAGTAGCGTTGATTGTCTACTGATTTCATTAAGAATCGACTGATCTTTTCTCATTTTTTGTATTTTGTTTTGGATGTTATTTATCCACAGGGTTTGTTTGGGTGGTGGTACTCCTATTTGGATGGGTTTGAGTGTGTATCCAGCTTCTTTTGTGGCTGCAGTGGCTGCTGCGTATACTAAGTCATGTAGCTCAGTGATATCGCTTTTTGTTTCAGTGGCTATTAGTTCCGTGACGGCTAGGTTTATGCTGTTTATAATTGGTGTTGTTGTTTCGTCTATTTTGATTTTTGGGAGGTATGGTCGGTGGTCCATTTTGAGCTCTGTGGTTTTCAGTTCTTTGATTATTTTACTTTTTACATGTGTCGTGTTAGAGGTGGAGATGATATCGAGTTAAAATACATCATTTCGTTTCGTAAATAGTAATAAATTTCAATAAGTATTATTTACTCGGATATAGTCCAATCCTTTGTTAGTAAATTTTTGGCTCCATACGATGTCTTTGTTTTCGATGTTTGTGGATAGATTTCGGAGCACTGTTTTATCGTTCTCACATCTTAAACGTCCCCGGTGTTTACTATTATTATTATTTTTTTTTTCTTCTTTCAAATTTTCTTGCCGAGTGTCTTCCCGACTCCTAGGGCAAAGAAACTCATAGTGTATATTGGTAGGCCATTAAACCAAACTCAGTAGTTCGTTCATTTTAAAAAGTTTTTTTTTTTTTAAAGTTAAATTAAAATACATGAGCAGCAACAGTTCTCACATCGACAATGCTCTTCTCAATACGTGTGATGTACCAGTTAAGACAATCTTTTGCACTTCTTGCAGGGATGGTAAGCCAGGGATCATTCTCATATAATTTTCGGTTCCCTTCTTGATCATTCCTAGTGCTCCTACGATCAATGGTATTGTAACCGCCTTGAGATGCCACATTTTCTCAATTTCAATGAGTAGGTCTTTATATTTCCTGAGCTTGTCAAACTCTTTCGCTGAGATATTATGATCACAGGGGATGCTCATGTCGATCAATAAGCAATTATTATTATTATTATTATTATTATTATTATTATTAATATTATTATTATTATTATTATTATTATTATTATTATCATTATCATTATTATTATTATCCTTATCATTATTATTATTATCATTATTATTATTATTATCATTATCATTATCATTATTATTATTATTAATATTATTATTATATTATTATTATTATTGAGGGTGAGATTGCAAGTGGCGAGATTTAGCGGAAGCGATTGCTATTATATTATGTAGTTATATAGTTAGCTGGTGGAAGAAGTTGAGGAAGAGAGAAAGAGAAAGGGTGCATGTTTACCTCTGTGGGATATGGCAGAGTTGAAACGAAAGAGTAAGAGAAAGAGGGAGAGAGAGAGAGAGAGAGAGAGAGAGAGGAGAGAGAGAGAGAGAAGGAAATGCACCGTCTATTGAGTTAGACTGAAAAATAAGTGCTTGGAATATTGAAAGATGGCTGAATTGAGAAATAATTACAATAAAGTGAAATAACCTTACCAAAAAGCTGTGTTTCTTCTACTTAACCATGCTGATGTACTGCTGATATTCAGCTGTTCCGTTTTATTGCTGCTTTCGTTCTTGCATTTAATGTTATCATGCTGACTGCCACTGCCTTTATTTGAATCAATTTTGGAAAACCTTGCCTCTAACAACATAGAAATATTTCCCATGGGACCGGTAGACAAAAAGGAAAGAGGGCTCGCACGTGCGATAGACATCTCCGCCCCCTATAACGGTGAGGAGAGATATGGTTCAGGGGCCAAGAACGCCGAAGGTCTCTACTGCTACAAGCTTGACCATAGAACTTTCGGAGAACATAGACTTAATAAGGGACCCTAAACTTAGAATTGGAGCTGTAGAGAAAGCACAAAATTCCATGAGCTCCGAAAATAGGTCATCCACTTCCATTAGACCACATGTACCCATCAAATTTGTATTGATTAACTACAAAACTAAGAACTTTTTAGACCAGTTAATATTTTTTGAGGCCAAATGTAAGAATTGAAGGAAAGATCTATTAGGAGCTGGCCTGAGAGAACAGAAATAAACTGGAAGAGATAGAGATAGAGTGATAGGAAACCAATATCGCTATTCTATGAGTATATTAAAGTTAAACATGTAGGCATACTAAATAACATAGATATTAAAAATCAAATCTACACATGTTGCGAGATAAGTGAATGTAGACAAATAACTGAATGGAAACTATCATTTAATCCCCATACTGCCAGCAAAACGACCAGCCACACTCTCACACAAACAAAATAACAGAAATAAAATGTTAAGTAAACAGGATCAATTATGAATCCCCATGTATGTGCATACCGAAGCATAACACCGTGCATATGCATGCTGGTGTTAAATCGGTCGATGTACACAGTACCAATCACGTACTGCTGCGTGTACTTTAGATCGATTCCTTTCTCCACGCAAGAAATAAGAATAATATCAGGGCGGCGAGTTGGCAAAAACATTAGTACGCCGGGCGAAATGCTAAGCGGTTTTTCTGAGTTCAAATTCCGCCGAGGTCTACTTTGCCTTTCATCCTTTCGGGGTCGATAAATTAAGTACCAGTTATGCACTGGGATCGATATAATCGACTTAATCCGTTTGTCTGTCCTTGTTTGTCCTCTCTGTGTTTAGCCCCTTGTGGGTAGTAAAGAAATAGGTATTTCGTCTGCCATTACGTTTGGAGTTCAAATTCCGCCGAGGTCGACTTTCCCTTTCATCCTTTCGGTAATCAATAAATTATGTACCGGTTATGCACTGGGATAGATGTAATTGACTTAATCCTTTTATCTGTCCTTGTTTGTCCCCTTTATGTTTAGCCGCTTGTGTGCAATAAAGAAATAAAAAATAAGAATTATATACCTGTATATTTGTAAGAATTTATGATATAGTTATCTTTGCGTTTTGTGTAAATTTGCGCCTGTGTGAGAAAGTGACTGTATGTTTATTTGTTTGAATATGTAAGTGTATCATATATTACGGTGGAACATAATTTTTTTCTTCTCCTGACATTAGAAGGAAAGATTAAGTGAATCAGAAAATCGAAATGTGATCGTCTCCGTTCCAAAAAATTTACGGAAATATTTTTAAAATGCGATAGTTCTGGAAAGTCCAAACAAGCACGCATTCCAAGTCGTGAACACCCACACACCTGCAGTCTATTCATAAACACAAAGACACTAAACATAGAAGAAAAAAGAAAATAAATAAAAGTTTAACCACTCACACATTCTACAGAATCTACAACATGAATATAAAAAAGCGTGCACTCAGAGACACGCGTACAATGTCACACACATATGTTCTCTCTCACGCTCTCACAGAATCCATGCCATGCATACACCTACACATAAACACTCCACTTCTCTGAAGCATCCTCAATCACATCCGAGTAACAATAAATATAGATACAGTCTGAAAACTAAGAGACAGAAATAACTGAAGTAGCGAGGGCATGTCATTAATGAGGTCACGTATGGAGACGAAAAGAATGCGACAAATCTAAATGGATGACTGACCCAACGGTTGATCAAGCAACCGCTTAGCAAATTGGTTAGGTAACTATCTGATTAATAATACATGAAGGGAACAAGAACCAGTGCGTTCGTTTCCTATTGGCATAATTAATTCAAGAAAATTTGTATCAACACTAGATTTCACATTAAGCATATGCAAAGTGCGTAAAACCTAGAGGTTAACGAGATCGTGGTCCAACGTCCTGGACCGGATGTTGGGGTTGTGTTTTTGGACAAAACACATCATCTCACGTTGGTCTGCGATCACTTCGACACTTGACGCGTAGTACAACGAGCGCCGGTTCAGACAATAAAGTCCATTTCATGAAGGGAATGAGTTAAACTATAAACAAATCACTTTTGCGGGTCGTTCGGTAAAAAGCTGAAAGCTAATACGTCATCTTTAACGGGAGTGTCTATATATATATATATATATACAAAGATTTTCAGAATAAGATAAAAACCAAGGCTGTGAGTATTTTAGAATATATATATATAAATATAAATATATATATATATATATATATATATATATATATATAATATATATATATATATAATATATATATATTACGGAGATGTACTTGCATAGCGAGTGACTTGATCTGAGATCGTGTGCTGGAACGAAAACAATTGCAGCGTGGAAGGTGTTTATAAGCCATTTAAGAAACACACAAAACCGTTAGATTCACTTCAACATTTAAATTTAATTTGTCAAATTATTTTCGTCGCTTTGAGACCGCGACCTGTTCACTGACAAAACTTCGTGCAGCTCGATTTGTGGTGGTGGATATGCATCACGGATTTGTAGTGGTTTTATGCAGCACGGATTTGTGGTGGCTTTATGCAGGCATAGCGTGGATTCGATGCTCGATTGCCAAATTTCACTTAACACTTCAACAGCGCTTTTCTCACAGTAAAACAATAGTTTTTCTGTGAACGACAACCTTTCTTACCAACCTCCGAAAACCTCTCTCGACAACCTCTGTAGACAACCTCTGATAACCTCTCTTGCTAGCCTCAGACATCCTCTCTCGCCAAGCTCCGACAACCTCTTTCACCAACCTCCGACAATCTTTTTCACCAACCTCCAAAAACATCTCTCACCAACCTCCAAGAATCTCTCCTTCCTCCAGCTGACAGTTTTTGTACTCTTTGGCGACGGAAAATACACCTTTTGTGGCAGTTATAACGAAATTACTTTCTTATATCAGAGTAATAATGCGTTTCAATAGAACATTTTTACCACCGGGAATTACCGGTTACACCAGCTAGTATATATATATATATATATATATATTATATATATATATTATATATTATATATATATATATGTGTGTGTGTGTGTGTGTGTGTGTAGCAAATGAAGCACAGATGGAATATACCAGTAAGTTACCAACTGTAAAACATTTGTCTTATGATATATATATATATATATATATATATATATATACGTGACAGATAATTATATAAACATGTGTATGCGTGTAACTATATATAGACAAATTTTTCTCAACTTCATATACATCTTACAAATGTAATTTACTTCTTCACCTCATTCATATTGTACTTTACTTATATTGTATCTTACTCTATAATTTCTATTTATTCATTCTTTATAACTCTACTTCTATTTACATACTCCATCTAAGCCACAACCAACCTGTAACCCCACTCGCCCCAAAACATATAAATATAAATCATAAACAGTAATAATCAGTCTGCTTTGGTGAGTCTAGAAGCAAACACACAGAATATCTAAGGGTACATTTTCTTCACTCTGAAGAGAATACGCTCATATACATGATTTTAATACTTAATTTCTCTGTGTATAATTGCAATAGCTGTAACGGATAAATAAACTTTTATTACCTTCAATATCTCCATCTTCTTCATCATTTGTATATATATATATATATATATATATATATATATATATATATATATATATAATATATATATATATATATATATAATGTATTGTTGAATATAGAGGCATAGATATATCCGCAAACAGACACATCAACACACACACACTCACAAACACACACACACACTCACAAATATATATAGGTAACAAAAAGAGAATACAGTTGGAGGTTTGTCATGAATTAATGTAGGGAGATATTTACGTGCTTATTAAAATACGTTACCGGTTTCAATTCATGTTGATTCTATTCCTATTGTAAGTGAAGGGAAACTAAACTGAAATGCATTACCGTTCAATCTTTATTCTCGCAAGTGGCACCGTGAGTGATACATTATTTGCACAATGTGGAGATCATATCACCAGCATTTCGCAAATGACCTTAACTTCAGATTCAGAATTCATTAATGCTGGCACAACCAGGCATACAGATGCTGCACAATTTAGTCTCACAACACCTAAAATATTCTTTTCTACTCTAGGTACAAGGCCCGAAATTTTTGAGGAGGGATCTGGTCTATCAGATCGACCCAAGTACGCAACTGGTACTTAATTTTATCAACCCCGAAATGATGAACGGCAAAGTCGACCTCGGCTGAATTTGAACGCAGAACGTAAAGACAGGCGAAATACCGCTAAGAATTTCGCCCGGCGTGCTAACGTTTCCGCCAGCTCGCCGCCATACAGCACCTAAAATATTTTAGAATACAATATCCTTTCCTTCTCTATTTAACATTATCTCAAATTAAATCGAACAAAAACATCCTATCACCTTCAAACGAAATCTGGAAATCTCTCTTCTATGGATACCAGACAAGTCACTTATACCTCAGTCAATGGCACGTCTCGACTTGAATGGGTCATAATACTTCAAAACCTGTCTTTAAAATGACGCAACAAATCCTATCAGGTGGTCTGGGCCAACCTTTGCCCGAAACATGTCTAAGTTATCCAAATGAAGTTATTTTACAATATCAGTTTTGGAACTTCAGGTATCTTTGTCTGCTTGTTATGGCTGCTTTATCATAATTGTAGAGGTCACTAAAATAGTTTTCCTGACATGGTTTTATATCAAAATTCTAAAAAAACATCATAATTTGTGTAGTAATTATTTTATACATTAGTTTTTTAATATAGCAATGAAAATAATTTCTCATTTTTAACTGGAGTTTTATTCGTAATACTTGTAAAACATGCGGACATTGCGATTTACGGATGTTTTCAAAACAAAAAGCACGAATCATCTACAAGGCAGCCTGTATTTACTTATTCAAGGACTTTTCTCTCGTCCTCTCGTCATTTAGTATATTTAAACGGTGGAAAAATTAAATGTTTTTAGATAAGTAAAGAACACAGGAAATGTGTCAAAGCCGACAGGAAACGTTGATGCTTCCTAGGGCTAAATAGCGGTGGTGTGATTCCCTTTATAGGACTGTCACGTTAAGTTGACAGTATACAACTGCTGTAAAGAAAATTTACTTATCTAAAAATAATTAACTGTTCCACCGTTTAAATATTTTATTACGTATATAACTGGCCTTGTGGGAATTTACCCAAATTCACCCATGATCCAGCTGCCTCCGGATTAAAGATATTCCAATAGCTACTACCACGTCGATTGAGCACGAGATTCGTTCCTCCGTTGACTGCAATATATTTCACCCACAGCAATAATACGTTCAAAGCCTCCCTTGACCTTAAGTGGCCTGAACTCTTTACATGAACACCACCCTGTACTTAACTCCATGTCTCCCTACATGGCC
>NC_043001.1:111467344-111492344 GCF_006345805.1 Octopus sinensis | reverse complement strand
ACCCCCTCACATGTACATATGCATGCTAGTTGGGCTCGATATGTGCAACAATGTAATCGCGCCCGCATACATGCATATGGGCGAGTTGCACAATCAAAATACGCACACGTGTGTGTGTGCGTTCACTGGTTGTGCAATTCACCCATCTGGGTGTGAGTGGGTGTAAGCGTATTGCTGTGGATGTCGAGCTTGATACGTATGTATATGAGTGTGTATGGGGGGTTGTACGTATTTATTGTGTGCATGTGCTTCACGCACGTGCGTCCATGTATGGATGAATATATTGGGATTGCTATGTGGGTGTAAATTGGGTATAGAGCGGATTGAAAGCGAATCTCCGGTGTATATGTTGAGGCTTATATGTAGCGCTGTGGAGTTGAACGTCGTTGAAATTGTGAATGAATGGGTGGAGTTGGGAATTGTAACCGGGTGGTGGGCTAGCGTTGCTTGGAATTGGGAATGGAATAGTGTAGTAGTAAGGCAGGCATCGAGAATAGATTTGGGTTACTGCAAGTTGTTTGTTAGAGCTGCTAAGATGAGCTAAAGCTCATAATTGTATATAATAATTTATTATGGTAGTTTTATTAAAGAATCCATTCATAATAAATTTTTTTTAAGTAGTGTTGGTTTGCCACGTGGATATAGTTTTTAGTTCCATTTATTCTATTTCTCCATTCATAATTTTAAATGACGTTTACTTTCCATGGCGCGTATTCTTTTTTTACATAAGTTATATTTCTATGGTAACGTAATTTTGGTTTGGTTTTTTTAACGGCTAAGTATTTAATTTCACTTCATAATTTGAAACTGACTTGTAAGTATGTATTTTATTTCTCCTTATGTCATATTGTTATTTTTGATATTCTGGTTAATTACGATGTATTTAATGTTGTTTTTATTGGAGTGTTTATGTATATGAGATTGTGTGTGAGTTTTTAGTTGTATAATTTATTTATCTGTATGAGTGTGGGTGTGTAAATATTGTTGTATATATCGAGTTTAGTGAGTATGTATATGCGTATATGTGAGGGAGTATATGTATCTGTTGTGTGTGTGTGTGTTTGTGTGTGAATGTGTATATGGGTTTGTTATTTAGGTTTTGGGATGTATGTGTTAATTTGTCTGTGTGGGGAGGGAGTGGGTTTTTGGTGTATATTGAGGTTTATAAGTTAGTATAGGTATGTGTATAAGTCGTGGGTCTGTGGTTTACGTGTGTGTTTTTTGTGTGTGAATGTTTAGGTTAGGGGGATTGCTATATAGGTTTGTTATAGAGTTTAGCAAAGGGAGATTTTATCGTTATATGTTTTTAAGAGTTTTGGTTTATCATGGTTTTTTTTAGGGAATTCGTGGTAATTTGTCTATTTTCGATGTTGGTTGTTTTATTACATTGTTTCATTCATAATTTTTGAGTGGTGTTCGTTTTGCCACGTGAATATTATTTTTAATTCCATTTATTCCATTTCTCCATTCATTATTTTAAAAGATGTTCGTTTCCAGAGCGGTTATACTTTTTATACATATGTTAAATTCCTTGGTAAAGTAATTTTGTTTGGTGTATATGTTGAGGCTTATATGTACTTGTGGGTGTGTGTGAGTGGGGTGGGTGTTTGTATTTGTTATGGGTGTGTGGTTTACGTGTGTGTATTTGTGTGTGAATGTATAGGTTAAAGGGATTGCTATATAAGTATGTTATAGTGTTTAGTAAAGGGAGGTTTTATCATTTATGTTTTGTGAGTTTTAGCTTATCATGGTAGTTTTATAAAAGAATCCATTCATAATTTTTGTTTTTATTTGTCTGTGTGGGGTTGAGTGGGTTTGGAGTATATGTTGAGGTTTATATGTATGTATAGGTATGTGTAAGTGGTGTGGGTATTTGTATATGTCGTGGGTGTGTGGTTTACGTGTGTGTATTTGTGTGTGAATGTTTAGGTTAGGGGGATTGCTATATAGGTATGTTATAGAGTTTAGTAAAGGGAGATTTTATCATTATAGGTTTTATGAGTTTTGGTTTATCATGGTAGGTTTAAGGAATTCGTAGTAATTTGTGTCTATTTGCGATGTCTGTTGTTTTATTGCATTGTTTCATTCATAATTTTTAAGTAGTGTTCGTTTTACCAAGTGAATATGATTTTTAATTCCATTTATTCCAATTCTCCGTTCATAATTTTAAGTGATGTCCGTTTTCTAGAGCGTGAATGTGGGTTGTATGTGTGTGTGTGTGGGAGTATGAATAAGTATTGTGTTGAAGTATTTAGCTATTTTATTTATTTATAGTTGCCTAGACATTTTTATGTGTATGTATAGGGATATATATATAGGTGTGTGATTTAGTGTATGTAGTTAGATATGGTTATATATAATTAGGTATATGTGTATGGGTGTATATATAGTTTATTATTATATTATTATTATTTTTTTGTTTTGTTTTATATTTTATATTTTATATTTTATATTTTATATTTAATTGTTGATAGGTTTATTTTAGTTTATATATTGTTTATATATTGATTATATATGGATTATATATAGGTTATATATGGATTATATATTATATTTTTTCATTCATACTTTAATTATTTTAAAATTATTATTTTTATATTTTAAAATATTGATATTTTAGATTGGAAGTCCACCTGAAGATTGTCGATCAAGACAAGAAACAATTGTAGTGGCGGTTTTTTTTACTATTTATTAAAATTTTATGTATTGATTAAATCTTTCCTTGTTTGTTTTGCAAAATAGTGGTTTTGTCTCTAATAATATTTTATAATATTTTACTATAAAATAGGATTTAATCCTAAATCTGATTTTTTCCCTGTAAATTTGGATTTATTCCCTAATATTTATTATATATATATATATATAATATGTACATACACGTATATACATGTATGTAAAAACATCTATCTATCTATCTGTCTATCTATCTATCTATCTTTCTTTCTCTCTCTCTTTTTCTGTCTGTATATATATATATATATATATATATATATGTATATATGTATATATACATATGTATATATAATATATGTATACTCACACACACACATATATATATATAAATGTATTTACATGCATATATTTGTCTGTCTATCTATCTATATATATATATATATGATGCATATATTGTTATACATACATACACTCGAATACACATTCACACTGGCACATGCTAAGAGAATTGTATGAAATAGCATACTGTATTCGTTGATTATATTAAAGTAATAATGATTATATTAATATAATAAATATAAAGTTGTTGATGATGTTGATGATGATGTTAGATTGATACTAATAACGATCTCATAATGACAATATCGTTTCCTTATATTGGCTAAATTAGCATATACTTATAACGAAGTAGTCGTAAAGAGACGCGGTGCTCTATTTGGGTGCTCTATATGTGGTGGATTTTTAGTCGATGCCTTCATAACTGTGTAGTCTGCGCTTCAAACTTAGTTCTATGAATTCATATATGTTTTTGTAGCTATGTATGGATTCCGTGAAGTTATTATTAAACATTTCGTTTCTAATTTTTGCTAATATTTTCTTCCCCGCCACAGTTCATCTTTCATGATAACTTACATCTGAGACTCGATGTGCAAAACGTAAAACATTTATATTTCCGCAGAGCAAAGAAATGGTATTTAAAATCAGTCCTATGTTGATATACAGAAGAATGTATCAATGTGATAGTTCACCTGTATTCATCAACTCGGCTTTGGCCTCAGTAACAAATTACTTGAATTTAACAACCATTAGTAATATATTAGTGAGGTAAATATATTCTCACGTAGACGGAAAACTTTCAAATGTGTTTCTGTCTCCCGATATTTAAATCAGACTGTTAGAAAAGAATCACGTATATATTTACTTAAGAACGATCACAGAAATGATAGACAGTATTAAAACTGAAATTAATAAAGTAGTGTTGGAATAATAGGTATAAATACACTATCCAACAAAGTTATAAACAACTTCGATGTGAGAGAATTAAAAACTTAGAAAAGAAAATTATGGAACAAGATTTTTATACTTTTCCTCCTCTAAAAACTGTCCGATGTTACAATCTTGAAAGAGTCATTCACTTTTAGTGCCTTTTTATTTAACACACTCACCGGTAAAGCTTCCACTCATTTACTTGTATATTTAGGAAAAATAAATTAGTAAATAAGTGGAAACTTAACCGGTGAGTGTGCTAAATAATGACTCTCCGCAGGCACAACAAAATGTGCTTCAACACACGAATTCACATAAAGAATCTTGCAAACCAAATTGAAAATCGAAATAATCTTAAAAGAGATATTTTTATTATATATATGTATTATATTAAATACATATTGTATAAGATACATAATATATAAAATACGTATTGTATAAAGTACATCATATATTTAATATTGGGTTCAAAATTTGGCACACGACTACCAAGTTCGGCAGAGGGAATAAGTCGCCTACATTGACACAGTGGCAGCAATGGTGTCCATTTTATGGATCGACAAAAAATGAAAGTTATAGAAAGAATAAAGAATGATAGAAATAAAGAATAAAGAATAATAGAAAGAATAAAGTTGATCTCGGTGGCATTTGAATTCAAAATGTGAAGACGGACGAAATACTTCTAAGCATTTTCGTCTGGCGTGCTTAACGATTCTGCCAGCTCAGTGTCATAGAGTCAATATATTTTATATTTTTCTTGTTTTAGTTATTAGGGTGTGGTCATGCTGGGGCACCGCCTTGAGCAATATATTCGTTCTAGGAATCGACTTCAGTACTCGATTAATTATTCTTAAGCTTGGTACTTATTTTATCAACTTCTTTGCCGAACTGCTGTGTTACGGAGACGCAAATGCACCAACACCGATTCTCATACACAGACACAAAGGCGCACACGGACATGCATATATACATGCATACCTACGGAGTAGCAAAATAGCCGACAACTGATGAAGAGCCGTTCTCTATGTTGCTCGTCTTGTTTTTCATTTGTTTCTTTCGTTGCTCGCAACAGAAAGCTCGTATTCCATGTTTTCGTATTTCGTATTTCATATTGGTAACGTTCTGTGACGTACTGTGCCCATATATGCATATTTATATACATGTATATGTAAGTATGTACATATATGTATGTATATATGCATATATATATATATAATATATATATATATATATATATATAATATATATATATATATATATATATATATATATATTATATATATATATATACCGGAGTAAACACATAAACAAGGTGGAAAAAAGAGTACTCAAATACCAGTGGTAGAGTAATATGCTTTATTTAAAGCAGCAGAAAATTTAACAAAACCTGTTACTCTGAGTTTCACGTCGCCGTTCGTCGGACAGTTCGGTGAACTTTGAGCTGCATTTTCCTCTTGGGGAAGAGACAGAAATTCGCTGGTGCTAAATCTAACAAAGAGAGCGTGTTCGGAAGCGATACCATGTTCTTTTTCCCAAGAAACTCACAAGTGAGGAAATTACAGTGACAAGTCTAATTCTTCGCGCTGCACGTTCCAGTCGCTTTCGCCGAACTTCCTCCCTCGAAAACTTCAAAACGTAGCAGCAGTACGTCGGTCTGACCCTTCGGACTTATTCTCGAGACACAATACAACGTTTCCGGGAATGACGCCCGTGGCAGGTTTTCCAGATCGCTCATCATCCTCCACTTTTGAAGCGCCCGTAACACTTAAAGGATTACGTAATACCCATTGCCTCTTCGCTGTAAGCTTGCCGAAGCACGGTCAATGTGTCTGTAGCGGTCTTTCCAAGTTAAACGCAAAATATCACATTGGCTCTTTGATCCTGTCCATGACAAAATCGTAAAATCGCACTGCCACCCCTATGTAGAGTAAGGATAACAACTGAATCCAAGTTAAAGAATATTTAGTTTTATATTTAAAAAAAAAAACATGAATCCAGCATATTTTTTATGTATGTCAGAAACTATACGGTAAAAGGAAAATAGAAAATAGTTGTGTTGAAAAAAACTATATAGAAAAGGAGAAAAGAACGAGGTAGGTAGAAAAATAAAGTATATGACAATTTAACAGGAATTGCGGAATGACCTAGAGAACGATATGTAAACAAAAAACAGTCAATATTTCAATAACTTGCAAATCAAATGAATATGTTAGCTGGCAAACCAAAAATTGCTGAAAAGAACTGGTGTAAGAACAGTAATATAAATTTTGATAATAGAGGTACCGGATAAATATTTACACAGATGTATACACACATACAATTGCACACATATATTTAATGAAAAGCGTTCCTTATAACAAATGCAGTGTGTGCAACTATCTCAGCATTCTTGAACTCTCAGTCTTTCTAATCTCAGGCTATATACACTGCAATGATCATCATACAGCTAGCACGTTGCTCTTAAGTCTAAGTAGTAGGTTAAGTATGTACCATCAGCAGATTTTTTACAAAACTTCTGCTATGATGATCTATAACAGCTCTAAATTTGAAATGGTTTTCTCTACATTCTTTTCTGTAATATACTTCAGACTTCCATTTGGATGGAATTATTCTTCATGTAATTTACCTCTCTATGAAATGTCCTTAAATACATGTTTTCCCCGAGTACAATTACTTATTTTTGTATATTCTTTATAACAAAAAATATTTCGTTTTCTTCGTTTTCCTTAACATGTTACAATTATCCTCATCTTGCTTTCAAGTGTATTTAACTACAATTTTTCTTCGTAATATTTCCTGTTTTTCTATCCTCTTCATTTCTGTGTGAAACGGGGATATATTTTATCTCCTTATATCATTTACTCTCTTCAGTATACGACTGAGGCCATGTAGTCTTTTAGCAGAATGAATCAGCACCGGTGTCTATATTTTTAAGCCTTGCACTTATTCTATCAGTTTCTTCTAATTTTAAATATTCATATATGTACCGTGTTCTAAAACCCTAATTTTAGTTTCAGGCTCATGGATAGCTTTCAGCAGCTTCTCTAATTCAGTGACATTTTTACAATTTAACGATTTGATTCATGATAACGAGTTGTTACATTTAATTAATATATTCATGGGACTAAAGCTAAATTGAAACTAAAAGACTTCTCATATGCATCAGACTTGTATAAAACTTGTTCATTTTGCTTTACCTTTGATTGCTTTACGTCTGGCAATGGCGTGGTAGATATATCATGTTAGCATTAGATATAATTATTTATATAGTTGTGTGTTTCAAGCTTTTTTCAATGATCAATCTATGCCTTTCCCTCTGTTTACTTGACTAATTCATCAGCTGCGTTATTGAAATCACTTCTGCTTCTTCGTCCAGATTTTATTATTTTTCAGATGTACAAACAGACCGGAGTATGCGATGTGTACATTGTCATCAAAATATTGGTCTCTAGGCCTGCAGGGTTTTATCGTTATCATTTTTTATCGTTGATTTCTGTTATCTACAGGCGTTGGACAAAATACTGGAAACGCGTTTTTTAAATGTGACTTTTAATACTTAAAACGGAATTAAGACGGTGAGCTAACAGAATCGGTAGTACACCGGGAAAAATGCTTAGCGGCATTTCATGTTGTAAACATGGGTGGAAGGATGAAAGGCAAAGTCGATCTCGGCGGAATTTGATCTCAGAACATAACGGCAGACGAAATACCGCTAAGCATTTCTCCCGGTGTGCTAACGTTTCTGCCAGCTCGCCGCCTTAAATCTTAGTGATATGTGAGCGCATTTTATTCCAACTTATTTTACGTCCGATTACTAATACTTATAGAGTTTTATTTCCAAAACATGGAGCTCACCAATGTAACTTTCGCAGTGCGTTCTATAATTTTTAAAATAAATATTTTGATACTGAGAATGTATTCACACGCACGTCAGTACAAATTACACACTGTTGATATTGTACATTTTGTAAACCACTTTACTGTATATTTCATAAGCAGTAAACTATATTCAACTCTAAACCAACGGGTTCTTGACCGACGTCAGATCTATCAGTTGATTGGCAGCAAATAGCATTAAGTATTATCTTCAGAAATGCAAATAAACATTTCCAACCGTCAATTTAGATGATGTTCCTAACGATGTTTAAATAGTTATTCGTCTCTTTCAGAACGCCAAGTGAATAGAGGTTAATGGCTTGATTCGTAATTTCAACTTGAATGTCAAAATTGTTTAATTCATCTGGCAGTTAATGGATAAAATCTATATTGTTAAGTTCAGATTTATGCTTCATAAGCTAATACTGAAATCGTTTACTTTCATTTGATATTAATCACTTTCTTCTAGATAAGTTGCAGCTGAGGAAAAGCGTATGATTAATATTATCCTACTTTAATTGTCTAACCTGAATTGCATCTATCCAGACACATTATTATTTCATGTAACTGAATTTTGAATTTGGATCCCTTAACAAGATTCATGATCTCAGACACGGGTAATTTGAAGTGTTATCGGTGTAGATACTACGAGATTTAAGCCATTCCTCATCTCGATTTATGAATCTATAGCATAATCTAATTTTTAGTTCGACTAGAATTTATTGTCTCATGTTGAATAAAAAATTTTACAGTTATATATACAAGAATATAAGTGCCAGATAAGTGGGTTGATTTTATTCAGGATAAAAGTATTAGTTGAGGTCATATATATATATATAAGCTAATATTATATGTAAATCTATCTATAAATTAGAACAATATTATACGAACACTTCATTTTCTCTTCCAATTCTGAACCAGTTATCGCGCTTCAGTACACAAAGCACTTATTTGCATTCCGTAACCATTGTTAAAGCTTCATCAGATATTGTATGCAGTAATCCATCGCAATATCGGGGTTCAGCTATCGCGGTTCACCTATCGCGGTTCACTTATCGGCAGTTTGTTATTTAAGCTTACGTTGATTCCCTCGTGGTATTGTCTTGCATTTATAATAAAATAAATATATACAAATTATAAAAATAATAAAAATATATATAGGCCCAGGAGTGGGTATGTGGTAAGTAGCTTGCTTATCAACCACATGGTTCCTGATTCAGTCCCACTGCGTGACACCTTGGGCAAGTGTCTTCTACTATAGCCTCAGGCCGACCAAAGCTTTATGGGTGGATTTGGTAGACGGAAACTGAAAGAAGCCCGTCGTATATATGTATATATACATATGTATGTGTGTGCATATGTTTGTGTGTCTGTGTTTGTCCCCACAATATCGCTTGACAAACGATGCTGGTGTGTTTACGTCCCCGTATGTTAGCGGTTCGGCAAAAAAGACCGATAGAATAAGTACTAGGCTTACAAAGAATAAGTCCTACGGTTGAGTTTCTCGACTAAAGGCGGTGCTCCAGCATGGCAACAGTCAAATGACTGAAACAAGTAAAAAATAAAATATATACTTTTTATTTATTATTTTGTACAGTACTTAATTATTGGTATATGTTTTTATCTTATATTTAATTTTTTCTATATGGTATAATTTAATTATTTCATTGTTGGATTGAGAAAAGGTGTTTTTTCTAATATATATATATATATATATATATATATATATATAAGTACTAGGCTTATATATATATAAGTACTAGGCTTACAAAGAATAAGTCCTGAAACGCGCGTCCATGGATGACCAGATATTGATTGATTTTCGTTGCTTTACTCTCTGCCTGTGTGAATTTTTTCAAGTATTTTGGTTTCTCTAGGAGTCCATTTTTAAAGTAGAAGAAATAGCTAAGATTTTTGGCTGCTATTTCTAAACTTCGGTATGTGGTAAAGCAAATCTTTGCTGAACCCTTTTTATTAAGTATTACTTAAGTTTACCGTGAAATGGTCCTTTTTTCATACCGAATTCTACTTGGTGAAATTATTGATTACTTCTTAAGATTAAAATTATTTTACATGCAAAATTTAGAGGACTGACCACTAAAAGTGGACAGCCAGTATGCTAGATATAGACGTCAAAATCGCCATTTTCCTCGAAGAATGTGTTCTCAAGAAAAAATTCAACAAAAAAAAAACTAAGTATAAAATAAGCGAGACAAATGAAAATATACGAAATAAAAAACGATTATCTATGCTGATGATCCTGCAGATGTTTCCGTATCCATATACGTAAATATTAACGACTGAAACTATTTAGTACATAGATAATGTTTTTTTTATTTCGTATATTTTCATTTGTCTTGCTTATTTTTATAATTTGTTTTTTTGCTGATTTTTTTCTTGAGAACACATTCTTCGTGGAAAATGGCGATTTTGACGTCTATATCTAGCATACTGGCTGTCCACTTTTAGTGGTCAGTCCTCTAAAGTTTGTGTATATATATATATATAGATAGATAGATAGATATACACAAAGACACAAACGCAAGTAACGCTATTCATTTAAACATGAAATTACATACATTCTCGTCCTTAAGATTTTATCTGTGAAAATGCTGAAAATGTGTCTCTTAAAATATGTATTCCTGCCCATCGAGGTCAGACATGTATATATGCATCACAATGAATTTGATGTTCACCGGCGAATGTTAAAAATTGATAGGATAACTGAGAGTGATTTATGTTAACAGATTTATACGTGACGGTATTTAATTTTCCCCAAGATACACAAACACTTTACACATTCTCCATATCCATACCTGTATGTGTAAATCTTTTCGAAGGTCTTGCTTTAAAAAATTTATCCGTTCGTTATTTAAATTCAGTTATTTCATGCAACTTTCTATACATACTAATTATACGTTTCAAGCAAAGTTTGGCGCAATACACACATACACACACACACACATGCACACACACACACACACACACACACACACACACACACACACACACACCACACACACACACACACACACACACAAAGATATATATGATCTTAACAGTAAATGCTTTATGCATCCCTTAAAATATTCATACAGTATATATAATTATAGTTAACATTTTGTATGCACAAAAACTTATTTATAGATGTAATTCTCTCATTTTTTCCCATACACTCTCCGGAATCTATTTCTGGGAATAAGTATGAACATTTTGTGTAGAATTCTTTAAATGCATATTATAGCTGAGAGAAAATCGGTATATATATATATATATATTCTTTTTGTGGGGGTGGAATTAGTGAAATAATTTTGGGTTTGTTGAAATGTAATATCATTCTGTTTGGTACAATCGATATTATTTCCGTCCATGAAATATCAGATTTCAAGTAGTTTTAAAGATATTTTTTCTTTACTCATTTTTAGCAAATATTGACTCTTTGCATCTGCAAATGATCAAGTATTTTTAGCACAGATAGTCTAGCATGGTTTAAATAGTCTTAAAATACTAAAGGAATTACTTGCACATACAATGTTCACTGCATTATGTATGTATGGCGCCAGCTTTCACAGAGATAGGTAGATAGAGAAAGAGTGAGTGAGACACTAAGAGACAGCGAGAGTGTCTATATACATGTGTGTGCGTGTGTGCATGTGTGTGTGTAAATGTGTGTGTGTGTGTGTGTGCGGGCGGGCGCGCGTCTGAGCAAATACATAAAATGTCGAACGTTCTGATTTTGCCGGTCAAGGTCATAAAATCTGAACGGCTACTTTGGATTAATTGTTTATACTCGACGTGGTCATGAGCATTATATACATATATATACATATTCATATATATATATATATTATATATATATATATATATATATTATATATATACACATGTATGTATGTATGTATGTATTTATGTATGTATGTATGTATCTATGTATTATATATATATAAATTTTAGCTCGCCAAAACGAAGACTTTTGAAAGATAACCCCAAGTGTAATTGATAGAACTCTATGCATGTTCAATATCATGCGAAAGTCTCGTGTATAGTTTTGCAAATTATATTTGCGAAGACGTTCACACTGACGAGCTACGGACAATTACGTAGGTGGTAATAACGAAATTAGCTTGTGATTAATCTATATTTTGTATCTTTTCAAACAAATACAAAGCTAAAAGATTCTAAAACATGACAAATATTATATCTGTAGGTGCGTATACGCGGTCATGTGAACTTGATATCACTATCATAAATATCAGAAGTCATAAATTACCCCTTTGAAAATAGTGCACATAAGGATTGGATAATTTTGATTAGGGGTTTTCCAAATCAAGGCCAGACATTTTGCTAAACAATCAGCGCATTTTGCCCTTTAGCAGGTGAAGTCAAAACCAGAAACACCAAAGTATAACAAAAACGTATATAGTAACAATATAGCAACAACATGAGTAACATACTTTGCCCGTAACAAGGTATCGAAAGTTTGCACACGAATAAGTTGAGAGTAGACACGGCTGTCATGTTTCGAATTAATTCTTCTACATTTCCGGTGTTACTGACAACGTAGTATTTATTGACATAGAGACACACTGGCGTGTATAGACTGCACATCACTAGACTGCAAGAATTGGCTACCTGTAGGCATTCATTTCATATAATAATGTGATGTATAGTACTCAATATCCATCTCTGATATATCCGCAGTTATGGAAGCGTTGATCACGTTTGGTAGTAGCATATGTGTGCTTGAAAAGCGTTAGATGAAGGGCTGTTAAATAAGAAATTAATGTCAACAATATCAGTGTTGTTTGCATTCCCAACAAGCTAGCAGATTAATAATCTAATCCTCACGAAAATTGTAGAATTTTCCCACTCTATGACGGCATAGGATTTCAAAGGGCTTACCTTTGTCATATTTCATAACGTTAATACCTTTGTTTCACACTGAAGCAAAGGTAAATGGTATAGAACTAGATTACCAACCCGATTGTCAGGTATTCGCAACTACTTCATAAAGCTCATTTGCAGATAAAATGTATATCAACATTCTGTTTATTTCTCTATGCCTGAAATAGCAACACCACATCTTTTGCTTATGATTAAATCGTAAAATTCATCTTGATATAAACAATTGTAGTGGGAAAATTTTATAGCTTCAGTTCCATATAAATGCTTATAGAGACATGATGCTTATATAAACGGATGGGTAAACCCATGTATACATTTTTGATGTGAACCCAATAACAGTCGAATGTCGACAAACATTTTTAGCATTTAGTAAAGTAGGTGAACTTATTTCTTTACTGCCCACAAGGGGCTAAACACAGTGGGGACAAACAAGGACAGACAAACGGATTAAGTAGATTATATCTATCCCAGTGCGTAACTGGTACTTATTTAATCGATCCCGAAAGGATGAAAGGCAAAGTCGACCTCGGCGGAATTTGAACTCAGAACGTAACGGCAGACGAAATACCTATTTCTTTACTACCCACGAGGGGTTAAGCACAGAGAGGACAAACAAGGACAGACAAACGGATTAGGTCGATTATATCGACCCCAGTGCGCAACTGGTACTTATTTAATCGACCCCGAAAGGATGAAAGGCAAAGTCGACCTCAGCGGAATTTGAAGTCAGAACGTAACCGCAGACGAAATAGCGCTAAGCATTTCGCCCGGCTCGCTAACGTTTCTGCCAGATCGACGTGTGTAAAATTTGGATTTACACACAGGCATATACACACACCACATACACATATGTACGTATGCAGTATGTATGTGAATATGTGCTTTACCCATAGTGGGGTGACATCGTTTCTCCTTATCTGGTAAGAAATTCATGGACACCTACATTTTTCCTTTGCGAACAGAAATTGAGAATGATGGAAAAATGTTATTTTCCGAAATATTTCATTCAAGCTGAGTAAAGTTGTAAGATAAAGCAAAATGAGAAATATTTGGGTGAAATATATTCGAAGCCGTTCCTTTTAGCAATGAATATGTTGTCAAAACTTCTAATTAACTAATTGGATAGAGCGACAGATTAATTTAGCAAATGAAGGAAGACACGCAGCAAGTTCTGTTCAAGCCAGAAAATGTAAATTGCAAATATTTAATGTTGATATTGCTACATTCATCGGTTATTTCATTTGCTCCCTTTCAGTGCATAAATTTAGATAAAAGGTAAATATTTCAAGATGGCTGTGCAATATTTATTTGTTATTGAATGGATTATGCATTGATATATATATAATGGAGAAATTGTACAAAAATGTATAAATAGATGATGAGTAAAGCTCCAGCACAGTTTCGATTACTTGTTTTTATCCATACATTTACTGCAAGAACTTCGTAGTGGCGGTTAGAGTAACAGTATAAATAAAATAGGAGATAGTATGTGTAATAGACTTTATTGGGTACAACACGTTTCGACCCGTTCTGGGTCTCTTCAGGACATCAATAAAAAGTCGCACTTCTTTCTCCTTTTTCCCCTTCATCCCCTTGCTTTCTCTCTCTCGTTCTTTCTTTCCCTCTCTCCTGCCCCATTTTCCCCGTGCCTGCTGCTGACACGTGACCCGTGGCTAGCCTTCTTTTTCTCTCTTTTTCACCCCTGTTGCGTAGAGGACTGGCCCTGAATTCTCTTTGCCCCACTGCCTTGCTATTTGTTGTTTTCTAATCCTTTAGGATGCCTTCTCAGACATACCCACTATTCTTGTCTTTTTGGTCCTAAGGCTATATTTTGCTCGTTTCTTTTTTGTTTCGACTTAAATTACATTTATTCCCTTTCGTATGTCCATTTTGTATTGTTTCATTTCCTCTCGACCCTATATTCTCCGCAACTTTCGCGGGCACCGCCAGCACAGGTTCTCAGTCGTAATCGACGTAGTGCCAGTAAGAAACATTCTCACTTTTTTAACCTACAAAGATTGGATCAACGTTCGCATAAAAGGTTTTGCCTTTTCATATACCTTTAACTAGATTTGTATACGTTTAAATTAATATTTGGATGATGCGATAGTTACTATGTGCATGCAGTAATTGGTAACGAATAACTTCATCTGCTGAGTGATGTTGCAGCTAAATGGGATTTATATTAAACGTGTCACGTAATCCTTTTATGGGATATAGGAGGATAATAATTATTACAAATCTGCGTTAATTTGAGATAATGTTTCTATGTATTGGGTTTAAGTTTATGCATTTCTGTAGACGAAAGACAATCACAAATTGAGAATCTCTCTCTATATAAACGGCAGTTTGTCTGTGCGTGTTTCTGTGTGTCTGTTTGCTTGTACCCTCACCCTGACCACGGCTTTCAACCGATTCTGATGAAACTTGACACACATATAGCCTAATGTCATAATTCAAAACTAACGCAGCGAAAATTTTGAAAAGTTCCCCCAGTTCTGAAAAAAATCGATAAATTCGACATGGGGTCGAGAATCAGGAACACAAACCACAAACTGTGTAGAGGACGCAACTCCACATTTTTTAACTATCAAAAAAAAATTTACCATCATTTTTTTCCATTTTTTTGCTATTTTTTGGCTATAGCTCTCTAAAAATGCTTTATAGTTATTTCCCTTACAAACCTGAGCAACGCCGGGCGATACTGCTAGTAATATTTAAAACAGAATATCGTAACATGGAACCTACAGCTAAAGTAACATAAATAGAATATCGGCATTCGCTCATGTGTTCTACTTTATTCGCCCATTCGCCATTCAGACATAGAACATGATTATAGATTATATTCAGTCAGGTTTCCGTCTGCACTAGTTTCCGTCATTTGACTGTGGCCATACTGGAGCACTGTCTTAATGATTTTTTTTCAGTCGCATATATCAAGCCCTGAACTTATTCTTCGTGAGCCTAGTATTTATTCAGTCGGTCTTTATTGTCGAACCGCTAAAGTTACGGGGACGTAAGCACACCAACATCGAGTGTCAAGCGATGGTTGGGGAACAAAAACAGACACAAAGACACACACACACACACACACACACATACACACACACACACATATATATATATAAATATATATATATATATATATATATATACGACGGGCATTCAATTTCCGTCTACCAAATCCACTCACAAGGCTTTTGTTGGCACAAGTCTATAGTCGAAGATAATTGCCCAAGGTGCCACACAGTGAGACTGCAGTCGGAACCGTGTGGTCGAGAAGCTAGATTCTTACCAAACAGCCACGCCCGCGCCTATTATTTATTACATTTCCATAACCGCGGTATTTTTTCTGTTGACTACATATACATTGCATCGGCGGCAAGTATCTAAAGATATATACTGTAACTCAAAACGAAATCCGTTATAATTTAATTTTAAAACTGTATGAAAAGCAAGCGAAAGTCTTAAAATAACATCGTAGAGGGAAATATCTCAGCTTGCTACATAACGATAATTTATTATCTATTAAAGTTGTTATGAAAATCACGAGTTTTCCTTCATTAGATTTGCATAAATATTTTGTTTTGTTTTGTTTTTATGAATGGAGAAATGTATTTGATATTTTTTCTGCAAAAACATGGTTGAAATTATTTAAATGTCGTTGAAGATACATATCTGAAGATTTATCATTTACAAGATTTCATTTCATGGTGTATAATTAACTACAAACACTTATAATTATCTTCCCATGTGTATATTCGTTTGAATCAAAGAAACACAGAATACAACCGAAATACTGAGAATTTATTTCCTTCAAATCTTTAAAGAAAATTTGGATGGCATACCCAACCACACACAAACTCATGCACTCACATACGCATATATATACATTTGTGTGTGTACATGTATGTATAATGTAATATATCTATGTGTATGAATATGTGTGTATGTGTGTATCAATCTTCTGTTAACAGTAATTTAAAGAGAGAATTAACCGATTGACCCTTCAACGTGAGAAATTTTTATCTCTTTTCCTCTTGCTTCTTTCAGTCATTAGACAGTGGTCATACTGGTGCACCGCTTTGAAGAATTTTTAGTGGATTTCATGAAATTGATCTCCATACTTGGAAAAATGCCCACCCATAATCTAGACAAATCGAGGTGGAGAGAACAAAGTTTATAACAAATACAGCCGAGTGTCACAGGTTTACCACCCCCAATAAAAAATGTTTGATATAGTTCCACATGTCAGGATCTTACGGACACTTACCGAAAGCTTGATGATAGTTTTCACACATTTCATTCTTATCAGGTGCCCTGACTGACAGTTTGTTCCTTCTCGAGCCATCCCTGGCTCATAAGGGCCGGTTTCCCGGTTTCCTTGGCGTATAGGTCCCCCACCTGGGCGGGACGCCGGTCTGTCGCAGGTGAGCTGCAATGTGCAGGAAGAAAGAGTGAGGGAAAGTTGTGGCGAAAGAGTCAGCAGAAGTTCGCCATTACCCACGCCTTTCGCTCATAAACACATACATCGCCCGGTCTGAGATTCGAACCCGCGATCCCTCGACAGCGAGCCTGCTGCTCTAAACACTAGGCCATGTGCCTACATCTAACTGACTACGGCAGTAGTATATATGCGTTTTGTTCTTAACTAGTAGAGCAAATCTGTAGCACTGAAAGGAAAGGATTTCTTCGCATTATTTATTGGTACCACCACGTAAGTCCTCAGGAGGGAACTCCCCAACATTTCATTGTACATATAATTATCCAAGCTCTCTCTCATGGCCCTCATTCCTTCTAATCTTTATCCGTAATCTTCTTTACTCCTCTTTTCGCATTGCTCGTGTGACAGAAAGCTACTATTGCTTATATATAATCTAGATGCCTGCCCCCTAAGAAAATTGGCGTGGCCAAGGATATTTTACCGCGAAAGAGAGTTGTTGCAGGAAGATACATTTCATACATTGTGACACTCCACTGCAACATATACAATCATTGCCACACACACACACACACAGACACACACACATACATATATAAATGTTTGCTTTCATGTTATAATAAGAATAATTTTAAATTAAACTTATGTATTACTCAATACTTCGGTAGAATAGAAAATTCTTTTTCCATCCCAATAAAAATATTGAGTTTCACTTTCAAGTGTCGGGTAAGCAAAGCCATCATATCTATCCGTCTATAGACAGACTGACAGATAGATAGGTATATATGTATATCTATATGCACACACGCACACACACACACATACACACACACACACGCACACACGCACACACACACACAGACACACAGACACAGACACAGACACACACACTACACACACACACACACACACACACACACACACACACACATATATATATATATATATATATATATATATATGGACTGACGTATTAGCTTGGCGATAACTGTTAATATCTAGTACCGCTGCCGTATTCTCCTTTAGAGAGACTTAGAAATAATGATATTTCTATGCCGAGTGGCCTCGGTAGCGCAGTAGGCAGCGCGTCAGTCTCATAATCAAATAACAAATCAGAGTTATCTGAAGGTCGTGAGTTCGATCCTCACCTGGGGCACATATTTGTTTTAGGCGCAGGAGTGGCTGTGTGTTAAGTAGCTTGCTCAGTCCCAATGCGTGGAACCTTGGGCAAGTGTCTTCTACTACAGTCTGGGGTCGACTAAAGCCTTGTGAGTGGATTTGTAGACGGAAACTGAAAGAATCCCCTATATGTTTGTGTGTCTGCGTTTGTTTCTCCCCCAACCATCGCTTGACAACCGATGTTGGTGTGTTTACGTCCCCGTAACTTTGTGGTTCAGCGAAAGAGTCTGATGGAAGGATAAATCCTGTGGTCGACTAAAGGCGGTGCAGCAGGATGGCCGTAGTCAAATAACTGAAACAAATAAAAGAATATAAAGAATAAAAAATACACGCGCAGACATTACTACGTGCACTCTCATACGCACCTACATATATACCCCCATATACATGTCTGTATGCATGCACGTGTGTGTGAACGCACGCGTGTCTGTGTTTATAAAATCCGACAATAATATGTTGTATTATTAACTGACTCCCCATATGGAATGCAAAGATAGATTTGTAGAGCTGAATAGAGTTACGTTTAATACGTCAAAATTATAAGCCTGTGGAATTGATAAATTCTTTTACATTGCATTTTCATTTGAAAGGGGGTGCCTTCCCCAATTTATTTATATTCTGCAGACCGTTTACATTTCCTGCTTCTCTCCTTTGTAAATTAATACGTAAGTAATCTGATTATCTTGGATTAATACGATGCATATTACTTTTTAAACTTATAAAGTAGAATCCTTGATAATTTTACTTGTATTCAACAGCAAATTTGACAATAGTTATGAAAATAAGCTATTTATAAAAAATATTACTTTTCGCTTATATAATTTTCGGATATTTCTATTGTATGAAGAAAGAGTAAATATTAAATAAACCCGAAACTGATTATATAATTTCACCTTCGAATTGTTTACTTCCCCAGGAGTATTGATTTCTATATTCCACTTGTTTCTTAGAGGTTCTATTTGGATAAATATTACCAAGCTTTTATAAATTTTAATTCATTATAGACTTCGTTTTAAGCTAATAAAATATGTTCTGTAACATTTTTCCTTATAAGCTGTCGTTGAAATGCTTATCGCAGTGAAAAACGAGACTATAAGAAAATAACTCGAGAACTATAAAAAATTGGTTGTAGCGAGTATTAAATAAAATTTAACTGCGACTTTTTTTTCTTATATTTGCAGGTTTTTACTTGTATTGCACACTATATAATCTCAAAGACCTCCATTTTCTCAAGCACAAATGTTTTAAATTCGGAATTGTCTATGAAACCTCACACCTTTTCCTTCTTAAAACAAAACATAGCGCTCTCGAACACGCAAATACACGTTCACAAGCATTCAAAAAGATCATTTTTATATTCAGTATAGTTTATTTACTTCTAGAAAACAATTTCCAAACGAATGAGATACTTTTCTTTTTTTCAGACATTATCTAGTGCTAAATTTCTTCATACCCCGATACCAAATAGAGTTCTTATATAAAGTTTTCGAAGATAAATTAAGCAAATGTTATTCAAAGAAATTCACTTAATAAACTTATTTGTATTAAAGTATCATATCTAAAGATTTCCAGGTTCAATTTTATTCTCAAATCTATTTTTCGGCGAAAATGGTCTTTCGTATTGGAATTGTTTGTATGTATTGAAATCATTGGATGTGAAGATATCTCCTTATCAACGTATCTGAGTATTGGTTTCTTCTTTTTCGGACAATATATAACACCTGCATTTAACGTAGATCTGCCACTTATTGTTAATATATATTTAAGATTACATATTATCAAGTAAACTTAGTTTCATATTCTTCTATTACGGCTTAGTCAATAGGGATTAGTAAGAATTGCATTAAAGATCGAATAAGAAACTGTCGTGCGCGTGCGCGTCAAAGACAGGAAAAAAAGGCAAGATAATGAACTGTATGATATCCTCTCATTTATTTGCCATTGTCCCCTGAGATAGATCGGAGAATGTCTTCCCTAATCACTTAAGCTGTTAATCTATATCAAGTGACGACATTATCTTTGTTCATTCTTATACGTTGAAGCCATAACTAAAACATATAAATGCTGAGATAGAAGTGTTAGATATCTTTAGGCTAGCGGATGACGGAATAAGATAGTACCGTTATTATTAATGATTTATTTTTCGTTGTTGTCATTATTTTCTTCATTGATTTTTCGAGAGCTTTTTGTCCAGCAGAGGTTTTGTGGATAATTAACAAGACAGGTTTTATGCAAACTCTCCAGAGTAATCTGACCAAAAGAAAACATTACAAAAGACGTTGAGATAGAAGAGAATGCGTTTAAGAAATTGTTTAAATAGGATATAACGTAACTTGATTACACTGCGCTTCCTTCTATCTCAGTAGAATCCGTTAGATAGCAAAGTGTTAGAACCTACACCAGAAAGTGATTTTTCCGTGTATATAGTAAAACAATACACACACTACACAAAACTAGAATATTTAGTTGAATATCAAGACCAATGAATATTTACTATGCATGAATCGGAGAAATAGAAGACATAATTTAAATATTGTTTTGTTTTGTTTTTGGCTGAATATAAATAAGGTCCAGCATGATGGAGTGGGATATTAAAACATGGGGATTTTTGTTATGCAACATGTTTTAATGATATGAGGTTTGTAAAAGGAATTGCTTGGTTTAGTATATGACAACATTGTGAATTCGTCGCGCTAAAAGCGGATGTCTTACTACAAGGCGTTTTGATTTTGTTTATCTACAATGATTTCTTTATATGGAAGACCAACTTTCCTAGAAACCTACATAGCAAATTATATTAGTATAAGTATATTTGTTTCACTGAATCATGTTGTATGACGAGAAATTTGTCTCACTATCTACTTATATTTATGCATTTCAGCAGAGATCTTCGAAGCGTTGCGCAAAATTTTACCTCTATTTTAACTTAAGACTTCCATCAGATAGAAACACTGAATTCTCATTAGGTTACTTATATGGAGAATTTTTCTCATTAAAAATTCTCAAGGTGCAGAATGTGAACGATTAAGTCTTTCTTTCAAGTAACTCACAATTGGAGGTTTGGTAATCGAAATCGAAAAGATGTGGCATCACAAGACGGTTACACTACCAGTAATTGTAGCGACACTTGGAATGATCAAAAAATGAACTGAAAATTATTTAAGAATGTCCCTGGCGTTGTCTCTGCGTATTCTCATGCATCCCCCCCCCCTTTATTTTCTCTGTTTACTTTTTCATTTTTTCCTTTTTCTCTCTGTCTTCCCTTTTTTCTCTGTCGCACGACTTTGCAAATGAACAATCTGGTGTGCTTCTTTTAATGGCCTACCAATGTATACAGTGCATTTCTCCGCCCTAGGTATCAGGAAGGCACTCGGCAAGAAAGAGAAATAGAATTGAAAGAAGTTGATTATAATAATAATAATAATAAGTAGTGGTGGTGGTGGTAGTAGTAGTAGTAGTAGTAGTAGTAGTTTGCTAGTTTTTTCTATTCGTTCATGATAGCCAAATCACAAAATAACCTTGGTATAACAAATCTGCTACATAGCGAAGGGAAACACACACACACACACACACACACACACACACACCACACACACACACAGCCACACACATACACACACACATACACAAGTGACTCAGCTATACGATGGGCTTTCACGAAATCTCAATCTGCTAAATTTATTCATCAGTCATTTATCGTCAAGATGGATGGAGTAGTCTAGTAGTCTAAATAATTTGCTCAATGCAGTGCATAATTAGATTGAACACAACTTCATGCAGCTGCGAGGAGGAAATCTTAACCAGGGAAACATGCTAGCCACTTGTGTATTTGAGTTAATGAATAGTAATAGTAGTAGTCAAATCTAATCCGCTATATGATTTTCAAATTGCTATATTTACGTATGCATTGAGACAGTTATATACAACACGATTCAAGATTATAGACGAAGACTGTCAAAATCGAACGAAACCCAGCATAAATTTAAATGTGTAGGTGTTTATAAGTGTATGTGTGTATACACATATAAACTTTAGCGCGTGTGTGTTTGAGTATTTACATAACGTGTTTGCCTTCTTGTTACGACATTTGATCTGGTCACACATTAGAAGGCATTTGATTTCTTATCTACTCGTTCAAAGCTGATATTCGGTCTTTGCATCTATAATAACAACAAGAATAAAAACATAGATGTGGTGGTATAACCACAATGTAGGTTAGTTGAAATATGTTTGAATCATATGTTAACTTGTAAATGCAAATTCACTGCAGTTTACAGTGTGAAAATAATTTGGATAATGGTAAAAGGTGTAAAGCACCTTGTCTGCAAAATATATGCTCTCCCTATCGAAACTCTAGAAGCGTTTCCAACACCTGAGTGTTCCTCAGTAGGTGATAATGAAGAGGTATAAGTCAGCGAGCTGTCAGAGCCGTTAGCACGCCGGGCGAAATGCGTAGCCGTATTTCGTCTGCCGTTATGTTCTGAGTTCAAATTCCACCGAGGTCGACTTTGCCTTTCATCCTTTCGGGGTCGATAAATTAAGCACCAGTTACGCACTGGGGTCGATGTAATCGACTTAATCCGTTTGTCTGTCCTTGTTCATCTCCTCTGTGTTTAGCCACTTGTTGGTAGTAAAGAAACAGACAATGAAGAGGCATAACTCTCCCAGATTATAAAGCTGTAGCGTTATCTTAGAACAGTCTATATTAGTGGCTGAGTTGCGCTTGCGAACAAATGATACAGTAAAGAGCTGGTGAGAAATAAACAAGCAGGTTATTTCAAATATGTGTGAGACGTATTTTTACAATGGGACAATAAACGCTCTATAATGTAAGGCTTATACTACGAATTCGTAGTAGGACCAATCTTGTCTTTCACAATCGGATATGATGGAAGCACTCCGTCGGTTACGACGACGAGGGTTCCGGTTGATCCGAATCAACGGAACAGCCTGCTCGTGAAATTAACGTGTAAGTGGCTGAGCACTCCACAGACACGTGTACCCTTAACGTAGTTCTCGGGGATATTCAGCGTGACACAGAGAGTGAAATACAGGTACAACAGCAACAGGAAGTAAGAGTGAGAGAAAGTTGTGGTGAAAGAGTACAGCAGGGATCACCACCATCCGGAGCTTCGTGGAGCTTTAGGTGTTTTCGCTCACAACGCCCGGTCTGGGAATAGAAACCGCGATCCTATGACCGCGAGTCCGCTGCCCTAATCACTGGGCCATTGCGCCTCCACAATCGGATATACTGGTTTATATAATAATAAAGTGCATCTAAGAACAAGAAGAAATGGAAAACCCTTTGGTATAGTGGGAATTGAAATCTGAACCGGTTTCGCCAAATATCAACCTAAAATATAGCCTTTAATCGCTTAGTTATTACATGTTTAGAAGCAAAGTATAAGAAACAACTTGAAAAAGAAAAGATAAATTAACGTAAGGAAATTAGTTTTCTTTTATCAATATTCCATCAATTGTTCATATAATTGGTTGCAACATTATCAATCTGTTCGAGAGACAAGTCTTTTTATTTATATTTCACCTTAATGTTACATTATATTTCAAAAATAGAATATAAATAAACCAGATATTTGTTTTTCGACAATATTATGATTAAAAAATGGATTAAAAAACCGGCGATGATGTAAGAAACACAATGAGAATCATAACATAAGATAGAAAAAAAGAAAAACGGAATTATTATTTTGAGAAGCATTATAGACATAATGAGATATATACATGTAGCTATGCAATACGCTTTTACAAGAAGCAATCTATGCAGATACGTACACGCTACTAATATTTCATTTAGGAGTATGCGTTATTAATCTGTGCTTATAGATGTGTGAATAAATGTATGGATGGATGGAAGTATGTAGAACGGGAACAGTATAGATCGAACATGTACACACACACACACACACACATATATATATATATATGTATATATATATATATATATATATATATATATATATATATATACCTATTGTATTGTCTTTCATTGTTTCAACATTGGGTTGAGGGCAGGAAGGATATATATATATATATATATAATATATATATATATATAGGTACAGCCCATATTTGTGCATTTGTGTTTGCTTATGTATATATCTATCGATTGTATGTATGTATATACGTATGTATGATTGTATGTATGTATATATATAATATATATATATTATATATATATATATACATATATTTATATGCATATAAAATACATGCATATATATATATATATCGACACACATAGTACATGTATAAGTAAACACACACATACACACACACACACATACACACATATATACCCATACATAAGACCTGCACAATCGTGTGTGTGTGTGGGTCTGTGTGTATGTATGTATGTGTGAGTGCGCGCGCGCATGTGTGTATGTATGTGTGTGTGTGTGTGTGTACTTGCATACATGTGTGTATATGTGCGCATATGTCAGGCGGAAAGAAGAAAAACAAACAGAATTTCGAAAGCATATTAATTTCAGATTATTTATTTATTTTTTTCTGAACAACACTTCATAATAAGAAGTGTTTTCTTTCAATATACTTAGAAGTTAATTGTAGGTTTTCTATTTACATATGGTCTCGTTTTCTTTTAATTCATGTCTCTGGCAATAACACGCAAAAATTTACTAT
>NC_043001.1:111442844-111465344 GCF_006345805.1 Octopus sinensis | reverse complement strand
TGTAGACAACAAACCGATATTTTAGTATAACGTTCGGGAACTGAAAAAGTATTTATCGTTTCGAGCCTATGCTCTTCCCAGAAAGGAACAAGGAGAAAAAAATAAAGAATGTGTGTGTATATATATATATATATATATATATATATATATATATATATGTTTGTGTGTGTTTGTGTGTCTGTTTGTTCCCCCCGCAACATCGCTTGACAACCGATGCTAGTGTGTTCACGTCCCCGTAACTTAGCGATTAGGCAAAATAGACCGATAGAATAAGTACTAGGCTTCCAAAGAATAAGTCCTGGGTTTCGATTTCCTCGACTAAAGGTGGTGTTCCAGCATGGCCGCAGTCAAATAACTGAAACAAAAGAGTAAAATAGTAAAAGAGATGACGATATAAGGAGTGTGTGTACGCGCGCGCAAGTGCGTTCACTGCTATCACAGACACACTCTTATAAATATATGACGGGTAGAATTTAGATTGATGTTTGTGTTGATGTTACTTAATGCAAGAAACTTTGGCTAAAATAGTTAAGTCTTAGTGACATCCTTAAATAGATTAGAGCTAAAGCGTATTGGCATGGTTCTACTTGGCAATAATTATCATGAGTCGAGCGATATTTAATCTTTATCTTGATTTTGATAGACGATTAAAATTGCTCTAAATCCTTGTCGCCAGCGTTGGAGTTTACGATAATTACACAGAAGGTCTATAACAACAAGAATGTAATTCAACAATTTGAAATATTCGGAGTCCTACTATTATTGAATATTGAAGTTGAAAACATCATACAAAGGCCACATCTTCACAATATGTTCCATATCCAAATGATAGTCACATTCACTGGTCCTCACTAAGAGTAATCGTGCAAAGCATATGCAATGACGCAACAATTCTAGCATTATAAGAAGGCCACAGAACACGTAAATGTATATATTGGGTTGTCCGGAAAGTTCGAGCCGATTTATAGTAGCTTACATTTCGACTTATTTTAGAACATGGTTGAGGCCATAAAATAGGATTTGACTACACCACCATTTGGAGCACATTTAAACAATCTTTTCGTGGAAGAAGGCTTATGTTCCTATAACCTGTGTTAATTCTGTAACTCTTTAAAATTTGAAGATAAGAAAGTTCATTTTCGGCACTTGATGCTTTGGGAACAAGACAAAAATTGCTGCAGCTCGGCTGGGATGTGTTACTCCACCCTCCATATTCACCAGATATTGCTCCTTCGGATTTCCACTTATTCAGGTCTCTACAGAATAGTCATAATGGTAAAAATTTCAATTCCTTGGATGACGTAAAAAGATACCTTGATAAATTCTTTGCCATGAAACCACCTCAATTCTGCGAAGAGCGTATTTTCAAGTTAAAGGAAATATGGAGACGCATTGTGCAACAAAATGGTTCATATTTGGTGATTCTTTATTACCCACTAGGGACGACACAGAGGGGGACACCAAAAGACATGGGGACATAGAACGTTATAATTAAAATTTATGAAAAATGAATTGTTAAGTGAAAGAAAATGATAATATGAAAGCGATACTAACGGCCCCATCCGTTAGCATCACTTACCTGTCCTTTGTGTTTCATCGTCACTTGAATGTTCTTTGCCAATACGAATAAATTCCATATCCATTCTTACTCCGAAATACTCATCCATATTTTCCACGAATTCATCGCTCATTCTTATATCTTTCACCTCCCAATTCTCCCTTTCACACCTCACCATAAACTCATCAAAGTTCTTCTTTTCAATCACAGCATACCTAGTCTCACCAACTTCATACCATTTATACTCTTCCATTAGACTTTTAACTTCTTTCTGTTCAGTCATAGTACAAATGTACGGCCTGATATCGATTTCAATCTCTTGTGTGTGTGTATTCTTTTTTTTCTTTTGTTTTCTTGTTGGGGGGAGCGGGTGGGTTCAATGTCTGCATGGATAGGGTGGGACTCAGAGGGTGTGGGTGGTTTTGGGGTAGATTGGTGTTCCATGTTATTTTCTTTTCCTCGTATTCTTCTCTTACTCTTATTTCCACTTCCTTCCATTTCTGTGTATTCTCTTCCTCTTCTACTGTCTCCTTCTCCTCTGGTTTCTGCTTCTCTCTCTGTGGTTCGGAATCCATTTCTTTCCCTGGGGAGGGCAGAAGGCTCTTATGTGACCCCTCAGGCCACACTTGTAACAACGTGGAGCTCTGCCCTCCACCCACACTCTCATGATCACGTCTCCCAATCTGATGCTTTCCGCCAGGTCCACCAGTACCTCGTTCTCTCTCCTGTACGTTCAGCTCCACTGTTACGCCTCTCCAGCCCTCGGACTTAACCGAGGCATGGAGAATATCCACTTCCTCCTCGTGGCCGCTGATCACAGCCGCCACAATCCACTCTGCCTCCACGTTTGGTGGCCTCCCCCTCCACCCCCCTTATTCGTGTAATCCTTCGTTTAAATACGTAGGTAAAAGTGTTACCTTTTCTGACTCACCACCGCCTTCGCCGCCATCTTCCTCGCTGCAGACTCACTTTTAAAATGCACAACTACGGTACCGTACTTGGATCTTCGAGTCAGAAAATTAATTTCCTCCTCAGTTCTTCTCAGGGCCTCCTATCCACTCCATGGTTACAACTTCTACCCTCTTCCTTTCGTTTGCGAACACCCTGTAAATAATGGTCCTCTTATCATACCATTCTTTTCTCCTGGTGTCGGTGATAGTTCCACCTCACCGCTTTCCTTTTCATGTATTTCTGTAACTTGGTAGCTTGGCCAAGTCGACCCCTTTCTCTTCCGCCTTCTTGGTTACACCGGCATAGGTATAACCCAGCTTCTCGTCCAATTTCCTCGCTGCCATTTCTAGCTCCTTCTCAGACGCAGACAAGTCTGACAAAGACTCGAAAACTCCAGCCCCCCCCCCCTCCATCAGCCTCACTGCAACTGCCTGCTCCAGCTCCTCATCCGTCGTGGACACGTCCGTTAGAGACCCACAGCCCACCTCCCCCCGTCCGACAGACCGAAAACGGCCGCCAAAACAGAAAAAGTGTAACGCAGAACTTCGCATTCATTAGTGGTGCTAGGAGACTTTAACACAATTTGCAAAGCGGATGTAGATTGTGTTGGCTCGCGTCCAGATAGAAAAGGCAACAGTGGCTTCATGGAACTGCTAAGCCGCTTTGAGCTAGCAGATCCATATAGGCTGGAATTTCCGAACGCTCCATTGTGGACATGGTCAAACAGCGACGGATCTTCCAGATCATATTTAGATAGAATACTAATTAGAAAAGTAGACAGTAAAATAGCTAAGTGTCCACAGCTTTACCCGATCAGCTACAGTGATCATAAAATGGTCACTTGTAAGCTTGACATAGATAAGGTTAAAAATAGAGGATCCGGTTACTGGAAACTTAATACGTCCCTTTTGGCGATTAAGGAGTACAAAGACCGGATTAGGAATATAATTCAAAGGGCACTATCTGGTACCATCATTAATAACAAATGGTGATACGCCCTCAAACGAGCCATCAAGTTTGAGTCTATTAGATATAGCATAGGAGTAGTGGCTAGAGAGGCTAGAAGGAAACTACTCTAGTTAAGAATTAGAGGAAGCCATGAAAACTGGCTCTGCGGCTCAGGTGGCGTCCAAGAGACTGGTGTTAAACCAGCACCTCGAGGCCAAACACATGGGCTGCATTGTCAGGGCTAGAATCCGCCATATGGGATGTGAAGGAATCAACGCCGTGAGATGGGCCCGAGTGGTGGAAGTTCGGCATGGTAACGATGCCACGATTCGATCTTTGACGAACCAAGGTGAGTTGATAAACGAACCCGAGGAGATGTGTGAGGCCTTTCAGGAGCACTTCGCTCAGCTTTTCGGTGAGTGCGGCGGACTGGATAGGAGGAGGGCCTTTACGGACCTACTCGACGGGCTGCCGCGCTTATCGGGGCGAGATGCGGAGGGCTGTGAAGGGCCAATCACGCCTGAGGAGGTGGTTGAGGCAATGCCGGACTGCGGCGCGGGCAAGGCGCCGGGTCTGGATGGTCTACCCTATGAGTTATATAAGAGTATGCCAGACTTGTTCGGGCACCTACTGGCGGAGGTCTATGCGAACTGGCAGCAGAACGGGCTTATACCCAGATCTGTGCGCCGGGGAGTAGTGACTCTCGTCAGAAAGGACCCGAGCAAGGGGGAGTGCATTGATAATTTCAGGCCCATCACTCTGCTAAACACAGAGTTGAAGATTTTGGCCAAAGTGTTATCGAAAAGATTGGCGCGTTTCGCGGATGGTCTGATCGGAGAGGCACAGACATGTGCCGTTCCGGGCAGATCCATTCAGGATAATCTCCATCTAATGCGGTACACTATAGAGGGGTTTAATAGTGATTCTGGCAAGGGTGGGGCACTGGTCCATTTAGACCAATCTAAAGCTTTTGATAGGGTCGACCATCGTTACCTGGTATCTGCCCTGGCACAGTTCGGGCTGAGCCTTGGCTTCCTCAGGTGGATTATCCAAATTTATGATAACATCGACTCGGTAGTTCGGGTGAACGGCTTCGACAAGAAGCCGTTCAAAATCAAACGCTCGGTTCGTCAAGGGTGTCCGCTCTCCCCGCTTTTGTACGTGATGGCTCTTGAGCCATTACTGCGAAAACTGAGCGGCATCCCGAGACAGCCAGGTAATGGAAAATCAGTGTCAGCGTACGCGGATGACATCACCATCATCGTAACCGAAATGGACCACCTATGTAAAGTAGGCAAGGCCATAGAGGTTTACGAGACGGTGACAGGAGCAAAAGTTAATCGCGAAAAGTCAGTCGGCTTGCAACTCGGCACCTGGAGAGGTAAGTCGATGCCTCCTGACAGCGTCGTGGACGTTGGACGGAGGGTCCGATTAAACTGCTAGGGGTCTGGTTCGGTCCAGACCTCCAAATAGAGAAGAATTGGGGCGAGGTAACGAGCAAGGTGGCTGCAGTAGCCAAGACCTGGTCTTGGCGGTGGCTATCCCTGAAAAGGAGGGCGGAGGTGGCCAATGTGTTTATCGCATCGGTTATCACCTACCGCCTTTCCGTCGTTCCTTGCCCTGATTCGTGGTTGATCAAGTTGGAAAGACAGCTCTTCTACTTTTGTGGAAGGGCGGGAAACCACTTGTGAAACGCTCTACTTTCTGTCAACAACCGTTAAAGGGTGGGCTAGGGATGCCTTGGCTGATGATGCGCAGACATGCGCTGAGGTTAAGACATCTGTGGCTCTACCTAGATGGTGAACGGGTGTGTGGTTCGCTAGCAGCAAAACTGATGTTTCCCAAGTTCACTAGTTCGGTGGATGGGAAACCTGGCTGAATCGTAGATCGAAACTTGGTACTTGGTACACGGAGTGTCGCAAGGCTCTCCTGCTATTCCGTCGCTCGGGCAACGCCTGCAGTGGGGGTTCCACCACATTCTTCTATAGAGGGTTGGTAGAGGCGGAATGTGAAGATACCTTGGGGGAAACCCTAGGTCTCGACGATAATCAGCTGGCCAGTCTGTTCCGACGTACGTTCGAGCCGAGGACACTGGACACAACTTCCAGAAGTCTCTGGCATGGCAATGCTACAGAGGAGGCTCTACCTGTTCGGGATAAACTCGCAAGGCACGGTGGCCAAGACAGTCCGATATGTCCAAGATGCGGGCGGGATAGGGAAACCGTCCCGCACGCTATTGTTCATTGTCCGGACGTGTCTGAGGTGTGGGTTTATGCCGAACAGCTGTTGTCAGGTACACGAAGAGTACAGCTGTCGACTGAGTCGATTACAAAAATTGACCCACCGGATTTCCTCGTGAATGAAGGTAAGTTTCGTTTTCTCGTAGTAGCAATTGCGAAAGAGGTGATATGGAAGACGAGAATGAAAGGTGTACAGTCAGGCAAGTTCATCTCCGGCCCTGGTTTGATGAAGTATTTCATCTTTCACCTGAAAAGGAAGATAGGGCTGGAGAGAATATGCCTGACTAGGAGAGTGTATGAAGAACGATGGAAGGATGTAGCACGAATTTGCGAGTGAAAGATACAACATAAATGTAATACCAAGCGCAACCAAAAGTATCAGTGGGGAGGCGGGGCTCGTGGGGTCCGAGCTAAACCCGCACCCACTCCACCCGTAATGTCTTCCGGTCTGTCCCATCATTCGATTTCTGTCCATTTATTGTAATTCATGAAAATTTTTTAATTCGATTTATTGTAAAAACCCATTCGTGTGACTGACCCCATCATCAGATTGTATTGTCCCATCTATGTTCGCCCCTTGTGGGTAATAATAAAACAACATAATACCATCTAGAAAAATAACTCAGAACCGTTACAATTTAAGTTTGCAAAGTTTCACATTTATTCAATATTCTTTGAAACAGCCTGTAGATGTGTAGGTCTTTAATGAATATTTAGACAAATTTTTAAGAGATACCAGATTAACCTATATCGAAGTAGTAGGCACATAGAAGAACACGTGTGTCCAACTCACTACTTCAACACAAACATCATAGAAAAACTCTTAATCACTCTGAAAGGCGGTGCCCCGGCATGACTTTGCCTCTGGCTAAAAACCAATAAAATAAATGGAAAGAAGAAATCACGATACTGAATTCAGCAGAAACTTTAACTTCTTTCCGGTTTACATAATTTTATTTGACAACCTTAATTTAACAATCACGATAATATAAATCGAATCAGTCACTGAATTATTTTAACTATTCAAGTACCTCTAATAGATTAGTTTCTTATAATGGAAAGTAAATGAATCTTCCGATTCTAAATGCATGTGGGCTTTGAAGTATACTTGCACCTACTTTACATTTATATGGAACGCAGTCTCAAAAGTAACCTATTAGCAAGGAAAGCACCATGTTTCATGCTTGTCCTCGACTAATTTTAGTCTAATTTTATCAACTTTTCCTTACTTTTCACATATACTGCTAAAAGTACAGAAGCATATTATAAGATTGCACCGTAGAATATAAGATATTTTAGTCTGGCTTTATCTTTCAACCTTTTTAAACGCATGAAACTCTTCAGTACAACTCTACAATATTATCTTAATGTATTCACTTTCCTCGTATTCTTTTAAGCATTTAAATTTATTTTCTATTCTATAAATTTTATAATTGCTTTAAACGTCAGTGATAGATTTGCTACTACATTTATTAAATATCATGAAGAAAACTGGTTATTGATTAGCTATATGTATGTAATTTTACTAAGAGTGAGTAATTATAAAACTCTACATTCTCAAGAAAATTCTTTAAAATTCTACTTTTATTATTCTTTTTATCAAAATGTGATTTTGAAATTCTTTTATAATTAACTATTTTAAGTAATTAAATATTTTCAGTTAGAAAACAAGTTTTAATTCACTGCGAGAACGCGTTTTCAAACCTCTCTCTCTTCCTATCTCCCCTACATTATCTACTGTGTTTAACACTACCATTCCTACTAGTCATCCTTTTCATCCTTACAACTTCTCTTCGCTCATTCTCATCCTCAATTTCTTTTATTGTATGCTCTCTCTCTTAACTAATCCACCCCCTCTCTCTCTCTTGCTCTCCCATCCACTCTTTCTCTTTCTCTCCTTCTTCAATTGTTTACATTAAAATATATCACGATTACAATGATTTTGTCCAGTTACATTTAAAAAAAAATCAAAGCTTCATCCTGTTATACGCATGACCTCTTGAATAATGAATGGCATGAGTTAATATTCTTTTCCTATGTCAAACATTGCGTTTATTATTCGGTAATATATTGATTTCGCCTACATGTTGATTACAATATAAAAATACGGTATATATATATATATATATATATATATATATATATATATATATATATAGATATATATATATATATATATATAATAGATAGATAAGAAGGTTTGTTTGGTAAAGCACGTGGGTGAATATATAAGAAAATAGTAAAGAGTGAAAAAAACGACAGAAGGCTTAAATGTTAAAAAATATATATATTTGCGTCAAAATGTCTGGAGAATATTGGAAAAATGTTTTTTCCTTTCCTTAAAATGACATAATTTTATACTTTTTAAAGAATACCACCGGTTTCGCAGTTAGCTCTTCAAATTTCTTGTGACTTAATGTTTATTTTAATAACGTAATCCTTGTATTTTTGCTACGGAGAGTTCTAAATAAGGGAAAGTAGTGAGTGATTTCTTCCGGTGTAAGGGAGATAATCGCTTAAATTTTTTTTTTTCCTTTAGTGTGAATTTCTCTGTATTATTGAGTTCGGATAGTTGAGTCTGGGTTTGTACTTTTCAATGAAGAATGTTTCCTTATTTAGTCTAATTTGTGATGATGATCCGAAAGCACATTGGTAAAATGGAAAGATTAAAAATTGTGGTTGTAGTTGCTTTGCGCATTTCTCAATGTGCTCACTAAAAGGTATCATTCTATATTCTGGGAATGCAATCTGTTGTCGATGCAGTGTGCATCTACGTCTGAGTGATAGTCCCGTGGACCCCACGTAGTCTTGGTGGCAGCCTGAGCATTTAATGACATAAATTATGTTTTCAGAGGCACAAGTAAAGTTAGATTTGATCTTGAATCTCTGTCCCTCTTTAAAGAAGAATTCTGATCCTTCCAATAGGTTAGGACATGTTGCAAAGTTCGATCTACCACATTTTTTTACTTTTGCATCCGTAATTTTAGAAGACAATTTTGACTTTGTGAGAATCTTTTAAAGTGATTTAGGCTGTTTGTAGCTTTTAATGATTTGGTGTATGTTTAGAATTTCCTTTAATTTGGGGATTTTATGGAGTATTGGTAAATTCTGGGTGATGATGGTGAAAGCTTCTTTGTTTCTGGGGTTGTATGTTGATATGTAAGGTAGTATTTTCGGGGAAGGTGTGTTGTTGTGTTGAACTTTTCTTAAAGTTTAAGCGATTATCTCCCTTACACCGGAAGAAATCACTCACTACTTTCCCTTATTTATAACTCTCCGTAGCAAAAATACAAGGATTACGTTATTAAAAATAAACATTAAGTCACAAGAAATTTGAAGAGCTAACTGCGAAACAGGTATTTCTTTAAAAAGTATAAAATTATGTCATTTTAAGGAAAGGAAAAAAAAAATTTTTCCAATATTCTCCAGACATTTTGACGCAAATATATATATATTTTAACATTTAAGCCTTCTGTTGTTTTTCACTCTTTACTATTTTCTTATATATTCACCCACGTGCTTTACCAAACAAACTTTCTTATCTATATATTAAACACGTGAGAACGAAAATGCCACAGAAGTCAAACACCTCGGACAAAACTTTAAATGAGGACATACTCAAAGAACTGAAAAATATTAATTCACAGCTTCTTAACTTGAACAACAGAATCGAGGAATCAAACTTACTCGCCCGGGAAAGTAAAAGCAATGAAGATGCAACCCGCTACACTGACCAGGTGAGTAAGGATCTACAACAGTTATATACAACACTAAACTCAATTTTCATCAACAAATCCGAAAATAATACACAGGCACCTAATGAAACACAGCAGGACACCATACGCACCCAAACCAACCCAGCAAAAAGAAAAATAGGAAACGTTTGGAATACAAACCTGCACAACAGAAAACTCACCTTCTGGAACATGATAAAAAATTCCAACAAAGCAGATATCTACGAGGGATGGATAAACTCAACACCAATTATCCTCCCACGCAAATTCCAGATAAAATTAATCCCTAACGAGCCTGACGGACAGAGATCTATTAGAGAAAAGTCGGCTCTGTTCAATTTTAAATCAGAAATAGAGCTTCTAAGACTCAGGGCCTCCACAAATGAAGAAAAACTTAAAAGCATAGACGAGGAAATGCACAATATAATACGGAAACACACCGAGGGACAACCCCTCGATAATACATTGGATCATTGGAAGGATTCCTGTGAGAGAGAAGAGAGAAATTCTCTCCTACGCTGGGAGAAAAACATGGACTTCTTCCAAAAATATAGTGAAACTTTCAAAATGAATTGGGTACAAATAATCCCTTCCTTAAGAAAATTACAATAAATAAAAAAGAAAAACCTAACAACCCACGAACAACCCCCAACTATCCTCCATACACTAAAAACAGAAATCACCCACAACCAACCTTTACAAACCACGCTAAACCTAACAGGGAACTAGCTGACAGAGGACGCGTCTATGAAAGAAATTACACCAAAAACAGAACAAAACAACATCCTAATACCAGACCCAACACCACCATACAGCACAATACGACACTAGAATAAGAAATACACCACACACAAATCGCTACTACCCCATGAACGAAAATTACTGGTCCCCACTAAACACAAGACAAACGCAAAGAAACACTATGTCAAGCAACATCCCACATACAAGCAGTTCGAAACAAAAATATTTCCCATACAGAAATTTTACACACACCACAAGCAATAACAACCATAGATTCCCACACACACACAACGATCGGAGGCAACAATACCACCACTCCCCCGACCAAATACCACACACCTCACAGACAACTCATACAACAAAATTACAACCAACATTTTTTAGCCAGGGACCAGGGACACCAGGACACACAGGCTGGAACATAGTAATAAGGAAAACCGAAGATAATCAATCTTTCAACCAAACCTCTTTCTAACATAAAAATTGACATCCTCGCAAAAGGGCTCAAATTTACACCAACTCCACGCAGAGCAAAATTAAATGAACTCAAGGATAATATAACAGAATTTTGCAGAAAATTAAGACTAGCAGAAGCATCAACCAGTTTCAATACTGAAGATGAATCACTAGTCAAGAACAAAAGTGAACACATCCCCCACAGAGGAAGAAATAAAGATCAAGAAATAATAAAATAAAGAAATAATACATAAACAGAAAGCTAACCCAAATTTTAACACTACACAATGGAAAGAACTGATAGAACTTCAAAATGATGAGGATATAACCATTAAGGAAGCAGACAAGGGAAATGCAGTTGTAATAATGGATACATCATACTACAGAAATCTTGTAATTTCCTTGCTTGATGACGACCTACATTATGAAAAAATTACCAACTACACCCCACAAAAAATAATGAAAACTCTATCTTCACTAATTAAAACCCATGAAAAGGAACTAACAACCAAAGAGATTGATTTCCTAACAAACTTCAAATGCAAACCTAGCCTTTTCTATGATGTGCCAAAAATTCATAAAAGTCAAATTATAAATGAAACCATAAAAAAATCACCGAAGACATACATACACACACCCAACCCGGGGGACCTAAAACTACGACCCATTGTAGCTGGCCCAACCTGTGAAACACACAGATTAAGTCTGCTTATGGACATCCTCCTGAAACCCTTCCTTAAACATATCGATAGCCATATCAGAGATGACTTAGATATGTTAAACCACCTCCCAAAAAAAGCCAAGGAAGAAACAATCCTGGTTTCATTTGATGTAGTCAACTTGTATACCAGTATACCTCATAATTATGGACTGGAGGCAATTCAGTTCTGGTTAGACCAATTTCCGGAAGAAATACCAAAAAGGATCAGTAAAGAATTCATTACTAAAATCAATTGAATTCATCCTACACAATAACCACTTCATGTTTGACAATACATTTTACCGTCAAAAATCCGGAATTGCTATGGGTACAAGGGCAGCACCAGTCATTGCGAACTTAACAATGGGATCCATGGAAATAACCTTTTACCAGGAATCCTTATCAATCTTTGGAAACCCCCTCTCTCAATACATAAAAGAGAACTGGAAACGATTCTTGGACGATTGTTTTATTCTCTGGAATGAAAACACAGATAAACTCTTAAAATTTAAAAACCTATTGAACAGCATAAACCCAAATATACAGTTCACAATGGAATACAACCAAAAGGAACTCCCGTTCTTGGATATACTAATTAAAAAAATTAACCTTAAAATAGAAACAGACATTTTCTACAAAGCCACAGACGCCAAACAATACCTTCTTTTTAGTTCATGCCACCCAAGACACACTAAAACAAACATCCCCTTCAACCTTGCAAGAAGGATATGCACAATAGTGTCAGAACAAAATACCAGGAACTTCAGACTGCAAGAACTCAAAAACACCTTAATTGACAGACATTACCCAACTCAACTCATAGAGGATGGGATCAGACGTGCAACAGAAATCAACATAGAAACTTTAAGAAAAGTTCAACACAACAACACACCTTCCCTGAAAATACTACCTTACATATCTACATACAACCCCAGAAACAAAGAAGCTTTCACCATCATCACCCAGAATTTACCAATACTCCATAAAAACCCCAAATTAAAGGAAATTCTAAACATACACCAAATCATTAAAAGCTACAAACAGCCTAAATCACTTTAAAAGATTCTCACAAAGTCAAAATTGTCTTCTAAAATTACGGATGCAAAAGTAAAAAAATGTGGTAGATCGAACTGTGCAACATGTCCTAACCTATTGGAAGGATCAGAATTCTTCTTTAAAGAGGGACAGAGATTCAAGATCAAATCTAACTTTACTTGTGCCTCTGAAAACATAATTTATGTCATTAAATGCTCGGGCTGCCACCAAGACTACGTGGGGTCCACGGGACTATCACTCAGACGTAGATGCACACTGCATCGACAACAGATTACATTCCCAGAATATAGAATGATACCTTTTAGTGAGCACATTGAGAAATGCGCAAAGCAACTACAACCACAATTTTTAATCTTTCCATTTTACCAATGTGCTTTCGGATCATCATCACAAATTAGACTAAATAAGGAAACATTCTTCATTGAAAAGTACAAACCCAGACTCAACTATCCGAACTCAATAATACAGAGAAATTCACACTAAAGGAAAAAAAAAATTTTAAGCGATTATCTCCCTTACACCGGAAGAAATCACTCACTACTTTCCCTTATTTAGAACTCTCCGTAGCAAAAATACAAGGATTACGTTATTAAAAATAAACATTAAGTCACAAGAAATTTGAAGAGCTAACTGCGAAACCGGTATTTCTTTAAAAAGTATAAAATTATGTCATTTTAAGGAAAGGAAAAAACATTTTTCCAATATTCTCCAGACATTTTGACGCAAATATATATATTTTTTAACATTTAAGCCTTCTGTCGTTTTTTCACTCTTTACTATTTTCTTATATATATATATATATATATATATATATATATATATATATATATATATATACTATGTTATTTATTTTCACTTTAGAATTGTTCATTCAACATAAGAGAAAACCGCATAATGGCTTGTGCGTCTGGCAGCTGTTTTAAGATATACTCTAATTGCTTGTTTCAGTCATTTGACTGTGGCCATGTTGGGGCACCGCCTTTAGTCGAGCGTCTGCGATGTTGGGGGACACAAACACAGACACATATAAACTATATAAAATGTTAGAGAAAGAAACCTAGCTGTTTATTTTTTTTTACAATATATACCAATACATACACGAAAGCCAAATTTTTACAGGTGCCCTTAAAATGCTATTGGGGATCTCCAATTTAGTATTTTCTTTCGTGGACCCACAAAGTCTTATATGGACACTCAGAAATCATATGGAGTACATCTGACAGATAAACAAAACTTTATCGGCTAGCGTATGTCGGCACAGTTTGCCTACTCTTAACGTTCTTGCTTTTCGATTGTACAACCAAGTTACGTTCTTAGAAAACCGTTATCTATAATTTGACGTCAGAAGATGAATGCCTATGTACATGGGTATGTACATAGGTGTGTGTGTGTATGTGTGTGAGTTTGTGTGTGTGTGTGTGTGTGTGTGTATTTGCGTGTGACTGAAGGAACAATATTTATCAATTTTGAAGTCGATATGATTGGTGTATGCTTGAGAGCAGGTGCAGTGTATCAGTAGCGCTAGCAAGCGCGCGTGTGAATATTATATGCATATCTGTATATATATATATATATATATATATATATATATATATATATTATATATATATATATATATACGTACACCTACATACATTTATATGTATATGCGTATACATATATATATATCTATATATATATATATATACGTACACCTACATACATTTATATGTATATGCGTATACATATATATATATATATACATACACACACACACACACACACACACACACACACACACATATATATATATATACATATATATATATATATGCATGTGTATATGTATATCAATGCATGAAGTGGTAAGAAGATTTTCTGCTCTTAAACAAAAGCCACGAATGCTTTCAAAGACCTGATATTCGAGATGTGACCCTTTTTACATAAAACCAAGCTTAGTGTCAATGAACAAAGTATTTGAATATATTTCAGATATAAATTTGTATGATATCATGTATCCTAACATTTAAAAACATTGTAAATGGAAACAATAGAATTTCTGTGAACTGGAATGCGTTAAAGAACCTACAGTAGTTCCTTCCGCTTCAAAGAAAATATAAGAAACGTAAATTTAAGTGTGTTGTTTACAATTGCAGCAATGAATTTATAAATCGCGAATTAAAAATATGAAGTTGAAATTTTACAGAATTCTAATACTTTCTGTTTATTTGCTCTTAGTGTATATATATATATACATATATATATATACGTCAAGAAGTTCAGATTTAAGCTATGCTTGGAATTTGAAGTATAAACATTTCTGTGAATACATCTAACATGGATTTTATGCAGAATCTATGAAAGAACTGTACAACAGAAGATTAGATAAATAAAGTAATATTTTATGTAGACAAACTGAAATATAAATCTCCGATCTGCAGAAGTTTGTCATTCCTTATCAAGTTCATAATGTTCTTATTTTAATTTATAGTCTCACTGTTTTTACAAAGTTAGTCCACGTAGCATTATATGAATTTATATGCCTAAAAAGTATTGTTTGTAAAACTGCATGAGATTTTGCTAAGAAATAGATTTCTGAGATATTTCTGGGAAATATTGGTGGTTATAGCGCCAAGTATGGGCTAAATCATGCACGTTCATGCAATTTTGAAGTAGATTCTCTGCTCGCAAAGCGGAGTAGTTTACATTTTGTTAATCCTGCAATAATTTACACAGAGAAAAAAGCGAAACGGACGAATTCAAATAGTTTTCTACAAAACTCGTTCCTCCAACTGTACAAATTGGCAGTTCCTCTCATCACACCGTGGAGTAAGTGTCCTCGTTTAAAGTTTTAATGAAATTTAGAACAGTAAAAAAAATTTCTACATAGTTTAACAAATATTTGGGATCCGCCATGAAGTGCGTCTACCATAAACAATAATAATCCTTTCTACTAGAGGCACAAGGCCTGGAATTTGTGGGGATGGGGTGAAGTCAATTACATTGACCCTAGTATTTGACTGGTACTTAATTTAGCGACCCCAAAGGGATGAGAAGCAAAGTCAACCTCGGCGGAATTTGGACTCAGAACATGTAGACAGGCGAAATACCACAAAGCATGTCGCCCGGCGAGCTAACGATTCAGCCAGCTGGCCGCCTTCACCATAAACGATAATAATAATAATAATGATAATAATAATAATAATAATAATAATAATAATAATAATAATAATAATAATGTAACGATTCTGTGGGACCCAATGTAACGATTCTGTGGGACTTTCCAGTACATACAGATCGAACCATCAAGGCCAATAAACCAGATATTGTTGTGAAAGACCAAAACAATAAAGTTTGCTTATTGATCGACATAAGCATCCCCTGTGATCATAATATCTCAGCGAAAGAGTTTGACAAGCTCAGAAAATATAAAGACCTACTCATTGAAATTGAGAAAATGTGGCGTCTCAAGGCGGTTACAATACCAGTGATCGTAGGAGCACTAGGAATGATCAAGAAGGGAACCGAAAATTATATGAGGATGATTCCTGGCTTACCATCCCTGCAAGAAGTGCAAAAGATTGTCTTAACTGGTACATCACACGTATTGAGAAGAGCATTGTCGATGTGAGAATTATTACTACCCATGTATTTTAATTTAACTGAAAAAAAAAATTTAAATGAACGAACTATTGAGTTTAGTTTAATGGCCTACCAATGTATACTATGAGTTTCTTTGCCCTAGGAGTCGGGAAGACACTTGGCAAGAAATGGAAGCAAATTTTAAAGAAGAAAAAAAAAGTAATAATAATAATAATAATTGTACTAGTAATATTCCAAGGCGCAGGAGCGTCTGTGTGGTAAGTAGCTTGCTTACCAACCACATGGTTCCGAGTTCAGTGTTTGTGTGTATGTGTATGTGTGTATGCATTTATGTTGGTATGTCTGTATTTGTTCCCCCAAAATCGTTTGACAACCAATGCTGGTGTGTTTACGTCCTCGTAACTTAGCGGTTCGGCAAAAGAGACCGATAGAATAAGTACTAGGCTTACAAAGAATAAGCCCTGGGGTCGATTTGCTCGACTAAAGGTGGTGCTCCAGCATGGCCGCAGTCAAATGACTGGAAAAAAACTGATATATCTGGAATTATACCAAATTTATGTCTTGTATAGTTTCATTCGTATGAAATCAAGTAGGAAATTCAGAAATCACGATAGTAAAACGTAATATATAATATAAATATGTTTTTGCTTTATATGGTATATACACTGTATTAGTCGTTAATCTTGATTTTGTCATTTTTCAGGAAATATTACATATTTATTTTCTAACCTGCACGGCTTTCTTTAGAACACCCAGGATACTCTGTGTGTAAGCAGAAGTTCTAAGATGACCGAATGAGAAAAATGCATTTCTGGTGAGAGGTGTTATCAATTTTAACCCCCGCCTCACATATTCTCGTAAGATATGTTATCTGTCCTTTATAAATTGTATATTACTTTAAGATTCTGATCTTTAGCTGGTTCTCTAAATGTTTACGATGCAAAATTTGATCTAGGGTAAAATGGTCTGGAGCTCTGGAACGTTAATTGAAGTGGTAATAGATGTATAGCGGCTTTCAGCGAGCGCTATCAATATGTGACCTATTTCATCAAGAGTGTGGGATGTTGTAGGCTCGACCTGCTACCCTATGTCAATTGATATTTTAGAAGATAATTTGACACCTCAAGAAAATGTCACGGGTCGGATGTGTTGTTTGACAGAATACTCTCGAATTATTGTGTGGTTGTTGTATAAATGGCATGTAATTCTAAATGCAGCTTCATTTAACTTTGGTCAGTGATGTCATAGTTTCATAGAAAGCATTTCAAGATAATAGTTTTGGATGAGAGAAAATTCTTAGATAAAGCTGGATTAGTTGCATGTATCTTAGTTCATTCACCACATGTGTTTGTACAAGGAATGAATACATTATTAAAAAGAGAGATTTCGTAGATCAAATTTTGCCTCGTAAACATTTAGAGAACCAGCTAAAGATCAGAATCTTAAAGTAATATACAAGTTATAAAGAACAGATAACATATCTTACGGGAATATGTGTGGCGGGGGTTAAAATTGATGACACCTCTCACCAGAAATGCATTTTTCACATTCGGTCATCTTAGAACTTCTGCTTACACACAGAATATCCTGTGTGTTCTAAAGAAAGCCGTGCAGGTTAGGAAATAAATATGTAATATTTCCAGAAAAATGACAAAATCAAGATTAACGACCAATACAGTGTATATACCATATAAAGCAAAAACATATTTATATTATATATTTCGTTTTACTATCGGGATTTCTGAATTTCCTACATGATTTCATATTTTGTGGATTGGCATATTTTCAACTTAATTGACTCCATGTTTTATTGGTGCTCATGAAAGAATGAATGTAAATTCAGAGTTACAATATTAGTATGTATTGCCTTACTGTATTACTAGAATTCTACAAGTATACCTAACAGGATATATAACTACAATGGGATGTCTTATCTCATTACTATCTACACAGTCATATAAGGATTCTATGATGCATTACCAAAATAAATATTATCATTGTATGATATATTATATTGTATTATATATACATATGGGGACTAGGAGGCAGCGACCTAGAAGAATCGTTACAATGTTGAGCGAAATGCTTAACGGTATTTTGTCTGCCGCTACGTTCAGAGTTCAAATTCTGCCGAGGTTGACTTCGCCTTTCATCCTTTCGGGGTCGATTAAATAAGTACCGGTTACGCACTGGGGTCAATATAATCGATTTAATCCGTTTGTCTGTCCTTGTTTGTCCCTTCTGTGTTTAGCCCCTTGTGTGTGGTAAAGAAATAGGTATTTCGTCTGCTGTTACGTTTTGAGTTCAAATTCCGCCGAGGTCGACTTTGCTTTCATCCTTTCGGGGTCGATAAATAAAATACCAGTTACGCACTGGGGTCGATGTATTTCGTCTGTCTTTACGTTATGAGTTCATATTCCGCCGAGGTCGATTTTTGCCTTTGATCCTTTCGGAATCGGTAAATTAAGTACCAGTTACATACTGGGGTCATTTAACCGACTGGCCTCCTGCCACCAAATTTTGGGCCTTGTGCCTATTGTAGAAAATATCATATGAGAGCTGCATACACAGAAAATGCGGAAGAGAATGCGATTTCATGCTGGAATGATATTTTTCAAATATGAATACTGTTGATTAGGTCTGCTTCTAGTACTTCTAGTACGATGTTAAAACATTATACTATATTACTAAAATTTTTGATGGGTTAATATAACAAAATATGTTACTTGAATATAAAATATTTCTAAAACATGGCATATTATTGTATAATGCGCTACCATATTATGAAATCCTATTACAGTATGTCGCATAACAATTTTACTAGAGTATTAATTATGCATGGCATAATAGCCTTTGTTATCACATATTAGTAGAAATTTTTATGTCTTCCGAATATTATGTCCGGTTGAGTTAAGATATGATATACTTTTAGAATAAGACACATTTCCCTGATGCATTACAGATAAAAGGAGATTGGAATTTCATTACTGACCTAGTGGTTTTCTAAATAGGTCAGCGGATAGAAATTTGCACGACTGCTGTTTTCTATTCGAGCGATTGCAGGTTCGTATTCTAATAGGAGTATTGTATTTTCTTCTTGACAGCCAAAGTACTACATACACCCCCATGAATTAAGATGTAAAACTAAGGTGACCTAAAGATTTTGGTTTACTCCAATCATCATGGAGCTTTTAGGTGTTTTCGAGCTATAAAATCTCACAACGCCCGTTCTGGGAATCGAAACCGCGATCCTACGATCGCGAGTCCGCCATCCTAACCATTGGACCATTTCGACTCCACGATGATTTACTATTTCTTTACAAACACGATATTTTTATAGAGGATTCAAAAGCTTATTATTTACCATGTATTTTTCCGCATATTATTAGGAATTTATCTAAATTAAAACACCTTTTAATCAGGTGTTAAAATTGCTTGTAAGCAGTTTCGTTTCAAAGCTTCGCGCTACTTTTAGACGCTTTCTAATGAATGAGTTTAGTAATCTTATTTTTTCTTTCAATTAGAATAAAAGAAGAAATATGTCTGGTTTTACTTCCAGCTAACCCAGCAAGTACACCTATTTATTTTACTTTACTCTGCAGCAATTTTACTGACATATTCGAACACATATTCAATTGTATTGATCCCGTATACAATGTAAAGATGTGTTCTTTGAAAGGTTCTCTAACTTTGAACAAAGGGAGTTCAGTTCCTAATTAACATAGTATTGTTATAAAGTATAATAGTTTCACAAATTGCATCGAAAATGAATTCGTAAGGAATAAAACGAGAATCTATGTAAAAGGTCACCTACATCGGTGATATGCCTTTTTTTTATTCGTTACAGGAGAACAACATAGACGTGCTTGCAGATACATTTTACGCTCATTCATGGCTGAGCGTTCATATATACGAGAATGTGGATGTCACATTGTTTCTAGTTATGTTCAGGTATAGTATCATTTTATCGAAAATCAGGTATTTTCTGTATAATGATTATTCAATTACACACAAACACACACACACACACACATATATACATACACTCACTCACACATACACACACATATATATATATGTATGTAAAGATATATATTCTTTTGTATATGTTTTCTACATATGCATATACTTATATATATACATACATATATACATATATATATATAAATATATATATATTTATTATATAGAAAGAGCTTCTACAGGACTAGAACTGTTTCATTCAAGAGAAATCTTCAGGAAGCTAGTTAACAAGAATTGTATTGGCATTTATACATTTAGGCAGGTTTAAAGGGGTGTTGGTGGGGGACTTTTTGGGGGTAGGCATAGCGCAAAATATCATACTTGGGGGAGTGGTCAGGGAGTCAGTGTTAAATTAGATAGAAGAATAAATAAAAAAATAAAAACATAAAAAAATATATATAAAAAAATATATATATAGAAAAAATGGGGGAGTAGAGTGTTAGGTAAATAAGGAGATTCTCACTTGTACCTATGCACATATGTATACATATATACACACACATACAAACATATATACATATACATACACACACATATATATACATATATATACACTTACACATACATATACATATCTACACATACACATATATGTATACATACACACACTCACATGAATACACGTATACACACATGTATATATACACACACGACCACACATACATATACACACAGAAAAATATATATACACATACACACACATACTCACATACACGCATACACACACATATCCACACACACACATGCACACACAGCACACTAGTCCCTATATACACATATATACACATACACACATATATACATACACACACATACATATACATACATATATATATATATATATACATATGTGTACCTATGCATACCTGCACGTACACACATATATATATATATACACATACAAATACAGACCCATTCCCTAATTTTAATTTTATTATCTTCGTTTATTACTTTTGTTATCTTTGGCCGCTTGGTCACAAACATCTTGGCTATGACAGCCAGTCCATATATCTGTCTACTGGAAAACAAGCACTCATTCACTCACGCACACTCTTTAGCACGTACACTCACTCATTCGTACACTCATACACATACACGCACGCACGCGTTATATTCATACATACATACATCTACATACATTCACGTATATACACATACGTACGCGTACCTACAGATTCATGTCTATACTCTTAGAAGGCTAGTCTATACATATACACCAATAAATATAAATACACACACATACATATACACCTACATACAAATACATACATGTATATATATATATATATATATTTATTTTTCAACTGTTTATATATAATTTTTTTTTTACTGTTTATATGTTTGTACTGTCGTTACCGTCTTGCTTTTTTTACCATTTTTTACCCCTCTGCGAAAAGATCTCAGAATTTTAATTGATTTGCTTTTCGCAGGAAGAAGTTTCTTCGAAGTATACGTCGCGTTTATCCTTCGAAACGTAGAGTATATGAAACCTTAGCGACTGAAGAAGGGATTTTTCGTTGTGCTTATTGTCCTGTATCTCTTTTTTTCTTTTTTGCTTGTCCTGTTCCTTGGTTTGTGTCTATGTTTTTCGTCTCTCTATGTGTTCGACGTCTTTTTGGTGTCCTGTACACATATATGCGTGTATATGCACATGTAGAGGTAGGTACGTACATATATGTTTATATATATGCATATGTTCTATTTTATTAACATATATATATATATATATATTCACATATATATACACATATATATATATATACACATATACACATATATACACACATACACACATATACATATATATACACACATACACATACATACATATACACACATACACATACATACGTATACATACATACATACATCCATACATCCATACATACATACATTTATACACATGCACACACCCAGATACATACATATATATACGCGCATATATATATATATATATATTATATATATATATATATACATTCACACACACACATACATATACATACATACATCTACAAATATACGCACACACATACACACATATTCATATACACATACACGCACATACACATGTACATGCGTACCCATACACACACACACGCGCGCATCAATATATACACATAAGTACACACATGCGTAAAAGTATACATATATCTATGCTTACACATACACACACACACACGCGCCTCCTTATATTCATACTTACATGCATACTCAAAAAATAAGTAAATAGTAAAATATATATACGCGCAGTTATTCATACATGCATACTCAAAAAATAAATAATAAATATTAAGTATATGTACGTGCAGTTACCTATTATATAGACGGATACATACATATAAAACAACACACATATATATATATATATATATAATATATATATACATACATATATACACATATATATACATATACATAGAACACATATATATATACACACACACACATACACATATATATATATACTACTTCAACATGTACAAATATATTACACACATAGATAACTCT
>NC_043001.1:111430344-111437844 GCF_006345805.1 Octopus sinensis | reverse complement strand
TTAAGCACTGGGGTCGATGTAATCGACTTAATACCTATGTCTGTCCATGTTTGTCACCTCTATGTTTAGCCCCTTGTGGGTAATAAAGAAATAGGTAAGAAGTGATGGCGGCGTGCTGGTAGAAACGTTAGCACGCCGGGCGAAATGCGTAGCGGTATTTCGTCTGCCGCAACGTTGTGAGTTCAAATTCCGCTGAGGTCGACTTTGCCTTTCATCCTTTCGGGGTCGATAAATTAAGTACCAGTTACGCACTGGGGTCGATGTAATCGACTTAATACCTATGTCTGTCCCCTCTTTGTTTAGCCCCTTGTGAGTAATAAAGAAATAGGTATTTCGTCTGCCGCTACGTTGTGAGTTCAAATTCCGCCGAGGTCGACTTTGCCTTTCATCCTTTCGGGGTCAATAAGTTAAGTACCAGTTACGCACTGGGGTCGATATAATCGACTTAATCCGTTTGTCTGTCCTTGTTTGTCCTTTCTGTGTTTAGCCCCTTGTGTGTAGTATTTCGTCTGTCGCTACGTTCTGAGTTCAAATTCCGCCGAGGTCGACTTTGCCTTTCATCCTTTCGGGGTCGATAAATTAAGTACCAGCTACGCACTGGGTCGATGTAACCGACTTAATCCGTTTGTCCCTCCTTGTTTGTCCTTTCTGTGTTTAACGCTTTGTGTGTAGTAAAGAAATAGAAATAGGTATTTCGTCTGTCGTTACGTTCTGAGTTCAAATTCCGTCGAGGTCGACTTTGCCTTTCATCCTTTCGGGGTCGATAAATAAAGGAACAGATTCGCACTGGGGTCGATGTAATCGACTTAATCCCTTTGTCTGTCCTTGTTTGCCCCTCCCCCCTATGTTTAGCCCCTTGTGGGCAGTAAATAAATATAGATATACATAGATAGTGGGTTCTATCCTGAAATAAATTTAAGATGCATAGCTCCATAATGATATTATTGATACGTGGCCAAGTGCATCAACCCAGTATGGCATTATCACCTGATCTAGTAGTTAGTGAGTTTCATTCATGGCCACATATTTGTGTGTTCAATTCATGGTGAAGACGACGCTTTGTGCCCTTGAGAATTTCATTTACCATTGCTCGAATCTCCACAACAGATTACTGGTACTCCAGAAGTCAGGCCATGGGTAATCTGTTTCATCGAATATGAGAGACGAGAGAGGTATCTATGTTTACGCACGATTGCGTAGACATATAAAACAATTAGCAAAAGCTTGATATGTGTCACGACTAGAAGTTCACATCCTTACGAAAATACCTACAAGATGCATTCGGTTAAAATTAGGAAACAGGTTCGTAGGTGGCGAATAGGGAAACTATTCAATGGAGAATACGAAAATAAAGCTATTCTGTGCAAAACGTACATTTTCTTTGGAAAGGCATATCACTCGGGAGCTATTTGGCCTAGAATGACGACGAGAGCCATGAGAAGCATCGTGGCAATCGTGCGACTTCGTTGAAAAAAACAACCAAATCATATATATATATATATATATATGTAAATTTAATTACCGGATATGTTAGCCTCAGACATCATGAAGGGATGGTTGCATCCAAGGAAATACTGGTTCAATTCGTAGTATTTGGGGTGTTGAAATTCCCTTGAAACAATAGGTATATATTAAGAATATTCATTTAAAAGTAGAAAGGAAAATGGAGATAAGGAAGTGAATAATTATTAATAATAAACAATTAATAACTTCCTTATCTCCATCCTCTCTTCTTTTAAATGGATATAAACTCCATATATATATATATATATATATATACATATACACACACACATATATATATGTATACACGCACACACACACATACACACATGCACGCACTGACAAACAAGCACACACACACACACGCCTAATCATTGTGTATCTTCTTCTCATATGTCATCATATTTGTAATGATGTATTCCGACCTGGCAGAAACGTTAGTACACCGGGCAAAATACTAAGTGGTATTTCGTCTGCCGTTACGTTGTGAGTTCAAATTCCGCCGAGGTCGATAAATTAAGTACCAGTTACGCACTGGGGTCATTATATAATCGACTTAATCCGTTTGTCTGTCCTTGTTGGTCCCCTCTGTGTTTAGTTCCTTGTGGGTAGTAAAGAAATATATATTTCGACTGTCTTTACATTCTGAGTTCAAATTCCGCCGAGGTCGACTTTACCTATCATCCTTTCGGTGTCAATAATTTAATTACCAGCCGGGTACCGTGGTCGATCTAATCGACTGGTCCCCTCCTCCCCGCAAAGAATTTTGGGCCTTGTGCCTAGAGTAGGAAAAAGAAAAGAAATAAAAAGAAAAAAAAAGAAAAGAATAAAAATGAAAAAAAAACAAACTATTTATTTCCCACGTCGATGCGGAAGCACCTAATCACTGGTGACACTCTAATTCTTCAACTTCTACAATTCCAATAACTTTCCCACTGCTTGATTTGCGTTTGTGCCTTCTACCCTGGATTACGAAATGTTCATCCTTGAGTCTGGCAGTATTTGCTTTTCAGTGAATGATCTACCCTTAATATCTCTATCTGTCTCTTTGTCTCTCTCTCTCCCTCTCTCTCTTTTAAACCACGTGGTCTCATTTAAACATCACTTAGGTCATACGGTTTTGCTACCTCTGGAGTAAAAGAAACTAACCGAGAGGAACATCACCTTGAGATATAATATCCAGATATTAACCGATTTTATTGTTTTGGAAAATCAATTCTGAAGTGGGAAATTATGAAATTGTTATTTAACGCTATTTGAATTTGTACGCTCTAAAAACTGACTCAGTCGGTTTATTATTTTTTTTTAAAGAAAACCAAATCAACAGGAGAACGCTTTTAAAAATGACTATTGTTTATGTTTTTTTCTAAGTAAATCCCGATCACACAGGCCTTTAATCAAAGTATTTCCTATTATGATCGCTTCGTTTTCTTCAGACGTTGTCTACCGTGGAGTATATTATTCAGTGTGCTCCTTTTAAAGAATAGTACGGTGTTGTTTGAAGTAGATTTGAACGATTTTCTAATAGGTCCAGCGGTCACGCAATGTGTTCTTCTACATAGACTGGTTATATAAAAATGCGATAGTATAGCGTTTTCTCGATTCCTTGACATAAAACAATTCTAAATTTACGATCTACACTGACGAAGCTTCAGTGAATTTCATTTGTTATTTTCTCTTGATGTAATTTTGTTTCTCCCTTGGTACTTCCTCTGTGAATGTAAACATCATAAATATTCCATAATAGATGTTAATTTAAGAAAGGACAGTCGAAAATGTTTAAATGTTTCAAAACAATGCACTCGGTTGAATAGTTTGAATCAACGACGAAATGATGTGTAAATTATTTTTCCTGTCTCAGATCTCTCTAATTTCTTTGAAATTCTAATTTTACATATTGATCTTAACCCTATGACGTCCTCTGTGGAAGAGAAAATAAATTTTACCAGGCTAAATTGTAGATTGATATGGTTGTTTCATCTTCATAAAATACGAAAATATTTTACGCTTTTATTTGAACAGGATATTGTTTTTTGCAAACAAGAGAAGCTATTTCTAAACAAACTGTGTCTTCTACTACAGCCTCGGGCCGACCAAAGCCTTGTGAATGGATTTGCTAGACGGAAACTAAAAGAAGCCCGTCGTATATATGTATATATGTATGTGTGTGTATATGTTTGTGCTTCTGTGTTTCTCCCCTCAGTATCGCTTGACAACCGATGGTGGTGGGTTTACGTTCCTGTAACTTAGTGGTTCTGCAAAAGCGATCGATAGAATAAGTACTAGGCTTACAAAGAATAAGTCCTGGGGTCGATTTGCTCGACTAAAGGCGGTGCTCCAGCATAGCTACAATAAAATGAAACAAGTAAAAGAGTAAAAAATTAAACGTAAAGTCTACTAGAAATAGCAACCAGACCTTGCTCTTTTTAAGACCGCCCATCATAAAAATGAAAGCATAAATTAGATAATGCAGTTCTAGATATATAAACAAATAAGATAGTCACAACAAGAAGAAAAACTGAAAAAAATGCCAATTTTGTGCTCTAATTCGAATCCCACGTGAAGTTTCATTTCTTCAGCACATCTAGAGTAGTTTATTAAGTCAGGTATTTGCTTTTCTCAACGGTGATTATATGACATGTCATGCAGCGTAAGAGACTACAGTTTAACAAATGTCAACAAGTTGAAGGAAATAATTTATTGATTTCATTCTTAGATTCCAATATTCGTAACGGAGTATACTTGAATCACTCAAACCCAATATCATTTTATTACTATTCAATAGACCTGTTGCACTTATTCACCACACAAACTAGAGTACTTCTATGAAACTTGGGTGTATGTAGCGTTTAATTTTCATTGCGTATTTCTTTTTATGCATACAAACTAGATTATTTTCCTGTATGTTATACATAAGTTAAAGAGTCTATATAATTTATTTGTGCATTTATTCTTATCATTTTTCATTGCAGTTAATATTAAGTAAATTATTTCTATTTTCGAACCGCACACACTCATTATCTCTGCTCTCATTATATTTGGACCATTTTATTTATTTCTGATATCTATCTATCAATCCTCTCTCTCTCTTTTCCTCTCTCTCTCTCTCTCATATATATATATATATTACATACATATAAAATTACCGGAAATATTTCTGCAGGAAGTAATTCTCTACAGTGAATTTTGCCGGTTAGAGAACATAGCTATTTAAATTTAAATTTAAAATAATAAGGGTGAAAAAGTGAATATTCATTTGATTAATATCAATTTAAAACCGGTGGTCTAGCATATTTAAAAATCTGAAGTTTCAGAAAAATTATATTACATACATATAAAAGGGATGACCTGTTAGTGGACATACATTATGCTAGAAGAAGATCTGCTATGGACTAACCACTAAAAGGATATTCTCAAGAAAATTTAGCAAAAACGACAGAACGTAAGCGAGCAAGACAAATGAAAATATACAAAATATAGATTAATCACAAACCCAGGTCGCGTTGTCATTCACGTAATCATCAGCAAACTCGTCAGTGTGATCGTCTTAGCAACTCAAATTTGCAGAACTATACGCGAGACGTCCGCATGAGATTGAACATATTTACAGTTCTACCAAATACAATTGGAGTTACATTTCAAAAGCCTTCGATCTGGCGCGCCAAATCACCAGAGATATTTCTGCAGAAAATAATTCGGTTAGAGACGTTAGCTGTTTGAATGTAAATTTAAAATAATAAGGGTGAAAAATTGAATATTAATTTGATTAATATCAATAATAATTTGATTAATATCAATAACGTTGTTAGCTGGATGGATTGTTAAGGGGTTAAGGCGGGGAGTTGGCAGAAGCGTTAGCGGTATTTCGTCTGCCGCTACGTTCTGAGTTCAAATTCCGCCGAGGTCGACTTTGCCTTTCATCCTTTCGGGGTTGATTAAATAAGTACCAGTTATGCACTGGAGTCGATATAATCGACTTTATCCGTTTGTCTATCCTTGTTTGTCCTCTCTGTGTTTAGCCCCTTGTAGATAGGAAAGAAATAGGTATTTCGTCTGTCTTTACGTTCTAAGTTCAAATTCCACCGAGATCGACTTTGCTTTTCATCCTTTCGGGGTCGATAAATTAAGTACCAGCTGCGTACTGGAGTCGATCTAATCGACTGGCTTCCTCCCCCAAAATGTCAGGCCTTGTGCTTAGAGTAAAAAATAATTGCTAAGGTGTCGATGAAAGTGCGCGACATTATTTCATAATCTATACATACTGAGTTCACATCCTGACGAGTTCAAATTTGCCTTTCATCTTTTCGCGATCGATGCAGTAAAGTACCGAATGTAATGGGGCTAATACAATCGAATTTCCCTTCCCCTTAATAGTTCTGGCCTTGTGCCAAAAACTGAAACATTTATAAGTATTGTTGTTGATGTCTTTCCTGTTTTCGGTATTTTTAATGACGGTATTGTTGTTGCAGTTGTGGTTGTCTTCGTTGACGTCACCATCGTCGATATTTCTACTGTTTTTGGTATTCTTGATAAAACTTGCTCTGGGAAGGCGTTTAAATAAAATGCCTGCTAGGAATTAGATGTTGTTGATATTTCAGTAATAATTTGATGTTTATTTCTGTGTCATGCCTAAATATCTGGAATATAAGAGGCGAGAACTTGTTTTTATGATTTACGTCTGTTTGGAGAACTGAGGTAGTTTGTTTTCTTGTTTGTATCTATTCAACATGGCTGCGAGACAGGGTAACAGCGCTCCGAGAGAAGCATTTTGAAAATGAATGCAACTTCACAGAAAGCAAACAATATAGAAAACGAAGCAGAATATTTTTTCTTTAACACTAAGTCACACATTTTTGAAAGAAAAAAACATCATGCCATTTCGTTGAACAATGGCACAAGTGTGAACAAAGCGGGCGATATTTCGTAATAGAACTACAGCCAAACGAAGTTATTGTAAATTGCTTTAATACCGATAGAAACATTTCTTCTCTCATGGATAGTCGCAAACAGGAAGAGTGGTGGGCGGTCTGATTCTTCGTTGGTGAAGGCTTTTAAAATGTGTGAGCCATTTGTTCCATGAACTGTTCTGTTTGTATCTATATATGTTCCTTTACACATAAATGGATTCTCACTCAATCACTATATATATCTATATATATATATATATATATATGCATGTGTACATTTGTATGTATTATGTATGTATGTGTGTATGGGTGAATGTATGCATATATACATCGATATACATATATGTGTATATATATATATATTTATATATATATATATATATATATATATATAGAGAGAGAGAGATAGATAGATAGATAGATAGATATACACATACATGTGGAGAGAAACAATTAGTTTTAAATCTTCGAGATAGATGTATGTAGAACCAGGGCTGGATACACATACATGTATATATAATAAATACATCCATATCTAGATATGTAGACATATGTATATATGTATGTATGTAACTATCTATCGATCTCGAATATATATACATACCTATATGTGTGTGTGTGTTTTTTTTTTATTTATGTATGTGTATATGTATGTATGTGCGAGTTTGTGTATGTATGTATGTATGCATACATATATTTATGTATACATGTAATTATGTATGACTATATGCGTGTGTGCGTGTGTATGTATTTATGTATGATTATCCCGGGATTGACATTAAACTGCATCCAATGGAGTCATCCATTAATTCTAATTACTCCGATATCTATTCTAATCCGGAGCGGTAGCACGATCTGCCGTTACTTATGATAAAGCTACGTTGAAGCCAGCTTTTCTGGAAGAAATGGACTCTCACATAAAATCTACTGTCTAAGCGGTCACTTGAATTTAAAATGGCGACATACCTATGGGCATGAGTTGTACAAGCTTTTTTCATTTAAATCCAGTAACGCACAGATGTATCTGTAACATTTAAAAAACTCCTTATTGTATTTTATGTGGAGGGACATGGCCTAGTGGTTAGAGCAG
>NC_043001.1:111410344-111422844 GCF_006345805.1 Octopus sinensis | reverse complement strand
ACACCGACACTACTCTCGGATCACAACATGATAGAGCTGACCATGTACGGGCCAAAAGAGAGCACGGACATGCAGCCTACAAGAAATCCTCAAAATCTTTCCAACTTGAACTACCCTAAGGCAAACTGGAAACAAATTGAGAAAGAGATCCTCAAACAAAAGTGGCCTAAATGTCTCTCCTCGCCAGACATCGACGTGAAACTTCAACAATTCATGTCTGTAATGCAAGCCATATGCTACAAATGTGTCCCAGAGAGAAAGGCCACTGTACACAAGAACAAAATCCCCAGAGAGAGGAAAATTTTAATGAGACGGCGTACGAAATTTTAAAATCGCCTAAACAAACAGATTGAAAGCAGTGAAAAGTCCCGCCTAAAAATAAAACTGTTGGAAAACGAAAAGTGTCTGCAACTCTCCCATGAAAAAGAAAGAGCAGACAAAGAAGCCTGGGCTATAGAAAACATAAAATCTAACCCCAGAGCTTTCTACAGGTATGCCAAAGAAACAGCTACAGTGAACTGTAGAATAGGGCCACTCCTCGAAAAGGATGGCACACTTACAGGAAAACCAATGAGGGTAAGTGAAATACTGAATGAGCAATTCAAGAGTGTTTTCACTCCACCCCTTGGACATCTCCAAATCACCAATCCAACTGACTTTTTTACCACTGCAGATATAAAATCAGAGGCGGCGACGATAGATTACATCGATATAAAGGAAGACGATGTAACCAAGGCTATAGATGAAATGAAAACAGACTCAGCTACTGGCCCCGATGGATTCCCGGCAATCCTCCTAAAAGCATGTAAGAGAGTCCTAGCAAGACCACTGCAGTTCCTCTTTCAGAGCTTCCTTGCAGCTGGCAAACTTCCAGGAAAACTGAAGGAAGGTAAAATATGCCCCATTCATAAAGGAGGTAGCAGAGCGGAAGCCAAGAACTATAGACCTATCTCTCTGACCTCACACATCAGCAAGGTCATGGAACGAATAGTCAGAAGGAAGCTGATCACCTTCCTTGAAGAGAATGACTTGCTGCCCGACACCCAACATGGTTTCCGACCAGGGAGAAGCTGTTTAACTCAGCTCCTACAACACTATGACTGGGTGCTCAACCACTCAAATGTGGAAGTGATATATCTCGACTTTGCAAAGGCCTTTGATAAAGTCGATCATGGAATGATATGTCACAAACTGCGTGATCTCAACATAGTTGGAAAACTGGGAGAATGGCTTCATGACTTTCTGAAGGATAGAAGTCAGGTGGTAGTAGCCAATGGGGCCACATCCATTAACACACAAATAGTGAGCGGTGTTCCGCAGGGCACTGTTCTGGGACCACTACTGTTCATAATGGCCCTCTCAGACATGCCCTCAGCCACGCAGAGAGCCACGATCACAAGTTATGCAGATGATACAAAAGTTTCACAGGCAATACAGAACCCTGAGGACACTAAACACCTGCAATGTGAGCTGGACGAAATATACAAGTGGGCTGAAAAGAATAGCATGCAGTTCAATGCTGGAAAGTTTCAAGCTTTATACTATCAGCATGCAAAACTGAATGCAATACCCAATGAATACACTGGACCCGGAGGGATTGCAATCCCAGAGGCACAATCAGTGCGTGACCTGGGTATTCACATGAGTGATGACGCGACCTTTCATGTACATGTTGCTAAACTGACACTGAAATGTAGACGGCTGGCTGGATGGATTCTTAGAACCTTTAGAACAAGAGAACAAGAAACCATGATGGTCCTCTGGAAGACACTTGTCCTAAGCCACTTTGACTATTGCTCTCAGCTATGGTCACCATCCAGTGTCAAGTTGATCACAGAACTTGAGGCGATCCAACGAAGCTACACAAAGATAGCCTCTATGCAGAATGTAAGCTACTGGGAAAGACTCAAGAGATTAAAACTATATTCCCTGGAGCGTAGGCGGGAAAGATATGCCATAATATACATCTGGAAGATCCTGGAGGGAAGTGTCCTGAACTTTGGCATCGAGAGTTACGCAAATGCCAGAACTGGGCGCCACTGCGTGGTGCCTAGGACTCCAAACCTGCCATCAAGATGTAGGACAAGATTCTGTGATAGCCTGGGCTTCCGAGGCCCACAGCTCTTCAATATCCTCCCGAAGAACCTGAGAGACCTGCATGGGGTGGATACAGATGTCTTTAAAATGAAGCTGGATCTCTTCCTGTCAGGTGTCCCAGATGAACCAACTTCAAGGCAGGAGGGGCAGATGAGGGCAGCTGCATCGAACTCTCTCATGCACCAAATAGCAGTTGCTAGAAAGCCTCCATGAAGTGAAACCAAGTAGCAACACCAAATGGCGGTGCCCCAGCATGGCCACAGCTCATAACCTGAAACTAGAATCAATCAATCAATCAATATATACACACATATATATATATATATATATACATATATATATATATATATATATATACACACATATATATATATATATACACATATATACACTATATATATATATATATATATATATACACATATATACACTATATATATATATATATATACACATATATACACTATATATATATATATACACATATATACGCTATATATATATATATATACACATATATACACTATATATATATATATATACACATATATACACTATATATATATACACATATATACACTATATATATATATATATACACATATATACACTATATATATATATATACACATATATACACTATATATATACACATATATACACTATATATATATATATACACATATATACACTATATATATACACATATATACACTATATATATATATATATATACATATATACACTATATATATATATATATACACATATATACACTATATATATATATATACACATATATACACTATATATATATATATATACACATATATACACTATATATATATATACAAAAAGTGGCACTTGGTGTCACTCGGTTGCTGTATATGCATGAGCGAATTTTGTTTGTTAAAACCGATTGACTTGTAGCAATGTGTTGTGTAGTGCGTTTTCGTGTACTCATACTTGGATATACTTATACTGTAATGGCGATAAATATCCAAGTTCCAATGTTTCAGGATTTCTTTGATGTGTGAAGATTTTGATGCTTTTTTGAATTGATAATATTCATGTTTTGATTTAAGGAACTATCTTTATTTTACTGCATATTCTCTTTTTGTTGCGATTTTACATTGACATTAAGGAATAATAAAGTGGAAATTACCAAAATAAGGTTTATTTTTTTATTTGCAAAGATCTGTATGTTAGAGAACATTTCTTTTATAGCATAGGAGGGGCCTTCATCCCCAAAAGCCTCTCGAGATTATGCGCCCTCTGTTTCAAGTAACAGAATCGTTTTTTTTTTAATGACAATTAGGAGATATAGGAGAGAGTTGCTGAAGTTAAAGTCCCAAATTCGTAGTTCATTCGTAGTTTTATCTAAGTCCGTTTTCGTGTGCTCATATTTAGATATACTAATATTGTAATGGCGTTAAATATCGAAGTTGCAATATTTCATGATTTTTATGATGTGTGAAGATTTCGATGCTGTTTTTATTTGATAATATTCGTGTTGTGATTTATGATTTATGGAACTATCGTTGTTTTACTGGATATGTATAGAATAATATTGTAAGGAATAATACAATGGAAACTGATTTGATGGAGTGAGGTCTGCTCGCCTAGCAAGTGAGCATACATCTTAGATAAAACTATGAATGAATTACGAATTTGTGAGTTTAATTTCAGCAACTCTCCCTTATAACTCCTGATGGTCATAAAAACGATTGTGTTACTGGAAACAGAGGGCGCTTAAACTCAGAAGAGTTTGAGTGATGAAAGCCTCTCCCATGCTATAAACCACCATCTTTGGTGATTTTTATTATGTGTAGCATCCCATTAGACAAATACTTCTGCATCATTAGAGGAGTTAGGTGCATCCAAATGGATGCATTTCCTTTTAGTTGGATATTGTGATAGAGAACAGCATTGTTCTGTAGGGAATCAGATATAATGTTATCAGGATCATTAAAGTCGACTGCAGCCTGAACTGACTTATAACTTTTCGATCCAATTGTACTTATTCAATATATGGTAGCAGTAAGATTCCACAAAACCATACTTTTCGTGATTATTGCATTTTAACACTTTGTTCCTGTGATTTGATGGGTAGTTACGGTAAATAATTTTCGACAGCATTTGTTGAGATGCGTTGATAACTATTCACATTTTGCAATTGGACATCTTCGAATCAAGTGTCAAGTAATAGCTGACTCTCTCTTCAATCTAGAGTATGACCTTTGCACTACTCTGCTTATGTTCCTCTATTAATCATTGCGTACGTATTGGGGACAATGGGGAGATACACAGCTAGACTCCAAATGAATATTTGTTTAAGAAATGATCTCAACTCAGCATCATCTGTATTAGATGGGTTGACTTTTAAAATATGCAGGAAATCTAATAACACGCATTTCCCTGTTGCATTTATTATTAACGAGAGTCTTATATAGGTCACGGAGACATTCTGTACCTTCTCTCCTAACGTGGTCTGCTTCCAGCATCTTGCACGTTACATGCGAAAATCATTGAGCGCGGACATATTAGATGACAGGAAAACAATGGTGGTAAAAATATTTATAATTTTTCCAACACAATTTATAGCAAGCATTGAATTTCACGGAGTATTGGTAGGGCTAACTATCTTTTGAAAGCCTTGTGCTAATTTCAAATAAAGCTGCAGCGGAGCTTTCACTGAAATTTTTTTTATCAAAAAACAAAGTATATTGCTTTGTTTGGATATCATGAAGAAGTTCATCGTTCTGATATGTACAGACATACAGACACCGACACACACACAAACACACACACACACACACATAAACATTCACACAGACACAGACACACAGACGCACACATATGCATGCATATAAATGTGTATGTATGTATATATTTATTTATATCTCTATATACACATATATATACATATAAGTATTGTATATGTGTATATATATATACGCATATATATGCACGTATATATACACACGCATATATACACGTATATATATACACATATAAGCATTTAAACGTGTGTGTGTGTACGTATGCGTGTGCATATAAGTATGTGTATATATGCAGATATCTATACATGTAAATGTATATATATATATATATATATATATATATATATATATATATATATATATATAATATATATATATATATATAATATATATATATATATATATATACACATATATATGCACTTATGTATACGCACATATATACACGTACGTACATACACATGTGTATGTACATAAATATATACAAGATATGTATCTTGATGTGCCTGTCGTGGATCTGTCGATGTGCGGATGCGTAAATGTGCGGATTTGAGGATGTGTGTTTCTGTATAGATCTATGCACGTATTAAGTAGTGCTGCTTGGTAGAATATGGATAATAATTATTCCTGTACATCTTCTGTTTATGACATGATTCTATGTGATAATATATGCTTTATTTCTTTATACTTTCTCTTTAGTCCCTAATATGTTTGGAGGAATGAAAAAAAATTATAATTTGAAGATTAAGATTAATCTCCTTGTTTTGTTCCTAAAGACAACAGGAAAACATTTCTCAGTTTCGTCTTAGTGATCAGTATAGAGTAAGGTGACTATCAGAATACCAATAAGAAGTTATTTACATATTCCGCTCCTCATTATCAATATTTTCTACTGCCAACGTTCGCAACAGGGTAGAACGAGCAAGTCTTTATGTGACTGATCGATCTGCCAAAAAAAGCAACATAAAATCCCTCTAATAACGCGCTACAATCTTACAAAATAATTGGAATATATTAGAATATGCAAAACAGAAAAATTGATAATCGTGGTTTAATGTGGCCAGACCTTCTACATTTGAGCACCCTTTTCACCCTCCAATGAATTATTTGTCCTCCATAACTTGGGCCGGACGCCAATTTTTTATTTATTTATTTTTGTTTTGGTTTTTTATTTTCTTGAAATCTGCAGAAATTTTTTGATTTTTTTCAAATAATAAAACAAATATATTGTAAATATAGTTTTGTTGTAATTCACCTCTTGGTGAATGCATTGGAATCGTGCCAGTGATCAGGTTGCAGTTGATGGAAAGAAAATTTTGACGCCAAAATAATAACCGTTTCCGTGCCGTTAACATTCTTTATGTGTTTTGGAATGGCTGGTATGTATATTCCATGCTGTAAATGTTTTAGTTCCAACATATGCTCTCAGATCAAACCACTTGCCTGGCAAATGCATCTCTGAAATTTTAGTGTTTCACTGATTCTTGAAGTGTTTATTGAAACTAGATGCGGAGTGTCACGCATTTTTACAGAAGAACACCAAGTCATTTTTTTCTTAGCTAGCTGTGAGGTTTAAGCGTGATATGTTTCTTGTAGACTAATATGGTGTTCTTCATTTGGAGACTCAGAGAAAGCTAATAGAAAAAAAAAAGAGTCAACACGAGTGTATTAAGCTAAACGTTTATCTAAAAACTCGTACGTGAAGGACGTTTTATCTTTATTTCAGCCAAATTATATTAACACGAGAATGTGATGAGGATGGCTCTGAACATTAATCAATATACCCTGAGAATGAAAAACTCAGAGCTGTACGAGATCCTCCTAATAGTTAGCTCGAAAATAATACAGAAGAGACTGAAGTTAGTTGGACATGCTCACCGTCATTCAGAGTTGATACTGCACTCAGTACTCCTTAGGGATCCCCTACACGGACACAATAGAAGAGGGAGACCGAGGATGACATATGTTAATGCCCTAAGGACAGACATTGATCTCAGGGAGTCAGGACATGATAGCAATGATGAGGGATAAACACTGGTTGAGGGAATTCCTCCATGGATCTCGGGAATTTTACTTGCCATAGATAGATATTAAATCTTTCTAAGTATAAATTAACCATTCAAAATTCTTAAGCACCAATATAAATATACATATTTTCCCTAAATATATTTATATGAATTTGCTTTAGTTGATGAGGTAAATTGAAAACTGCTATATTCCGTCTTTGAATAACTGTTATAACTGTTATAAACGGTTATAAACAATTTAATTACGGTCGATGTGTACCATCAACTTCTGCAACACGGTAAACTAGGAAAATCGATTTGTAGTTTATTATCATCGTTATATATGAAGATTCCTTAAGTTTTTAGAGTTTTAAAATAAATTAGTTAAAATGTAAAAATATGCTGTATCCTTATTTTTATCAGTAATATTCCCTGGGTGTTATTGTCACATTGTTGATTCAATACATTCAAGAGAGCTGTTTGCTCAAGGCGCCAGTGGAAAGTGGTTCATTGTTTCTCCCTGCATTAGAACTCCAATTAAGTGCAGAAAAGAACGATTACATTAAACCATGAACGGGTTAGAAGAACTTGATTTTATAGCTAAAACGGAAAATATAAATTTTATACTTCTTGTGCAGAGTGATGCGGAAATTCGCAATACGAAAAAAAGATGCACAAATAACAATAGTACAAATCACACCAGGTAAATGGAAACAAATATATAAACACACACAAACATACACACAAACACAGTCATACACACTCGTGGACACACACATACACACACACACACACACTCGTGCACACGCGCACACGCATAACTGTACACACCTGGAAATATATGTGGGTGTATGTAATTATAAACATGCTTATGTGTATATATATATATATATATAGAAAAACATGCACATATATACGTACATATATGTGTACGTATGTGTATATATATATATATATATATATATATATATATATATATGTGTGTGTGTGTGTGTGTGTGTGTCCGCATATATATATAAAGAGAGAAAAAAGCACAGATCTAATATATTCTCAGGTGTGTTCAAGCATGTTCCAGGCATTCCAACCTAGAACCTTTTCGCTTAAGCCAAGGCAGCTCTTGGGATTTGTGGATGTATGTGTATATATTTAGGCATACACCCACTTACACCCATAGAGCCACTCACATTGAGACACACACACACTCACACATACACGTACATACATACATACACACACACATACACATACTACAAGCGATTGTGTGTAGAAACGCGAAAGAGCAGCATCTGTGCAATAACTGAGAGATGGAACGAAAACGTTCATTTTGTTAAAAGGGTATTATATAAAGTTTAAGCTCCTTATCCCTCACAATATGTGTGTGTGTGTCTGTGTAAATATATTTATATATATTTAAAAATATATATTTGTATATGTATAAGTTTCTATACTCACAATGGTTCCTGCTAAATAGAGATATTCTCATCGTACTTCGACACTTTCCATTCGTAGTTGTTTTATCTTCAAATATCATTGCAATATAACATTTAAAAGATAAACTCGGGATTTCAAATTTAAAGAAATTATGCGATGTGATCTTTATACTTGTTGCTTTAACCTGATCAGGTATGCTATTCTAGCTCAATCATGACAATGTTCTATCTCACCTTGGTCGTCATGTTTTTTTTTCATGATTGTAAATAATTTGTCTGCTTTATACAATATCTCCTATACCAGGTCAAATTTTAAAGATTGTATGACTTACTGAGGGGATGTGTGTCATGACTGTTATGTATAACAGGTCAAGCTACAAATTTGTACACCAGTTTCTCTTTTCCGGAGCAAATTAACGTGTTTATTACAAAATCCTCGAAACTTTTTGATTCAAATAACACAATATATTGGTCGGTGAAGAAAAATTGATTTTCATTTCCAGCGTTTCTAAAATCCCCTACATCTACTTTGTGCAAGTTCCTCAGACTCTATGGGAGAATACTAAAAAGCTGTGAGCCCTTGAAACCCAGGATGTTGCAGTAACTGGTCCTAAAGCGTGATGGCATTGCTAGAATATCATGAAGGTATGATACTCTAGCTCAACCACTGAGGATATATTGCTCCTGTTCAGATCTCTGTTGTCCTTATATGAACAAGACTATGATGAAACGATTTTCAGGTATGATGTTTCCGTGCTTCTGTCAAGTGCTACATATTTAGGACTAAATTATCTAATGTACAAGTTTTTGTTCAAGAGAGTATGGTGTAATTTGAGGAACATTTGACTTTTATTCTTGACAAGTTTATCGACCGTGTAGAAGCTCCTCTATTGGTTCTAGGGAAAATATCGTAATTGCTGGCAGATCGGCGAAGCATTCTAAATGATACAACATTCATTTTCCTATTTAAGCAAAGTAATACAGTATGAAAGCTTTTCATTGTTCTTTCTTAAAATAATTTCGAGATGTTATCACCTTTATTCCATTAATGTTCTTCATAAATCTTCTCTATCGCTTTCCGATGACTTTCTTACTTTGATGCTATATTTTAAATAAAGAAAGCATACGATTGTAACAATATTTGCTACTTTCATAAATGGGCTACCGCTTTCGTCAAGGATAATTTAGTAGTCATATTGGATATTCATTTATAAATAATGTAGGCTTTATAGTTCGACAGCAATGAAGATTCTTTAAGTTGTTTCTAAGAAACATCTAAGGTATATCTAAGCAGAAGATTTAACCTAAATGTAGTCTATCGGAAAGTATGTAATTGTATCACTTTCAGTGATCAATCAGTAAAAATCAGAAAAAAAGTCCCAACGAAAATTAATCACCGTAATTTTGTTACTAATTGAAACAACGATGTTTCATTAAACATTCTCTCTAATTATGAATTACTTTGACTGGAAGACTAGTGAATTCTAGTGAAAGCTAATTTACGTCCCAATAACATTAATTGAAACGAAGAACACCTTTACAAATATACGTGATTTATACTCATGTAAAACGTGCGTTAATAGGAAATGTATTGCATTCGTAATTGTTAATTAGAATACCAAGTTTGGTGGACTTAGAGGATAAAGGAAAAAAACAAAGTGTTTTTCCAACTATAAAGATGAAGTTGAATCGACAATTGATTAGTGTCGGTTACTCTGCATATATTTGAAATACAACATTTATTACCAAACATAAAGAATAAGCATTGATTTTTAAAACTTCTTTAAGCATTCAGTCGTTGTTTCAAAACTGCATTGTTAATAAATAAATTGTGATTGACTACATTGAATTTAATGAAATTTTAAATATTAGCTCTTCTCCCACAGTTGTTGTTGTTTAACCCCTGGCAAGCCTTCAATAAGTACAGTTCTATCCTAATTCATTTGGCAATGATGGTCGTCCCGTTTTTTTTCAAACACAGTTGTGTCATGTTATAGTATATAGTATTATTTTCCCGTCTTACAGCTCGCTGATGGATGATTCGAGATCAGTGTGGTTGCTATGTGTAACAGGTAGTAAGACCGGGTGTATACGCATTCATATTCTCCTTCGAAACAAATAATTGGGGCTGGTGATGTTTCCTCCTATAGCAGTTGTATTACACAGAAAAATCCTACTAGAAGTGATTAGGGTATATGTTAAGACCGAATTCAGGAGAAAATCACGATCGTAGATGGATGCGTTAAAGAGTTTTCTACATTCAATTCACTGACCAAAAGAAAAAAAAAATTTCTGTATTTAAAGGTTGTTAATTTTGATGCCTCTTCGAATCTTCTGATAGAGTTGAAGAGCATTCATATTATCTCATTAAATTAGATGTCTTCTTCACACACACACACAACCAATCGCAGTGAGTCGTATCGAGGAATTAATTAAATTTGTTTAAATGTGCCTAACATCCAAGCATTTTGTATGATGAGAATGAATAGATGGCAAAATAGATTAAGTTTCTGGAAAATCGTATTGAATACTTTTTATTTTCTTTCCGGAAATAATATACCGGGAAAACATATGCCTAATATTTCATTCACACCTTAATACCTCTGGATTTTATCAATTTACAAACTGATTTCATCAATTTACAACGTAAGTTTATAGAAGTGAAAATAACGATCAAGAGCGAAGCCATTTGCTGGTCTATTTGAGATGGGATTCATTCACAAGTAGATGTAAAGCAAAATATTTGCCATTTCAATTGATGGAATATATTGAAATTCCTGTGTCTAATGAGAACAGAAAGCAAAAAGCTCGGACATTTCAGAAATGCGTCATAACAAAAAATATATATTACTGGACAGTCGTATCAGTGGGAGAGACTCTCTCTCTCTCTCTCTCTCTCTCTCTCTCTCTCTCTCTCTCTCTCTGATACATTCATGTTCATATTCAGGGATGATGCGAATTGGGATATTACATAAATACTGAATGATAGGTGATTTGTGTTCGAAAACATTATAGACAAAATGTTATAGACATGAAGACCTGTCAACATGAGTTGAGAAAGAGAGGAGGAGGAGTAAAGAGAAGGAGAGAGAAAAAATATCTGTCAACATTACTACAATGGTTGACATGACTGTAGAAAGTTTCCTCTTCAACAAATGTGAATATAGCATACGAAAATATACACGGGTTTCTGATTGCAGAATAGTGTAGAAAATAAGAATAGTGACACCCTTACTTTAACCGAAATTCTCATGACCGAGACACCATCAACGTATGACATACCAGAGCATGGCGTATTCTTTATAAACTGTACGATTTGTTACTGACAAGGGCGTGAGATTCAATAATTTAAATAGGTTTGTTGTGGTAACTGAAGCAGTATTATTTCAAAAGAATATTCTGTATGTCCTACTGAACAGACATAAGAAACTGTAGGGAGCTGTAAATCAGTAATATTTGCTTGAAGAATGTATCTCGTAAAGCTGTACATTTCTCAACACTATACCACTATATGACATGCTTTCTAGAGACGAATATCGCAGTTGTATGCCTTACCAACCATATGGTTCCGGGTTCAGTCCCACCGCGTGGCACCTTGGACAAACGTCTTCTACAATAGCCTCGGGTCGACCAAAGCCTTGCGAGTGGATTTGGTAGACGGAAACTGAAAGAAGCCCGTCGTATATGTGTGTATATATATATATATATGTGTGTGTGTGTGTGTGCATATGCTTGTGTGTCTGTGTTTGTCACCCCAACATCGCTTGACAACCGATGACGATGTGTTCATGTCCCTGTAACCGGCAAAAGAGAACCGATAGAATAAGTACTAGGCTTACAAAGAATAAGTCTTGGGGTCGATTTGCTCTACTAAAGGCGGTTCCCCAGCATGGCCGCAGTCAAATGACTGAAAGAAGTAAAAGAGTAAAAAGAGAGTAAAGGAATGGCGTACTTCAAATTTCGTTGAGAGCTGATTCCAAGACATGCGACTTAACTCGAAAAACGACGTAACACGATAAAGCATTAGAAACGTCTCAATGCTTATGTAACTTATATCCGTTTCAGTAAATATTTTGTACGTATTTTCATGTATTTTGTTTCTTTTTCACTTCAGTATTGGTTGCTATGTTTTTTTTAAAATAAATGCTTTTAAACATGAAGCGGACGTAAAGTGGCATAAATCA
>NC_043001.1:111287844-111402844 GCF_006345805.1 Octopus sinensis | reverse complement strand
CCGGCGTCACCCGGGATGAAATGTTGTTTCAGCAGCCAGAAAATCTATTATCAAATTTGATAATAAATTTTGGGTTCGTAAAGATCGACCTGACTGCTTTGATATACCTATGGGGTCCAATGACTCTGCCCAAATTTCTGACTTGGTCGGTATTTATATTCTATCAAAAAAATGGTTGACTAATTCCCATATACCTTCGGTGGTGTATATCGCGACGATTGTCTTCTTTACCTCCAAAATATCTCTAATCATAAATTACAAAATGTTAAAAATAATCTAGTTAAATTCTTCAGTAATATGGTCGTAAGTCTTAGCTTTGATGATGGTAGAACAAAGGTTAAATTCCTTGACTTTAAACGCAACTTAAATACAGCTTTCTATTTCCCATACCGTAAACCTTCCATCAATCTAAAATATATCAGCATTTTTAGCAACCATCCTACTAATATAACAAAGAGGTACTCAAAAGTAACCAGAAACGTTCTTTAAGGGAAAATCCCGTTGTAGTTCGGGCTTCCCTGCTGTACTTATCCCATGTTTGTCGATTATTGCCATGGCTGAAACAAAGGAACAGCGTGCTTCAGTGAAATTCTGTTTTCTTCTGGCGCAAACGGTCGCCGAAACAGTTATTATGCTTCACACAGTTTACAAAGACGCTGCTATGAACAAAATAAAAGTTAACAACTGGTTTTCACGCTTTAGAAATGGGCAAGACCAACCCGTTCAGGGCCCTCGTCCATCCTCCGAACGAATGAAAGCATAACGAAAATTTATAAACTGATCTTCGAGGACAGTCACCGAATAATTGAGGAACTTGTTGATATAATTGGTGTGTTCTGGAGCTCATGGCAGCGAATTTTGAGTGAGGAATTCCGGATGAAAAGAGTTGCAGCAAAATTTGTGATTCACTTGCTCACGGAAGATCCAAAGCAATCACGACCAAATGTGTGTCGTGAACTGAAAGAACAGTTAGAAGTTGATCATCTTCTCTACGACATTTTTTTGTGTGACTCGAAACGAAAAATCTCCTCAAAGGAAAACGTTTTGCAGATGTGGAAAAGGAGAGGAAAACAAAACAACGCAGGAGTTAAAAGGCATCACTTCGCAAGTGTTTCAGGACTGCTTCGAATAGTGGAAAACGTGTCCCGGCCGATGCATTACTTCAAAAAGAAAATACTTTGAAGACGATAAAAGTGTAAACATGTAAAATTAAGTAAATAAAATAATATTGCTAATTTCCGGTTTCTTTTGGTTACCGTCTCGTATAAGTGTGTGTGTATATATATATATATATATATATATATATATATATACATACACACACACACAAAAGCACACACACACACACACACACACACACACAAAAGCACACACACACACACATACACACACACACACTCACACACACACGCACACACATATATATTAATAGTATCAGGGTAATAAAAATTTTGAAATTTCTTCTACCAGTGGCCTAGCGTGTAGAAAAATTAGTGAATAGACTATATATCATTCATATAAATACAGTGTACATTTAAACACATAAGAGGTATCCGTCTTAGGATTCCTGGCACGCTAGAAGGAATAACCAAAATCCAAACCACTATGAGGGATAAACTGTATTGGGTAAGTGTCTTCTACTATAGCCTCGGGCAGACCAAATCCTTGTGAGCGGATTTGGTAGACGGAAACTGAAAGAAGCCCGTCGTATATATGTACATATATATATATATATATATAGATATATATATATATATATATATATATATATATATATATATATATATGTATGTATGTGTGTGTATATGTTGTGTGTTTGTGCATGCCCTCCCAACATCGCTTGACAACGGATGCCGGTGTTTACGACCCCGTAACTTAGCGGTTCGGCAAAAGAGACCGATATAATAAGTACTAGTCCTACAAAAAATAAGTCTCTGGGTGGATTTGTTCAACTAAAGGCCGTGCTCCAGCATGGCCGCAGACAAATGACTGAAACAAGTGAAAGAGTAAAAGAGTTAAAAATAGAAGGTAAATCAAAATTGACAGGTTAGTGAGGCAAGGGATATAACTATAAAACTCTTGTTATAAGTTACTTCCCTTTAAAATCATTTTACCACTATGATTATAGTTTGGTGTTGGGATATTGTTTGTAACAGCATATAAAATGCTATTAATAGAAAAAAAAATCTTGTTTTGATAATACCTTTTACTTACTTGTTTGTTTATATATTGCTAGGATAGTTTCCCACCTATGACATACCAATAATAATTATGCTTATTTCCTCTACTTTGAGGTAAAAGAAACATCTTTTCATTTCATCTTTATTGATAAGGGACGCTGACCTTGATGGAACGTGTCTGAATTTCTTGCGGAAGGGCCACGACATAAATCACTGGGAAGGTTTTTTTCTTTAAAAAAATCACAATATGAATTGAAATTTCTAGCAAGATTTTAACGAATGTGGCCCGACTATAACCAATGCCTGGTGCACATAGAGACGGACGCATGCATACTTTACTTGTATGTATGTATGTATGTATGTGTTATGTCAGGTCACTTTCGAGTGCTACTGGTAACATATAACCCAGTACAACCTGTTGCATGGTCGGGTCGTCGGCGACTAAACCGGCAACCCCACCAAGCTTGCTTGGTGAGGAAGGTGTTTATTAGTCACCCTGCTGGATGAAAAACAAAACCCGTCAAAGGGCGGAGGAACTCTTGAGAGTCAACGGCCATCCAATAAATGTCTTAAGGATATATCATGCGCGGGGACATAGAAATAATCGGACTAAATACCCGATCGCTCGGTTAAACCATTGGGAGTGAAGGACTCCTAGCCTTTGATAGGGCGTCCTTCTAGGAGAAGGTTACTCAGATAACTGGGATAACTCCGCCAAAAATTGCGGTACAGTGGTTACCAATGATGTTGACTTGTTCTTCTTTTCGGATTATGGCTGCTGTTGCTTAGTGAGTGGGATTGACTCAGTGGACAGCCTTTCCTCACTTAAAAAAAAATCTTCTTGCACAGGCATTGCACGATAACAACATTGATTAAGCTTCGTGCAATAGCCATACTCATAATGAGGGGGCAGCCACCATGTATGTATGTATGTATGTATGTATGTATGTATGTATGTATGTATGTATGTATGTATGTATGTATGTATGTATGTATGTATGTATGTATGTATGTATGAATGTATGTATGCATGTATGTATGCATGTATGTATGAATGGATGTATGTATGTATATATGTACTTCTCTTCCTCTTTTATTTCTATTAAATTTTAATAATAATAATAATAATAATGATAATGATAATAATAATAATAATAATCTCTGGATGTAAAGTCTTAGCCCCAGTGGAGTATAAATTAAGACATGACAGAGTTGGCCAATATCTACACTGGCTAATAAGTCGGCATTACAATATCAAAACTGCCGACAAGTGGTATAATCACCACCCTGAGGCTGTAACTGAAGGAGAAAATGTAACCATTCTGTGGGACTTTCCAGTACATACAGTCCGAACCATCAAGGCCAATAAACCAGATATTGTTGTGAAAGACCAAAACAATAAAGTTTGCTTATTGATCGACATGAGCATCCCCTGTGATCATAATATCTCAGCGAAAGAGTTTGACAAGCTCAGAAAATACAAAGACCTACTCATTGAAATTGAGAAAATGTGGCATCTCAAGGCGGTTACAATACCAGTGATCGTAGGAGCACTAGGAATGATCAAGAAGGGAACCGAAAATTATATGAGAATGATCCCTGGCTTACCATCCCTGCAAGAAGTGCAAAAGATTGTCTTAACTGGTACATCACACGTATTGAGAAGAGCATTGTCGATGTGAGAACTGTTGCTGCTCATGTATTTTAATTTAACTTTAAAAAAAAAAAAAAATTAAATGAACGAACTATTGAGTTTGGTTTAATGGCCTACCAATGTATACTATGAGTTTCTTTGCCCTAGGAGTCGGGAAGACACTCGGCAAGAAATGGAAGCAAATTTGAAAGAAGAAAAAAAAAAATAATGAAATTATTGTATACAGTGCTCAGGTGCACCACAACTTGTCAAAAGTGCGTATAAAGCATATTCAGTAATGTACAAATGTCTGGAAAATGAACAGTGTAGGAGTCAGATACATGCTTGCCTGTGTATGGAGGAGAGAAAGTCAGGTGTAGTGTTGGCGAATCTCAGGAAGCATGGAAGTTTTGAAGGATGCAGTGCTCCGACAACTAACAACTGATGCCGGCAGCTTGTTCCATGCTTCAGCAACTCTTAAAGTGAAAAAAAGGTTCCGAATGTCATGGGATCTGTGCTGATTTCTAACTTTGCCCCAGAATGGCCACAGCTTGTGAGCTGAAACTAGATAAAATGAAAAACGAAATGATGTCCACGAGTGTTAGACAGGAGGAGTTTGACCGGAAACCTGGCTGGTACCAAGGTTGTGACTGGAAAGTACCTTGTTTTGTTTACCATCCTTTAAATTTTTAGTAGGTCTTGTTGACGTGGAGACGAGTAGCTTAGTGTTTAAAGTGTCAGCATCATGAGCGTAAGATTGTGGTTTCGATTCCTGAACCGGGCGATGCGTTGTATTCTTGAGCAAAACACTTCATTTCACGTTTCTCCAGTCCACTCAGCTGGCAAAAATGAATACCGGTGCGATGGACTGGCGTCCCGTCCAGCTGGGGAACACATACGCCATAGAAACCGGGGAGTCTGGCTAGGCTTTAAAAGGGGGCATTTATTTTATTATTTAGGTATTGCTGATATTTATAGTCTTAGATATCGTCATAATTTGTAGAGTATGAATAAAAGATTGATGTTCTTTCACCAAGAACACATATTTAGCTACACTTTGCTCCAGAGATGATTGTATGTGTCCTGTTGCCCGAATAATAGTAGATATGAAACTGAATGTGTGATTTGAATACCAGATTTGTAAACTCCTTATTAATGGTCCATCGATGTCATATTTCTCTTATTTTTTCCAAACGACATTGATGCCGTTTGTATGTATGTATGTATGTATGTATGTATGTATGTATGTATGTATATGTATGTATGTATGAATGTATGTATGTATGTATGCATGCATGTATGTATGTATGTATGTTCGTATGTATGTATGTATGTATGTATGATTGTATGTGTGTATGCATGTATGTATATATGTATGCGTGTATGTATGTGTGTATGTATGTATGTATGCATGTATGTATGATTGTATGTGTGTATGCATGTATGTATATATGTATGCGTGTATGTATGTGTGTATGTGTGTATGTATGTATGCATGCATGTTTGTATGTATGTATGTATGTATGTATGTATGTATGTATGATTGTATGTATGTATGTATGTGTATATGTATGTATGTCTATATGTATGCGTGTATATATGTGTATATGTATGTATGTATGTATTACGTATGTATGTCTGTGTTTATTTACGTATGTCGTTGTTCAGTTTTATTTCAAGATTTCGAGCCAGTAGTGAAAGAGCCGTTTTCTAACCTAAGTTCAAGGCTCCTTCATTGGAATTAACAACAAGACGTATTTTTGTTTGTTTGTATGTATGTATGTATGTATGTATGTATGTATGTATGTATGTATGTATGTGTGTATGTATGTATGTATATATGTGTGTGTGTATGTATGTGTGTATGCATGTATGTATGAATGTATGTGTCTGTGCTTATGTATGTATGTATGTATGTATGTGTGTGTATATATGTATGTATGTATGTATGTGTGTATGTATCTGCAGATTTGCATGTTTTATGTCTGTATTCTCATGCATATAGTTGCATATCTAGACATGCTCATATATATGTAAATTATAAACTTCTGGAAAGTTTTACATATTTTTACAGTTCAAGTGATGGATTGGATCAGTAGTCTTTGAATCAGTTTTCTCCTTTCTGGTTTTAAGAAGCTAAATTTCTCAAGATTGGTATTTAGGCAGTGTGCTACATATCCCAGGACCCCAATAATTACAGGTATAAACCTGAACTTGTAACATTGATCGAGGAACAACAGATTGTCTGTGTGTCTATCTGTGTGTGTATGTTTTTTTAATCTTTTGCTTGTTTCAGTCACCAGAGAGAGGCCGTGCTGTGGCACCGCCTCCAAGAACTTTAGTCGAACAAACTGATCCTAGAATTTGATATACTTTCTTAAGCCTGCTACTTATTCTTGGTCCCTTTTGCCGAACCGACCGCTAAATTACAGGGACATAAAGACAGCAACACCGGTTGTCAAGCGGTGGCGATGGCCAAACGCTAACATCAGGGCAATCTGGTTATTATTGCTCCAATGTCTCGAGTGTTCACAGAGAAATATATTTGTTGGCGTAGTTATGTATACCTGCCGTGAAATGACGTTCAACGCAAATAAATAAATAAATAAATAAATAAAGATGTTTGTATCCCTACCGAATGGTTCCGGTTTTAGTCTCCCATTGCGTGGCACGAATGTCTTTTCCTTTACCCTCCAAATAACCATGAATCCTACACCTTGTATGCAGATTACGTCGATGAAAACTAAAGACATCGTTCTTGTATATATATGTAGGTGTGTGTGTGTATTTATGTTTGTTTTTCTAGTCAGCTACCTCCCCCACCCACGGCTTGACAATGAGTGTTGGTTTGTTTATGTTCCCGTAAACTAGCGGTTCGGCCCAAATCCCAGACAGACTTTAAAAAATAGATACTTAGGTAGATTTGTTGAACTAAAAGTCTTTGAAGCAGTGCGCAAGCTTGGCCAAAGTTGAATGGCTGAAAAAAGAAAGGATGAGAAAAAATGTTAAAATTTAAAAACAAATCATCAGGAAAACCACAAGGAAAATATAAAACAACGAAAAGAAAGAGAAGCATTTAATAAAATGTAGCAACGATAACTCTATTATAACATTTGCCAGAGTTATTTCCCTTGAAAATTGCGTTAACAGATCTCATCAAATTTGGGTGTATTACATTTGCGTCGTTTATTTATTTTCTCCATATAAGATTAGTTGCATTCATGATACAGTTTCCTTATTAAAGATATTATAGGTTAATGAAATCTATTAATGATAACCTCATTTATATTCTTCCTTCGAAGAAATTCAAATATATTTACAGCATCTATCTGGATAGGGATTCTTCAATATTCCTAGAGATGGTAGGTTCGGGTTACCACAAACAATTTTGGGTTACATTTCGGGGTTACGTATCCCGGTTACCTGTTCGAGCAACCAAAGACAGTTACGGTAGGAACAAGAGATCTGTTTCAGTCGTAAAACACAAATCGGAACAATAGGTCGATCGGAGAAGATTCGAAGATGTGTATTCAACCAGGACGGGATACCTGATCATCGACTTTCATATAACGTGTATAATTTATCGCAGGTTTTTACAGCTGGACAAAATTAGGAGAATTTATTACAGGAAATATTTTCTCAACAGGGAGTGAGGGAAAGAGAGAGAGAGAGAGAGAGAGAGAGAGAGAGAGAGAGAGAGAGAGAGAGAGAGAGAGAGTGAGTGTGTGTGTGTGTGGGGAGGTGTATTGTCTTGCACCAGAAACTATAATACAGTTTTCTATCTATGCCAAAAACATGAAAAAACATCCGATTCTTCGATCAGAGGCATAAGAAATGATGATTTGCCTTACACTAAATTATCATGCGCATGCGTTACCATGTGGAGCAAGTGTTTTTTTTTTTTTTTTACTGTCGCCTTGGGTTGAACAATGTCTGGTGATTGAAATTTGGTTGGTAGCATCCATACAGAAGCCCATCTTATTTGTGTCTACCTGATTCCTGTGTTATCGGTGCTGGCTAAGTGGTTTATCTTCAAAATGTCTAGTCCACTCGACCGAAGCTTCATATATATACATACATACATACATACATACCACACACACACACACACACACACACACACATATATATATATGTATATATATATATATATATATATATATATATATATATATATATATATATATATATATATATATATATATATTTACGAGAGTGCTGAGTTCCTGGCCTTAAGAGTGTCGCGAAAGGCCTGGATGGAGGCCTAACATTTCGAGTTCTTTTACAGGGTTTAGAAAAACGGAAGAACTGCCGCAATAAGAGTGTGAACTTCAGAGGGGAATATGTAGAATAAAATCACAATTAACTAACCCTCCTGTATTTTCTTTTATCAAAAGTCACAGGAACTTTTCACCAGTCCTCGTGTGTTATACATACATGCATACATACATACATACACACATACATACACACACATTCACACATATAACATGATATAATGTAATATGTGACAATTATTCGGTTGTAATAATAAAACTCCGAGTTTCGGATGTCGGGATGGAATCCTGCTCCGGCATCTCTTCAGATATCGAGGCAATCAAAATATGAGCATATTTTCATCACTCGATAACTGAAGAGATGCTGGAGCAGGTTTCCACCCCTACATCCGAAACTCGGAGTCTTATTATGGTAACCGAATAATTGTCACATATTATATTACAGATGAATATATATATATATATAGATAGATAGATAGACTAGACCAAAAATCTATATCGCTACCCAGTGTTTCGTACCGAAATAGTAATTTATTGCGCTTTTCTATCAAGCTGTAGACAAGGCCGTTTGTCAATTGTCTTTTGAAGAGATAACACTTAAACAAGATGCGTTTGTAAAGAAGAAAAAAAGAAAAGCACAAGAAACGTAATCAGCGTTACAAGAATTCAATATGAAGCAGACACAAACCAGATGCTAATGTTTCACTAAGTGTCTGGTGGTCTACTTTAAAATTCCGACAAGAATCTTTCTACCTGCGTTTGTCCTAACATTAAGGGAGAAAGGGCGTGTATGGCAAACCAGAAACCTTTCCCAGATCTATTCTTACGTCTAGATGGGAGAGTTGATAGGGTATGTAGAAAATGTTATCAATAAAGTCGCTATCCTGTAGGGCCTTAATATAATATGGAGCGGCCTTTTCGAATGTTTCTTTAGAAGAAAGCATGTGACCCTACGGCTAATATTTGCAATTGAATTCTTTAAATACAATAGATAGGTAACAGGAGTGTTTATTGGTATATTCTAAGGTCTCGTTATGTTTGCTGAAGAGCTTATACGAATTAGTCTTGAGAACTAAAGACAAATCTAAAACGTTAGTTTAGTTAAGTTGGTAGCGATAGATATGTTAAGTCCTCGGAATCCATAGAATGTTAATCACAAATGTGTGATACTGCAAAAGCATCGTCGCAGTATATACGATGCTATGACCAGAAAATTTCGAATTAAGATGGTTTAACATGTATTAACCAACTCAATCGCATGTATGCACACTATCATATGAATCGTGGGTAATTGTAATTTCAAGGGTTTTGGTTTTGTATTCTAAGATTATCTTTATTCTCTTAGCTGATCGAGACAAAGAGCACCATGCTGGCAGCACAAGACCAAGCTTTGGCCACAATTAAAGGGTCAGCGTTGGGAATGAGCAAGACTCCCTACTGTGCTGAATTTATAACAGAGTTCACGAAACTATAGCCAACATCGATAATGCCCTAGACTTGCTCAAAACTATTATATATTTGGAAGATACGATGACGAAGCAAGCGTGCTTCATTAGAAACTGTAAAAGTGGGGTTTAGAGAGAGGCAAGACGCAGTATGAGCGCAAACCAAAGAGAGTAGCGGTGTTGGAAACATGCAAAATCCCTTTGGAATGTCCTAATTCGAACAGATCAGGTGCTAGAGAATAAGCCGGGCCTAATGGTGGTGGAGAAGGGGAACAGTATGTGCAATACAAGTGAGGTTGCGTGCTCCTTTGATGCATTAATAGTCAAGAGGGAAGGCGTTAAAGTAGACATATGCAATGCTATCAAATACGAGGTAGCACGATTGTGGAAAATGAAGAAGGTGAAGATAGCGCCAATTATGGTCCGGTCCTTGGGGAAAGTATCAGAAAGCATCAAGAGGAAAATAAAAGAAATACGAACAGAGGTTCAAGTGGAGTTGTTACAGAATATTTATCTCTTTGGCACGGCTAGAATAATCACGAAAGTATTAGTTGAAAATAGCAGATAACATGATACTCTGAGCTACAGGTCGCAAGCTCGGTATACGTGCAAGCCTCCAGCGGTTTTAACAATGCCTGAACTAAAATAATAATAATAATATTAATAATAATAATAATAATAATAATATAATAATAATGATATTAATAATAATAATAATAATGATAATAATAATAATAATAATAATAATAATAATAATAATAATAATAATAATAATAATAATAATAATGATATTAGTAATAAAAATAATAAAATGCCCTGATGCAGTATTAGGCAGTGGCTCTCGTGGCTTCTGAGCTAAACTAACTGGAAGTGTTTAATGTACATTGTTTTGTCTTGGTATAAAAGATGGGCTATAGCAAATATTCTGCTCAATACCACAGATTTGCTCGTCAGTTGTTTGATCGTAACCAGTTGAGCATGTCCCTTAGTGGCTGGCGACATGTGCATCGCTGATCACGAGCAGAAGTAGTGGGACAGCATCATAGCCATATGTTGAGAAGGATTCTTTGTGGTTTGAGTAATTCACCTCTGGAAACATGGGTGTTTCGTTCAACATACTTAAACAACCATTATTCAAGGACCATTTGAGCGGGATGGGTTACTCGACCAGAAGAAAATTCTAACTGGGCCCCCACCTGCAAGGTCATGTGCTATTTATCTTGATATGAGATCACCATGTCGCGCACATATGGTTGTGATGTATGTTCCTTGTGTACCCTTATCAGACGGGTAGTCATGATGGATATGCTGGGCTTCGTATATTTTACCCCAGCGTCACTTTGATGGCATGCACTGCTCTCTCACTCAATAATAATAATAATAATAATAATAATAATATAATAATAATAATAATAATAACAATAATAATAATAATAATAATAATAATAATAATAATAATAATAATAATATAATAAACTGCACTAAACTAAACGCAAAAGAAATAGACAAAGAAAAATCCCAGCAATGGTTGAGAAGCTCAGGACTCAAAGCAGAAACAGAGGGATTTTTAATTGCAGCACAAGACCAAAGCCTCCCCACCAGAAATTACCAAAAACATGTAATGAAAGGAAATATTACAAGTAACTGCAGAATATGTGGAGATGGACAAGAAACAATAAATCATATTATCTCTAGCTGCCCAGTCCTGGCTAAGAAGGAATATATTCACAGACATGACAGAGTTGGAACCTACATACATTGGAAGCTATGCCAACATTATGGAATAACAACAGAAAAAATGGTATAGGCAGACACCAGAAAAGGTCACAGAAAACGAGAAAGCAACCATACTCTGGGATATGCCGATACACACAGATAGAGAAATTAAGGCCAACAGACCAGATATAGTTGTCAGAGATCATGAAGAAAAAAAATGCTTTCTAATTGATGTATCAATAGCGGCAGATGACAACGTGTCTCTAAAAGAAATGGAGAAACGGGAGGAAATTTGAAGAAAGGCTGAAAAATAATAATAATAATAATAGTAATAATAATAATAATAATAATAATAATAATAATAATAATAATAATAATAATAATAATAAAATAATAATAATAATAATAATAATAATAATAATAATAATAATAATAATAATAATAATATATTCTGCTCAATACCACAGATTTGCTTGTCAGTTGTTTGACCGTAACCAGTTGAGCATGTCCCTTAGTGGCTGACGATATGTGCATCTCTGATCACGAGCAGAAGTAGTGGGGGAGCATCATAGCCATGTGTTGAGAGGGATTCTTTGGGGTTTGAATAGTTCACCTCTGGAAACATGGGTGGTTCTTTCAACATCCTTAAACAACCCTTATTCAGGGACCGTTTGAGCGGGATGGGCTACTCAACCTGAAGAAAATTCTAACTGGGCCCCACCTGCAAGGTCATGTGCTGTTTATCTTGATATGAGATCACCATGTCGCGCACATATGGTTGTGATGCATGTGCCTGGTGTACCTTTATCAGACGGGTAGTCATGATGGGTATATTGGGCTTCGTATATTTTACCCCAGTGTCACTTTGATGGCATGAACTGCTCTCTCACTCAATAATAATAATATAATATAATAGTAATAGTAATAGTAATAGTAATAGCAATAGTAATAGTATTAATAATAATAATAATAATAACAACAACAACAACAACAACAACAACGCCAACGATAACGATGACGATGACGATGAAGATGACGATGATGATGATGATAATAATAATAATAATAATAATAATAATAATAATAATAATAATAATAATAATAATAATAATATAATAATAATAATAGAGAAATTAAGGCCAACAGACCAGATATAGTTGTCAGAGATCATGAAGAAAAAAATGCTTTCTAATTGATGTATCAATACCGGCAGATGACAACGTGGCTCTAAAAGAAATGGAGAAACTCTCAAAATACAAAGACCTGGAAATAGAGGTAACTAGAATGTGGAATCTGAAAACAGAAACAATTCCTATCATAGTAGGTGCATTAGGCATGATAAAAACATATTCAGACAAATACATAACAAAAACACCAGGACTTACAAACACATATAACATACAGAAAATTGCACTACTAGGCACTGCACACGTCTAGGCAATACTAGGCACTGCACACATCCAAGGCGCACAGAGCTGCGCTCGGTAGTGAAGTGAAAGCACGTTATAAAAATAAAACTACTGAATAATAATAATAATAATAATAATAATAATAATAATAATAATAATAATATAATAATAATAATCATAATAATAATAATAATAATAATCATAATCATAATAATAATAATCTCTAGCTGCCCAGTCCTGGCTAAGAAGAAATATATTCACAGACATGACAGATTTGGAACCTACATACATTGGAAGCAATGCTAACATTATGGAATGACAGCAGAAAAAAGATGGTATAGGTACACACCAGAAAAGGTCACAGAAAACGAGAAAGCAACCATACTCTGGGATATGCCGATACACACAGATAGAGAAATTAAGGCCAACAGGCCATATATAGTTGTCATAGATCATGAAGAAAAAAAATGCTTTCTAATTGATGTATCAATACCGGCAGATGACAACGTGTCTCTAAAAGAAATGGAGAAACTTTAAAAATACAAAGACCTGGAAATAGAGGTAACCAGAATGTGGAATCTGAAAACAGAAACAATTCCTATCATAGTAGGTGCATTAGGCATGATAAAAAAATATTCAGACAAATACATAACAAAAACACCAAGACTTACATACACATATAACATACAGAAAATTGCACTACTAGGCACTGCACACATCCTACGCAGAACACCTTCCATACAATAACCATCAGAGCATCACAACAAACCACAACACATACCCAAGGCACACAGAGCTGCGCTCGGTAGTGAAGTGAAAGCACGATATAAAAATAAAACTACTGAATATAATAATAATAATAATAATAATATAATAATAATAATAATAATAATAATAATAATAATAATAATAATAATAATAATAATAATAATAATATTGATGATGATGATGATGATAAAGCGGAAAGTATTCGGTAGTCTGATATAGTACAAAGAAGATTTTACTTTCATATCTTTGACTCTTTTCCTTCATTTTCAGTTGGTGTGGAGGATGATACGTGAGAATACTACATGGTTGTTTCTCTTTGGACAACTTTTTTCTAAGTTTTCCAGTCAAGTAATGCGATCAAAATGTTGGTATGCAGTTTACTCATGTCGTTCAATAATATATATATAAAAAAAAGCCATATATTTCGTTATTCGTGCGCGTAAATTTCAGTGACCTCACTATCTAGATTTACGTTTCTCGACATACATTTAGAAGATCATTATAGATTTTATGAATTATAGTTTGTCCGAAACGATCGAAAATCTTATTACTTTTATTCAGCGAATCTATTTCAAAAATCAGAACAAGAATAAAAGCAACCGCGATAAAGGATTCTCCTTGAAATTCAGTCAGATAACACTGAGATGAGACTGATTTCGAATATCTTCCATTTTATGGGGCAGTATTATTGATATTTCCATTATTATCACAATCTAATATCGTTTGACAAACTGGCCTACTTGTTGGACTGCTTTGTATGTGTGTGTGCGAGAGAGAAGGGGGAAGAGAGGGAGAGAGATGGAGAGAGAGGAAGAGGGAGGGAGAGAAAGAGTGAGAGAAAGTGTGCGCGCAAGTGTGTGTATAGGTAAGAGTGTATACAAATTTACATACATACATACTACATACATACATATATATATATGTATATATACACACACATATATATATACATAGGCGCAGGCGAGGCTGTGTGGTAAATAGTTTGCTTACCAACCACATGGTCCCGGGTTCATTCCCACTCCGTAGCACATTGGGTAAGTGTCTTCTGCAATAGCTTCGGGTGGACCAAAGCCTTGTGAGTGGATTTGGTAAACGGAAACTGGAAGAAGCCCGTCGTATTATATATATATATATATATACATATTATAGGCGCAGGCGTGGGTGCGTGGTTCCGGGTTGGCACCTTCAGCTAGTGTCTCCTACTATAGCCTTGCGCCGACCAAAGTCTTGTGAGTGGATTTGGTATATGCCTGTCGTGTTCGTGTTTGTTACCTCACCATCGCTTGACAACTGATATTGGTGTATTTACATCCCCGCAGCTTAGCGGTTCAGAAAAAGAAACGATAGAATAAGTACTAGGCTTACAAAGAATAAGTTCTGGGGCCGGCTCCGACTAAAGGCGGTGCTCCAGCATGGCCGCAGTCAAAGGACTGAAACAAGTAAAAAAATAGAATATATATGTATTTATGTATATATATCGAGAGAAAGAGAGAGAGAAAAAGACGTGTTAGAGAGAGAGATAGAGAGGGAGAGAACAATCTATCTTGATTGCTATTTATGTACATAGATGTTTGTGTGGGGAAAAGTTTGGTTCTCAGCGGCATAATTTTGGGTCCAATGATCCTTTCGATTAGTCACCACTGACAATGTCAAAGGAACAGACGAATCTATGACTAGTCTGGTTAACCGTCGACACGGTTGTGGGGTAGTTACCTCCCTGCCAGCATATATATATATATATTATATATATATATATATATATATATTCACTCTTCTTGCAGTATTAATTATTGTATTATTCTAGTTTATTTTTAGCCTGATGAGTGACTATATTTATATCGAAGTGATATTACAATTATTATTTTTTTTTTTTTTACTATAATCATTTCTTAAATATAGCCACGAAACACGTGTCGTTATTCTACCAAATATATACGTTTTTATTATTATTTTGCAATTTACTTAATCATCGGTATATTATTGTTATTTTATTTTTAATATTTCTATTGTATGTAATTTTCTAGATGGTGTAATTTAATTGTTTATTTTGAATTGATAAAAGGTGGTGTTCTCTAATTTATCTATCTATCTATCTATCTATCTATCTATCTATCTATCTATCTATCTATCTATCTATCTATCTATCTATATATTATATATATATATATATACATACTCTCTCTCTGTCACACACACATATATGTATATGTATATATCTATATCTATCTATCTATCTATCTATCTATCTATCTATCTATCTATCTATCTATCTATCTATCTATTCTATCTATCTATCTATCTATATATATATATATATATATATATATATATATATATATATACATACTCTCTCTCTCACACACACATATTTATGCATATATATATGTATATATCTATATCTCTCTCTATCTATCTATCTATCTATCTATCTATCTATCTATCTATCTATCTATCTATCTATCTATCTATCTATCTATCTATCTATCTATCTATCTGTCATCTTCATTACATAAGAGATTCGGGTTTACTTTTGAATATTTCAGTAATCATTCAGTATCTTCATTTTGTAATTTTTTCTCTTTCAATAATATCTCGATTTGCAAGTTGATGACCTTTTTGCAAAAAAATTATTTACGTCTTAACCAATCAAACCTAGATTTATTCAGTTGCCTCGCAAATCTAGTCACTTATAGTATTGCTACTCGGGTTGTCTTCTTAATATCGTTTTAAAAGCGGGGCAATCAAAATTGATTATCTTCGACCCTTTAGAGCGTGGGTAGATGGCATTCTTAATGCATAGTTATTGATCTTACATCGTCGCTACTTTTAATCCTTATCGATCTTGTCAGATCTTGCCCTGAGGTTTCACTAAACTGATTCTATTGTCATTATGTTTTCATACTTTTTTATTATGTGTTGGCGAAGATGTGTGTTAAGGATCTTGTTTCTCTGCCGCGTATGTTCAGGTTCAATACCTACTGCGTGGCACCTTGGTTAAATGTCTTCTGTTATAGCCTAGTGTCGACCAATTCCTTGTGAGTGGATTTGGGAGACGGAAACTGAGAAAACCGTTCGTATATATATATATATATATATATATATATATATATATATATATATATATATTCCTTTAATTTTTAATCGTTTCAGTCATTTGACTGCAGCGATGCTGGAATATCGCCTTTAGTCGAACAAATCAAGCACAGGGATTATTCTTTCTAAGCCCAGTATTCTGGGCTGAGAATTCCAAGCAGTGACCTGAACAACAACAACAACAATAACATCGAAGAATACCTTAGGAATGAGAACCTAGGTTCGAAATTTCCCCAAGACACCTGAAGTAGGCTGGAGGGTATATCAGCCGAAAAGTTATGTTAACAACAAACAAGATGAGGACAAATATCCGTCAAATGTAACTAATGTAAATAATTTACATTAAGATGTTTGTTTAAGAAGTAGAACGAAAGAGAGTGAGAGAGAGAGAAAGAGAGAGAGATGAGAGAGGGAGAGAAAGAGAGAGAGAGAGGAGAGAGAGAGAGAGAGAGAGAGAGAGAGAGAGAGAGAGAGAGAGAGAAATAGATTGTTTAGCAGAGGAAAATTTTAAAGTTACATAGTATATTAATGTAACTGGAAGTGAAATTACTTTGCAAAACACGTGGATGCTACTTTTTAAAAATTGTAATGGAATTGAAAAAAAATATGAAAATAATAGCATTGTCTATATTCTCTATGTCGTTTTGTCTACATTAATTTTACAAAATATAAAGTAATATTGCGTAATAAGAAATATGCTATTATATTTGCCAAATCGGCTGCAATGAACGTAGGCTCACTCCTTCGTTCGATGGGTTATCTCACTCCCGAGACTATTCTTTATGTTTATAGGTCCACCATTCGCCCGTCCATTGAGCACTGTTACAACATATGGGCAGGTGTTCCTATGGATTGTTTAACTCTGTTGGACCGCATTCAACGCCGTATTCGTAAAGCTATTGGTCCTGATCTATCTTCTCTAAACTGAATTCATTCACTCATCATCGTCGTGTGGCTTCTTTGTCTCTTTTCTACAACTATTTTCATGGACTTTGTTCAGCCGAGCTCTCTTCTCTTTTTCCTCCTTAAAAAAAAACAACTTATCAGCGAGCAACTAGTCTTGCATCAAGTTCTCAACAATGTACTGAGCTACCTCCTGAGTGTCGTAAAGTACTTTAGAGTACCAGTTTCTTCCCTCGCACCTCTGAATTTTGGATTTCCCTTCCAGAGTCTTGTCGTTCTCTTCAATATGATCTCCAGTCATTTAAGTCAAATATACGTCCTCACCGATTGACTTCTGTCTATCTTCCTTTTTTCTTCTAGTATCTCTTACGTATTCAGTGCTCTAAAGACCTTGTAACAAGCGAATGCTTTAAAAAAAGAAAAGCTATATTGATCTTACAGCTTAAAGGGTATTACATATTTACGAATGATATTTGTATTACGTATTGCATAGATTGTTAATGTATATTTTTGTATCATTTATTGCAAAGACAAAAATAATATTTATACGAAATAAAAATGTAAATCGCCCTTTCTTTCTTAAATAGTTCCTCTTAATCTTTTTCTTTCCGTTAAAATTTCCAATGGGCCCGCTAATCAATAATAACAGAAATTTCATTCAGGATGAGATGCAGCATACTTTTTAATAAAAATATGATAAAATGGTTTTCATCTAATTATGTAACAATGCCTCGCTACAAAATAATAAAATACATAAAAAGTATTCATCTAGAAAAAATATTACGAGAAAACTTAAAATTGATCTTGAAGTCGAAAGTCAATAGAAGAAACAAGAATATATTAAGAAAAAATTATAGGACTGTCATTAAAAGTAATATAGAACGGAGTCTGAAGTTAAACTGAAAGATAGGAAACTTGTTGAATTCATGGGTTGTCACAACCAATAAGTAACATTGATAGGTTTTAAGTGCTCAGGGTGATTGTGGGATGAAAACAGTGTGATGGGATTGTATGTAACTAACAGTTCAGTACTGTTTATTGTTAATGTGTCTTTAATGTCAAGAAGAATGAAGACTGCATTGATATGCAGGGTTATAAGGAACTATTAATAGAGAAAAATAGAGAGATAATAGAAAAACAAGAAATAGGTGGTATGGCAGAATTATGAGTAACTGAATGGATTTGTTAGTTAGATGACAGTGGATGCGAAAGTAAGAATTAGAAGATGGAGGTGAAGCATTAATCGGCTCAACACAAGAAGCTTTTAGAAGATATATGGAATATCAAGTCAATAGGACTTCGAGTCACACTTAGGTAGACATGGTGTTAAACCTGAAAACATTATCCACATCGTGAGCGAATGCAGTATACTTGTACAAAGAGGATAACAATATAAATTTCAATAATTTTGCACGCATTTTTCATTGTATTGAAATCTGTCAAAAATATGGTTTCGCCATTCTATTTTGATGGTTTATTCTCTTGTGTTCTTTATTTGAATTTTCTCTATGTATTCCTTCATTTTAGTGTTCTTTATTGATTTTTGATATTTATTTTACTTTGATAATATATATAATTGCAGTTAGCTTGTGTATTATTGTTTAATGTTGCATTTAGATCGAGCTGGTGTTTACTCTTGAAATTTCGTGCGAGATATGGCAGTAGTTTCGATTTTCAGAATAACACATAGTTGTAAATATGGCAAAAATATCATCATGATCATCATCATGATCACCATCATTTTCTCCATCATCATCATCATCATCATCATCATCATCATCATCATCATCTGCAACATCATTATTAAATGCGTGGGTTGCAGAAATTTCGGTATCTGCATTATTAGTCTCAATTCTGGTTCTTTTAAATTACCAGTGTGAAGGCGCATGGCTCGGTGGTTAGAGCGTTGAGCTTATGATCATGAGGTTGTGAGTTCGAATCCCGGACCAGGCTGCGTGTTGTGTTCTTGAGCAAGACACTTTATTTCACGTTGCTCCAGTTCACTCAGCTGTAGAATTGAGTTGTGACGTCACAGGTGCCAAGCTGTATCGGCCTTTGCCTTTCCCTTGGATAACACTGGTGGCGTGGTGAGGGGAGGTCGGTATGCATGGGCGACAGCTGGTCTTCCATAAATAACCTTGCTCGGACTTGTGTCTGGGAGGGTAACTTTCTAGGTGCAATCCCACGATCAGTCATGACCGAAGGGGGTCTCAGCATTTTAAATTACTAGTGCATTTTATTGAACGGCTCTCGCATGATTTCCATAATTTCCATATCCGCACTTCAACACAATTTCACTAACAAGGATCGGGCTAACGAGATGTTAATGGAGAAAACCGAACATTTAGCGAGCTCGAACCGAGTCTACAGGAATTTGAATCGAAGTACTTATTAATAAAATAGAGTGCTCCAGACGTAACATGCATCAGAGATATGTCGTGTGTGAATACAGTATCGTCTCAATTTATCAGTATTCTCTGTATGAAAATATACGTCACTTTACAATAAAATATTATAAGATATATAAAAGCGGTCCAATCACGAGGGAAAGTTTTATCCAGTTAAATCCCTGTACAGGATACACAATAATATTTCTACATGTTTATTGACCGGATTTCTAAGTGAAGCACTTCTAGCCAATACAGAAGTGATGGTTTAATGCTTCATTGCAATAAACTAAATGAATTTCATAGCCAGTACAATAAATCTTGATATTTCCGTGACATATGTCATAGACAGTGTAAAGCGTATAAATAATAGCTATCTGAATCTGTGATGGAATCAGATTACCATTCTTCACTATATTTCACTAACTCAATCTAGTCTGAGGAAACCTACATACAACGCTACATTGGTTCTAACATAATTATTTAGTTAGTGAATGCAGGTAGTGCATTAGCTCGGGTACTCAATTGCTAATAGTCAAGTCAACAGTTCGCGTTGGTGGCAACACCAACAGCTCCCACTGGTTAGGGCAGCGGACTCGCGGTTGGAGGATCGTGGTTTCCATTCCCAGACCGGGCGTTGTGTGTGTTTATTGAGCGAAAACACCTAAAGCTCCACGAAGCTCCGGCAGGAGGTGGTGGCGACCCCTGTTGTACTCTTTCGCCCCAACTTTCTCTTACTCTTTCTTCCTGTTTCTTGTCCCCGACTCCTACGCAACTGCTGAGCTTGGATGCGCATTCATCCATCCGTCGATGCTCTCGGTGTCGGGGGTTGACCTGCTTTCTCTTCTACGGGTCTTACGAATAGCAAAGGGCCACGATTCGGACTTCTCCCACTGCGACCGCTAGGACGAAGACCGCTTCGCGCAACAGCAACAGCAAAAACAACACCAACAGCTAGATCAAGCTGAGAGAGCAGGCAACTGATTGCCTCAAATCACACGTTGCTAACTTAAGGAAATGACACATTATACAACGTTGTTCTTTATACTCCCAAAAGAGGATGGCGATGGCAGTATTCTTTTCATCACACCCCTGAGATAAATAACGTCAACATTTTACAGAAGCACTGTAAGCTCAATCTGTGGTCATAACACTTAACAGTTAATGACTCGGTCATTTACATTTATACAGGTATATCTGATATTACCATAAATGAATCCGCTGTGTAAATACCGTAAATCCTCGAGTATTTTTCCCAAAATTTAAAGGTCAAAATCCCTAATGCGTACTATATACGAGGTTAAAAATGAAAAATATCTTCTAAGCAATATCCGAGTCTCTATTTGCTGTCCGGCAATGTTTATTCAGACGCATTTTGTGATGCCGGGCGCAAAAATACCTTAAGCTAAGCCTGAAAGCAATGAAGTCATAAAAGAATCATCCATAACTTGCAGTAAGCAACGTTTATTAAACGTTATTACTGTTATTTCTTTATTTTCTGCAAACAAAATGCACAAAAAAGCTACGTTTGCATTATGTTATATATACAATTATAATAATAATGGACGTTACCGTATAAATTTTTACAAAGCAAGGATGTTATATAGACCTTCTTGACTCAAGTTAAAAAAGAGGTGCGTATTATACACAAGGTTTAAGTTTTTCAGAGGTACAGCCCCCTAAAAATCGCTTGCGTATTATACTCAAGGGCGGACTATACTCAAGGATTTACGGTAATTAGTTGACTGTATGGCGAGTTCATCTTTCCTTGATTTCATCCTGTTTTCATTTTTTGTCTTGCCAAGTGAGTTAAATATAAATGCCGCTAATTGCTCTCTATGCAATGGGATCCAAGAAAATTGATTTGCATATTTATTCTTCATACGTTCAGACAGATTCGAGCACAAAATATGTTAGTCGCTGTTGTGTACGTCACGAGAGAATAACTTCTTTTCTACAACGGCAATGTGTTCACAACGCACATAGCTCCCTGGTGTAAGTTATTCTTCGATATTGGTGTTTCGATATATGGTAAAAATACATTGATGAAGACTGGCAGAAACGAACTATATCCGTTCCATTTACATTTTGCTAATTTGGCCTTAAAGAAGATTCTCTGTTAAAGTCAGCCACAGGAAGTCGTAATCGTCCATACAAGGAGCAATCCAAAAGAACACACAAAAAATTTATATATATATATATATATATATATATATATATATATACACAAGGTTTAGGTTTTTCAGAGGTACAGCCCCCTAAAAATCCCTGGCGTATTATACTCACTTGTCACTTGGTTTATCCTTATTTCTGCTTTGTTGTTTCGTATTTACTCAGTTATCTTCAAACTTATGCAACCAGTAACAATAATACGGCAAGTTCCTAATTTCAAATCATTTTTGACACACTTAAGTAAGAACCAGTCGCAAACGTTGGTATACGGTGTACGGAAGCATCTTTCATATTGATTGTGGCGCGTTAAACATCTAGATAGAATATATACGACAACTCTAATAATATCCGTATTGGGGAGGACAAATGCATTTAACAGAGAATCTTCTTTAAGGCCAAATTAGCAAAATGTAAATGGAACGGATATAATTCGTTTCTGTCAGATATATATGGATATGTATATATTTGTATATATATATATATATATATATATATATATATATATATATATATATATATATAGATAGATAGATAGATATATATAGATATATAGATATATATATGTATATATATATATATATATATATATGTATGTATGTACATATGTATATCGAGGAATGGCAAACAAGTGATACTGCAATAGTTAAAAGTACAAGTAACCATGGCTACAAGAACAGTGTAAAATAATATTTCCATATATATACATTCATTTATATTCCCCAAATAACAGCAGAACGAAATCGTTGTGGCAAAGCTGAATTAAAAAGAAATGAAAGAAAATAACAAATACATCAGATAAATATTTAACATCAATTAAATATATCATTCTTAGATATCTATAAAAATATACAAACAACAAGCTACGACGACATAATACAGTCCTCAAGATCATTAAACGAGGGAAAAAAGAAATGAAATGTAAAACATCTCTAGTAAACATATATAAGGAATCACTTTGTGTTCGTTTAACATGCTAGAAACAACAACTAGTCTTCCTAATGCCATCTTCCCACTCTCTTAAAAAGGAAGAACATATTAGATGACGGCGTTTTGGCCATACAAAGGATGGTTTTGGCCATACAAAAGGATGATTTGATGTTGAGTCTTGAGAGCATTATCACTAAACTCGGACTGGTAGAATCACTAGAGCGTTAGACACAATCTTTCAATTTATTTCTGTGAAATGAGTTCAAAACTCCGCCGTGGCGATCCTTGCCTTTTATGAATTTATAAAAAATACCTTTCCACGCCAGGTCTTTGCGTTTCTAGTTCAATTCTCATCCTACGAGGGTGGGCTGAAGAAACCCTAGCCTGACTGTGAACGAGAGATGCTAGAGCTGTGAAAATTTGCATGCATTAATTTCAGCCCTTCTTATTAATAACTGCGTTGTTTCCTTCCACCTAAACGGATATCTGATTGTTCAAAGAAGACTTCAAATATAACTAGAAGCGGCTTCTCTTCAAAATGGATAAAATTTGGTATCGTGGTGTTACCAAGTACCTGCAGAATAGTCCCCAGCGATATTTATACTGACATGATGGTTATTATATAAGGGGATGACGCTCCAGCTGTATCAACAGTGCAAAGTTGGGCAGCTGAATTTAAGAGGGGAATTGTGAATTTTGAAGATGACCTAAGGTCTGATCGTCCTGCTACTGGCACCACCAAGGAAAACATGGATCATCTTCACCACATAGTAATGGATGACTGGCGATTGACTATAAATCAAGTAGCTAGTGCTACTAACATATGCTGTGAGAAAGTTGGGAGTATCCTGCACAATGAACTTGGCATAACAAAGGTGTCCGCTCGGTGGCCGCCTCTTCTTGTCACAGCTGATCAGAAGAGTACCAGGCTGATGACATCACAGGAAAATCTGACATTATTTGAGGCAGATACAGTTAGTGTCCTTGGACGTTTGCTAATACAGGATGAGTTTTGGGGCTTATAACTTTCAGACAGAAACAAAGAGACAATCCATATAATGGGTACACCCTTCCTCATCTGTTTCAAAGAAAGCCAACGTCGTTACTTCTGCAGGAAGGTGATGGCCTCAGTTTTTTGGATTTGAAAAGCATTGTTTATTGACTATATTCAGAAGGAATGCACCATCAATGGAGAGTATTATGTCAACTTGCTTAAGCAGTTACGAAAGACCAAATACCCATGAAAGCTGATGAAAAGTGTCGTTTCATCAGTCCAATGCTCCAGCACACAAAGCTTCCGTCTAAATGGCTACTGTACGTGACTGTGGCTTTAAACTGGCTGCTCAGCCTTCCTATTCTTTTGATGTGGCCTCATCTGACTATTAATTGTTCCCCAATATGAAAAATAAAACAGTTGGCTGAGAACCAGTAGCACGGTGACGATAATGCTATGCTTGCCGTTGATTATTTTTTAATCAACATGATGAAGGTTTCTTCCCTAATGGGCTCCAAGCACTGTACCACCGATGGAAAAACTGCGTGGACAGCAAGGTGGACTATGTTGAAAAATATACCTCAATTCGTCACATTCCGTGTGACTGTCTTGATCAGCCTATGAACTTTTCAGCAGAACATCATACGTTCCTTGGACAGTAACCCGAATCCGTCGTACCCGAAAGATTGAATAACTTTAGCAGAGTCCACTTTGATGCAAATATTCAGATGTATGATTTGTAGGTATCATTTCTATTCACTCGGACCAGTGTTGCGGGGTACATGACGGGTCATGGACACTGCATTCTTTATTACCGAAGAAACTCAATAAAACAGGTTCGTTGGAATATTTTCACCGTATATCATAGCTGTCTCTAACATAACACAAAGGCCTGAAATGTGGTTGGAGGGATGGCAGCCAATTATATTAACTGCAGAATTCGACTAGTACTGTATTTTACCAAACTTCGTATCATAAAACAAAGCTGAATCGGCACGATTTAAACTCAGAATATACCACCCCTGAAAAATTGCGTCAGTTATTTTGCCAGTCGATTTAACGTTCGGTCCTGTTGCACTACACTTCGATTTGATAATCGCATTAAGAAGACATTTTCAAAGATCAAACCTGAATGTAAAAAGAAATATAACTGGTGTGGCTGTGTGGTAAGAAGCATGTTTATCAACCACGTGTTTCAAGGTTTAGTTCCACTGCTTGGTACAGCGGGAAAGTATTTTCTATTATAACCTCGGAGCAATGAAAGCCTAGCGAATGGATTTGGTAAACGGAAACAGAAAGAAGCCCGTCGTAAATATATGTATATATGTGTGTCTGTCCTGTGTCTATGTTTGTGTCCCACCACCTCTGGAAAACCGACGTTGATATGCTTTTTTCCAGTAAATTAGTGGCTCGTCAAAAGCGAACAAATAAAATAAAGTACCAGGCCTTACAAAAAATAAGTACAAGGGTTTGGTTAAATCGAGTAAAAAGTTTCAAGGTATAGTTCCTCTATGGCCGCATTATAATGATTAAATGAGTCAAAAGATAAATCATAAGAAAACAAATGGTGTTGCCCCAGCTGGTATGTTACCCCAATTGGTACGTTGCCCTAGTTTGTATGTTGCCCCAGTAGGTATGTTCGTATCGCGCTCCGATACAAACGTCAAAGATAATAAAAAGTACTGAATTGTTTATTGTTTTTAACATTGCATCCATATTTAATTTACGTTTCACAGTTGGTGACGTAAAAGTTGTCAATGGATGTTCGTCACATAATTAATTATATGCGCCAGATATCGAAATACACACAAAGAAAACAGAAAACACTTATGTAGCTCAAAGCTAGAAAAAAAACAGCAACAAAAAACAACAAACAAACGAAAACAAAACAAAAAACAAATAGAGAATCTCGATCGTATGAGAAGTTATTATTCGTAATGCATCATAACTGCAAAATCAATATTACAATATTATATTAAATAATTATATATATATATATATATGTGTGTGTGGGGGTGCGTGTCTTTATATATATATTACACGCACGCAGGCTCGCACACACATGCTCGCATATATATATATATATATATATATATATACATGCATACACAAACACAAAGATGAGAATGTAGTAAAGGTATTACATATTAGACAATAGCACTTGTAGAATGGTAATGAAAAAAATCTATTAATATAATTGATTATTTGATACATAAGTCGTAAACAATTAATATAAGATCAACTCACTTGTTTTCAATTACGTTCGATGTGAAGTATACACATTTGTTATCTAAGACGAAAACCACTTGGAGAAGCTTTGTTCTTAATACGATTCACAAAGTCTCTGGCTTTCTTGACAGCAAACATTAAGAAGTTTGTCAGGATTTACGTACTTGGAAGTTTTCTATTTGACAGAAGGAATTAACTGTTGAACAATTTTGCGAAAAAGTATTACGGAAACATTCAGTTGCTATATATTATGCCTTTCAAACAGAGTATGCAAAAATAGGAGTTAATTATTGAAGACATCTCGAAAAATCATCATTTCACTTTCACACACGTAACAAACACAGACATCCTACACAGAAAAATATGTGTATGTACATATGCCCGCTTGAGCACTACTTATTTCGTTATTATTACCTTCGTCTTAGCGAATGCTGAAGTATTGTTTCCAGTCGTGTTTGTTTGTTTGTCCGTGGACAAAACATCTCAAGAACCGCTGAATGGATTCGGATGAAACTTTCAGAGATGTTTGGCCTCGCGACTGGCACGAAATGATTAGATTTAGGGATCTGTTTTTTTATTACCCATGCGGGCTAACATAAAGTTGACAAAATAAAAGATTGGAGGACATAAAACATTTATAAAAATGTAGAAATGAATATTATAACGTATGAAGACATGAATATGAAAAATGGAAATGGAACCACTCGCCCCACTTACGGGTGGCCTCATTTTCTACCTTTTAAATCCTGAACCTTCCAACACATCGATACCTGTTTCCTCTAACCACCTATCGTACGTCGTAAAGCCTGGGAATGAACCCCAGCTGCAGTCCATTTCCCAAAAATAAAATCCAACCATATACTCTTGTATTTTTCCTCCAGCTTCTTATCTGGTATTACACACAAGTGATATTGCTCCACGTTATCATAGCCCTTAGTACCAATACACTTTATGTCCCATTCCGCCGAATCCCTTAACAGTTCGTCGCTAAGCAAAAAATAAATCCTACACTTTTTCCTTCTCTTTTTTGACTTAGGGGAGAGGTTTTGGGTTTCTTTGTGTTTGCCTCTTGTTTTTGTGTCGGATGTGAATGGATAGGCCTAGTGTCTTCAGGGAGTGGGTGGGTCTGAGAGGGTGTGGGTGAGATGGGTGTGGAATTTGGGTTTACAGTTTAGTTCACTTGCCTTTTTTTCTTTTTCTTCCTGTCACATTTTCCCATTAATTTTCTTCTATTTCCGCTACTTCCATTTCTTTTTCGGTTACTTCTCTTCTGCGTCTCTCTTCTATCTTCTCTTCCGCATTTTCTGGTCACTTTTCCTCTCGTTTTCTTGGCTTTGATGTACATTCTGCTCTTATGTGTCCCTTCAGGCCACATTTAAAGCGGCGTGGAACCCTTCCGTCCACCCTAACCGTCATAATTGTTTCTTCCATAATTATTGTTTCCGTAATCTTTTCCATTGATTTTTTTGAACCCTGGACTATCATCTCCAGTGATTGACCTCTCCAGTTGACGCATTCATTTTTCTTGGCCTGGAGCACCACTATGTTGTCCTCATTACCAAAGAAAACCGCATCTGCCACCCAGGTCACATCAATCTCCGGTGGGATTCCTTCAAACGTGACCCTTGTTGCTCTCATGCCTCTATACGTGGACAAAAGCACGACTTCTTCGCTCCGAATTATCGACTCTGCATGTTTCCTTGCTGCTGCTGCATTACGAAACCTTACTTCTACTGTTCCAAATGTTGAGCCTCTAGTCAGGTATATAATGTCTCCCCAAATTTGTTCTGTCGTGACGACGTCTATTCTTCCTTTATTTACCGAAAAGGTTCGATAGATTATCGTCTTTTCCCATATTCCGTTTTTAACCTCTTGCGGGGGCGACAGCTTCACTTGGAAACCGTCTCGGTTCATTTCTTCTTTGTGTCTTCCGAATTCTCTGATATCCACTTCTGTTTTCTTGTACCTTGCAGCATCAGCAAAATTCCTCTTCTCTTTTATCAGTTTTTGCCTCCAACAACTCCACCTCGGACGATGACATGTCTGAGTAACTATAACTGTCTTCAGACATTCTTCAACCAGCTGTCTCTTCTCTTTCGAGAAGAGAAAGCACAAAAAAACACGTAAAAACCCTAACCGCTGCAAGGCAGCACAAAAAGCTATTAAAAAAACTATTATTAGCGCTTTCGTTCGTTTCTCGAACTTGTCAAATAAAATTCTGTGAATGTACAAACAGCTTGCTTATTTATATAAAACAGAATTTTTGTGGGGGTCTGTTTAGAAGAAGAGAACCGTGTTTTTGCTTTCTTGGGTGAGGCTCCATTGCCAATGGGATGGATAGGTAGAAATAAATTTCAGGCCTTGCGCCTGTAATAAAGAGGATTCTCATTATTATAGTTATTATTAATTTATTTGTCAGAGTTTCTCGTTCCAGATTCTGTGACCTCTGCAGCGAAGAGGTCAATAAATTTATTATCCAGCCTATTCCATTCTGTCTTTCTGTGGCATGCGTCTATATCTGAATCAGTGTGTGTGTGTGTGTGTGTGTGTGTGTGTGTGTGTGTGCGTTTGTGTGTGTGTGTGTGTATGTGAATGTGTGTCTTGTGTGCGTGTATATTAGTTTGTAATCTCCAAATATTAAGATGTTTTTTTAACAGAGGAATTCATATCAAGAATCTTCACAAACATATTTGTAATTATATTTATATCTGTGCGTCCGTTCTTCTTTGTGAGAGAGAGAGAGAGAGAGAGAGGGAGTGAGAGTGTGCGTACGTGCGTGTGCATAGCATACACCACATGTTTACTTTTGGTAAATATATATCTCGAATAACAAATACAAATTAATTAACAGCGTGGTATCCTATTCTAGATAGTTAAACAATTACTACTATAAATTTATATACTATAGATGAGTTGTTACAAGGACACCAACGATAAACTAAGGCATAGATTTCAAACGTATGTTTAAACATAACTATTTACATCTACATACATACAACCACATATACATGCATATACAGTTATCCAGAATTCATCATGCACATATATGTATCAATAAATATAATGTATGTAATACAAGCTGTTTATATTTGTTAATCGGGTATTATATATACGCATATATCGTCTGGATTTGCATATGAGAAATATCCATTGCATGTCGGTAATTTAGATATATTTGACATATCGTTATGTATGTATGTATGTATGTATGTATGTATGTATGTATGTATGTATGTATGTATGTATGTATGTATGTATGTATGTATAAAGTGTTGTGTGTGATGTACAGAAACTGAATATTGAGAAAAAAAGTCGTCAAAACTTTTGAAAAACCATCTTTTTATTTCTTCATTATTATTAGCGCTTTCGTCCTTTTCTCGAACTTGTCAAATAAAATTCTGTGAATGCACAAACAGCTTATTTATTTATATAAAACATAATTATGGGGGGTTTTGTTCAGAAGAATAGAAACTTGTGTTTTGCTTTTTTCGTTGAGGTCCCATTGGCAGAGGGGATGGATAGGTAGAAATAAAGGTATGTAGATAGGCTGAGAGATAGATTGATATTCAGACAGATATATAGGTAGAGAGATGGAGAGAGAAAAAAGGCGGATCCTCCTTCCAACTCACCATTTATTTATTTATTTATTTATTAAATTTAATTATTTATTTATTAGTCATTTACCATTGTATTGGAATAGGTTTAAAGATGGTGACCTCTTCAAACTAAAACAACAAAACAAAAAAAAAAACAGGTGCAGTGTGGTCATCACGGAAAGAGTTTTGCTTCCTATTACCTCTTTCATTCTTCTTTTTCTCCCATTTCAGTTATGAGTTATATTTAGAATACAAAATATACTGTCTCCCCTTTTCTTTCAAACCTTCAATTTTGGAGACAATTTTTTTATGAAATGTAATTCTGCATGAAATAACAATAGTAGAATATTTACAAATTAAAAACTTTAATAAATAAATAATATATATATACATACATATATATATATATATGTATATATATATATATATATATATATATATATATATATATATATATATATATATATATATATATATATATATCTATATATATAAAACTCTAGTTGTGTGAGTGTCTGTCCCCTTCGATTTACATTCCTAACTCCTCCCACATTTTGCGGTGCAGTTTAACCAAATTCGGGTATCTTATAGTCGTGATTAATATCGAGCCCGTCTGACTAATAGCGAGCGTCAACGATGAGTCTACGATTTTAAAAATAATTTAACATTATTTTTTATTCCATTTTAATGCATAAAATGCATCGTGTGTCGATGGCGGCGGAGATGGCGTCCACGCTCACAGCTGCACCTGTTTGCTTCTCCCCCTTTCCTCCCCCGTGAAGCTGTGGGGAAGGGAGTGTAAAGAAATCAACGTCGTAATGCGTTGTGAAGGAGACCAGCGTTCTTTTAGAACAACGACTTCATGGCTTGAAGACACCAAAACAAAAATGGCTAAGAAAGCCCGAATTTATAAGGGAAGTAACTCTCTAAAAATGCTTATATAGTTATTTCCCTTACAAACCCGAGCAACGCCGGGCGATACTGCTAGTATATATATAAAACTGTAGTTGTGTGAGTGTCTGTCTCCTACGATTTAGATTCCTAACTACTCCCACATTGTGCGGTGCAGTTTAACCAAATTCGGGTATCTTATAGTCGTGATTAATATCGAGCCCGTCTGGCTATTAGCGCGCGTCTACGATGAGTCTACGATTTTAAAAATAATTTAACATAATTTTTTATTCCATTTTAATGCATAATTTTTCGTGTGTCGATGGCTGCGGAGTTGGCGTCCACGCTCAAACACCTGCACCTGTGTTTGCTTCTCCCCCTTCTTCCCTCCCTCGTGAAGCTGTGGGGAAGGGAGTGTAATGAAATCAACGTCGTAAAGCGTTGTCAAGGAGACCAGCGTTCTTTTAGAACAACGACTTCATGGCTTGCAGACACCAAAACAGAAATGGCTAAGAAAAGCCCGAATTGGCATCTATAAGGGAAGTAACTCTCTAAAAATGCTTATATAGTTAGTTCCCTTACAAACCCGAGCAACGCCGGGCGATACTGCTAGATATATATATATATATATATATATATCTATATATATAAAACTCTAGTTGTGTGAGTGTCTGTCCCCTTCGATTTACATTCCTAACTCCTCCCACATTTTGCGGTGCAGTTTAACCAAATTCGGGTATCTTATAGTCGTGATTAATATCGAGCCCGTCTGACTAATAGCGAGCGTCAACGATGAGTCTACGATTTTAAAAATAATTTAACATATTTTTTATTCCATTTTAATGCATAAAATGCATCGTGTGTCGATGGCGGCGGAGATGGCGTCCACGCTCACAGCTGCACCTGTTTGCTTCTCCCCCTTTCCTCCCCCGTGAAGCTGTGGGGAAGGGAGTGTAAAGAAATCAACGTCGTAATGCGTTGTGAAGGAGACCAGCGTTCTTTTAGAACAACGACTTCATGGCTTGAAGACACCAAAACAAAAATGGCTAAGAAAGCCCGAATTTATAAGGGAAGTAACTCTCTAAAAATGCTTATATAGTTATTTCCCTTACAAACCCGAGCAACGCCGGGCGATACTGCTAGTATATATATAAAACTGTAGTTGTGTGAGTGTCTGTCTCCTACGATTTAGATTCCTAACTACTCCCACATTGTGCGGTGCAGTTTAACCAAATTCGGGTATCTTATAGTCGTGATTAATATCGAGCCGTCTGACTAATAGCGAGCGTCAACGATGAGTCTACGATTTTAAAAATAATTTAACATAATTTTTTATTCCATTTTAATGCATAATTTTTCGTGTGTCGATGGCTGCGGAGTTGGCGTCCACGCTCAAACACCTGCACCTGTGTTTGCTTCTCCCCCTTCTTCCCTCCCTCGTGAAGCTGTGGGGAAGGGAGTGTAATGAAATCAACGTCGTAAAGCGTTGTCAAGGAGACCAGCGTTCTTTTAGAACAACGACTTCATGGCTTGCAGACACCAAAACAGAAATGGCTAAGAAAAGCCCGAATTGGCATCTATAAGGGAAGTAACTCTCTAAAAATGCTTATATAGTTAGTTCCCTTACAAACCCGAGCAACGCCGGGCGATACTGCTAGTATATATATATATGTTTGTATGTATATATATATATATATATATATATATATATATATAAGTACAGAGAGAGAGAGGGGGGCGTGGCTTAGTGGTTAAGGCATTCGGATCATGATCGTAAGATTGTGAGTTCGATTCCCAGCGACGCGTTGTGTCCTTGAGCAAGACACTATATTACATGTTGCTCCAGTCCACTCTGCTGGCAAAAATGAATAGTATCTGTATTTTAAAAAAAGGGCCAGCCTTGTCACACTGTGTGTCACGCTGAACCTCCTTGCGAACTACGTTACGGGTACACGTGTCTGTGGAATGCTCAGCCACTTGCACATTCATTTCACGAGTAAGCTGTTTCGTTGATCGTATCAGCTGGGACCCTCTTCGTCGTAACCGACGGAGTGCTCCTAACATCCCGTTGCTAAACATATATATACCTGAACATTTGTAGGGATAAGCCATACTTGCAATAAAAATGCAAATTCTCCGCTTTACCTTCAAATATTCTATTTTGGGGAGAATATCTCCATGAAGTGTATGTGTGTGTGAGTGTGCGCGTGTGTGCGTGTGTGTGTGATTGTATTTGGGAACATGTCCGTGTTTATACTGTGTATCTTCGATCACGCCTCTTTCAATTTCATACTTTTGCATTAGAGAACATTAGTATAACACTTACTAACTAGAAAAACACGCAAAGCTCGGAACATTTCAATACCACACATATACACATTAATACTTACAGAGATGAGCATTATGTTTCTGATATTTGAGTTATATTTAGAATGCAAATTGTACTGTCTCGTATTAAACTTTCAGGGGCGACTTAATTCATAGTATTTTCCCATTATGTGCAGGTTCGCTGGGTAATTGCAAGCAAGCAAGCAAGCAAAATTCAAGCTGACTTTTAATGTATTTTAGATATATATGCATATATATATATCTTATTATTATTTTTTGTAGTTTCTGCTCATAGCTGTGGCCATGCTGGAGCACCGCCGTTATTTTTTATCTTTGACTAGTTTCGGTCATTAGACTGATGAATGCTGGGGTATCACCTTGGACAATTTTTAGTCGAATAAATCGGCCTCAGTATTTACTAGATAAGTTTTCTTAAATCTGATACTTATTATGTCAGAATCTTTTTCCGAACTCCTAGGTTACGGAGACGTAAGAAAATAACCAGCATTGTTTGCCAAGCGGATGTGGGGGACAAGCACAGACATAAAGACACAGACACAGACACAGACACACACACATACAGAGGCATACGTACGCACGCACACACACATACAGAGGCATACGTACGCACGCACACACACATACAGAGGCATACGTACACACGCACACACACATACATGTATGTACGACGAGTTTCATCCAGTTTTCGTACACCAAATCCAATCACAAAATTTTGGTTGCCTCGAGGCTATAGCAGAAGATATATGCCGAAGGTGCCACGAAGCCTCGTGTAGCTTCTTGACCCACAGTTACATCTGCGCTTCTCTTCTCTCTCTCTCACACTCTCTCTTTCGCTCTCGCTCTCACTCTCGGTTTCTCACTCTCTCACTCCCACTATATATATATATATATATATATATATATATATATATATATATATATATATATATATATATATATATATATATATATATATAGTGGAGAATGTGTTATATCCTTGGTACAGTTGGGTATATTTGAAAAAAAGAAAAAGAATGATTTTACTATAAGTTCTAATCAGTTTAATCTATTATTTATTTTTTTTAATAATACACACACACACACACATATATATATATATATATATGTCAATATATATATATATATATACGCACACACACACATATCTATATATATATATATATATATATATATATATATATATATAATATATATATATTATATATATATATGCATGTATATGTATGTGTGTATGTGTGAATGATTGTTAGTAAAGATAACGTATTTCATTTTATAACGATAAAATGCTACCAAATATAGTAAAGATTTACTAGTCAATATTGGTCTCAATTTTAAGATAATATCAACATCTTTTGTATAGAATTTTGTGCCAGTATTGAAAGTTCCGACTATTTGTATACGAAAGGATGTAACTCTCAGTGCTGGCACTGATTTCTATAGAAAATATCTTGAGTCAAACACACACATACACACGCGCGCGCGTACACACTAACATAAATGAAGTGTTCCTATATTCAATACTATGGACACATTTTTAGATGTTTTTAATACGTATACATATCTGTTCGCATATGTATTCTTTTCTACACTATGCACAAGGCCCGAAACTTTTGTGGAGGCGGCCAGTCGATTACATCAATCCCAGTACGCAAATGGTACTTAATTTATCGACCCCGAAAGGATGGAAGCCAAAGTCAATCTCGGCGGAATTTGAATTCAAAACGTAAAGACAGACGAAATACCTATTTCGTTACTACGCACAAGGGGCTAAACGCAGAGGGGACAAACAAAAGGATTCAGTCGATTACATCGGCCCCAGTGCGAAATTGGTACTTATTTAATCGACCCCGAAAGTAAGAAAGGCAAAGTCGACCTCGGTGGAAATTCTACTCAGAGCGTAGCGGCAGACGAAATACCTATTTCTTTACTACCCACAAGGGGCTAAACACAGAGGGGACGAACAAGGACAGACAAACAGATTAAGTCGATTATATCGACCACAGTGCGTAACTGGTACTTATTTAATCGACCCCGAAAGGATGAAAGGCAAAGTCGACCTTGGCGGAATTTGAACTCAGAACATAACGGCAGACGAATTACGGTTACGCATTTCGCCCGGCATGCTAACGTTTCTGTCAGCTCGCCGCCTTTCTTCGCATATATATTAATCTATTAACTTTCGGTTTTGTTACCAGCGAAATCAAATTTGTGATATAGCAATCCTTATAAAGTTTTATTTAAACAGAACTGTGCCTAACTTTTAAACTATATTTATAATGAAAGATAGTGGTAAAAATGAACTATAGTGTATTTTGTGAATTTAAAGGAATATTTTCATATATTTGAAGCCATAATATTTTCCCTTTGCAGCTGAGATACGGTGCTTCTCAAGTACATTTATTTACAAATATTAGAAATGTCAATATGATACGTATGTTGTTTGGATAGCACTTATGAATATTATTTGCTTGGATTTCAAATGTTCTATTAAGCTGTAATTTTGGAACAAGAAATATGCATATATACAGTTAGCGGGAATAAAATATGTGTTAAACGGCATTGATCACTACTTTTTACTCTTATACTCTTTTACTTGTTTTAGTCATTTGACAGCGGCCATGCTGCAGAACAGCCTGTAGTCGAGCAAATCGACCCCATGACTTATTCTTTGTAAATTTAGTAGCTATTCTATCGGTCTCTTTTGCCGAACTGCTAAGTTACGGGGACGTAAACACACCAACATCGATTGTCAAGCGATCTTGTGGGGACAAACACAGACACAGAAACGTATACACACACATACATATATACACATATATACGACGGGCTTCTTTCAGTTTCCGTCTACCAAATCCACTCACAAGGCTTTGGTCGGCCCGAGGCTATAGTAGAAGACACTTGCCCAAAGTGCCACGCAGTGGTACTGAACCCGGAACCATGTGGTTCGTAAGCAAGCTACTTACCACACAGTCACTCCTGCGCCTGGATAAATATATCTAAAATTACAAAGCGAATCTATCTACTATTTTCCATTAGTCTTCTCACGAGAAACCTGTGATATTATTGAAAGGAATCGTCTTTGTGCCGCTCTGTTGCTGGCCAACTAAAAAAACATCATATTTTCTTTCTTTTTTTGTCGCATGTTTAAGTAACCTTTATTCATATTTGGTGCAGATATTTTTATCAATACAAAATAAGTAATTGAAATAATGGAATGCGCTGAAAACTATGCTGCGTAATTTGTCATGAAATTTGAATAATGTATTGTTGGCTTTATATTTTATTAAATACAATCATATTGGGTCTTTTATTTTGAGAGGAGTGAGTTTGGTACCTTTCACAATTTTATATTATCTAGCAAAAGATTTTACAGAATCTAATACAATTAGTAGGAAAGGTTGAAATTTCTTACGATTTTTTTATCTCCCAATTGCCATATTGTACGTATTATATTTGCAGGTGAACGTACGATATATATTGCAATTAATGATAAAGTGAGAGACCAATATTTCAGCAAGGAACACCAATGTTTATACAAAGACTTCATAAATTTCAAACTGATAATTCAATTACGATTATCCTTGTTGTAATATCTCCTCTCCACCCACAAAAGAAATTTATCAAATGCGAATATCAATATGTCTTGAATAAGACATGATACATTCTGAGCGCAATGCTATATGCGTGGGTGCGTGGTAAGAAGCTTACTTCCCAACCAAATGGTTCCGGATTCAGTCCTACTGCGTGGCACCACGGGCTTGTAGTATAACCTTGGCCAACCACAGCCTTCTGAGTGGATTTGTTAGACATAAACTGAACGAAGCCCATCGTATACATAAATGTGTGTGTGTGCGTGCGTGTGTGTGTGTGTGTGTGTGTGTGTGTGTGTGTGTGTGTGCGTGTCTGTAATTCTACCGCATCATCGCTTGACATCAGGTGTTGGTGTGTTTACAAGTCTGGTACTTATTCTATCGAATTTTCTTAGCCAAACCTCTAAGTTACGTGGATTTAAACACACCAGCACCAGTTTCAAGCGGTGGTGGTGGGAAAAACAATGACACAAAGACACCTCCACTCAAACACCAAACACATACACACAAATACATATACGGCAGCCTTCTTTCATTTCCCATCTACGAAATCCACTAACAAGACTTTGGTCAGCCCTTAGGTTATAGTAGACCTACTTACGTTTTTTTGTAAGCACTTCAAAATTCCATTGAAAAAATGCTGACATATCCAATAAGTTACAAATGCAGGACTAAAGTTTGATCTTTCCCTTTAGAAAGCCAAAGCAAATAATTAAATCCAATAAAGCCCAAACTAACTAAAGCTTATCACACATCCGCTGACCAAACATCCGCACTATCTACTTCAACCTTTTTCGTGAAACACTAAAAGACAATCCCATGACCCGAAGCTCACACACCTAAATATACACACTTTTTACAAAGCGAGAATGAAGTTTCAATAATAGTACGAAGCTTTCTCCTTAACTCCTCTCCATCACAACCCACCCTACAACCTCATTACTTTTCAAGTGAACCTCATGAGCCGTACAAAATATTTTATATTAACAGACGCTATATAAAGGGCTATTACCACACGTAAATACTTCACGTTGTAAGGGACTCTTAAATCAGAACTACTTTAAGAGTCACTTACAGCCTGAAGCCTTTATGTGTAGTAATAGGCCTTAATATAATGAATGTATTTATTTTTTGAGGGAATGAGTCTATGTTTTGTATAAATTTTTTCCCTTAACTGGTTTTTCACGCTGGCTACTTGATAACTTCTTATACATACGTACATACATACATACATACACACACACACATTATATATATCTGCTTGACTAAGCCACCTAACGAAACGACTGGTCAAAACAGGATACAGACAAGAGGCAGTTATAATACAGCGATAGGTCACGATTGGTCAGAATGTTGATGACGTACCGTTCGGCTTGACTAAAGCCACCTAACGAAACGATTGGTCAAAACGTTGATGACGTCACGCTACGCTGGACTGACCACCTAACAGGCATTATAAAACCCGAACAATTCACAAGACTCACCAGAATAACCCAGCGAACACCCACCATGGGTCATCACAATTGCTCAAGGTAAAAATGAATTCCTCGCTCTTTCGGGAACATCAATCTTCTGTATTGACTGCTTTCCACCACTTTGATCTGTTTTTTGTATTGAATACGTATCGCCACCGTGGGCCACTGCATCGAACACTTTGAACATATAGCATGAATGAACTTACTTCAAACCATATCTGAACTTTAAGATGTCTGACTCCGTTGTGTATTGTAAATGAATTTCTTGTGTTTGACGGCATGAGCTGTCTTTTTTATATATAACTTTTTTTGATAAGGTTCATTTCAGGAACTGAAACATGTTATAATGTATATATAAAAATTTAAAATTGTACAATATAGCAGCATTTTCGAACTTCTTTTTTTACAAATATATATATATATATATATATATTACACATAAGTACACACATGATATATGTATACATCGACACTCACACACATGGATATATATATATATAATATATATATATATTATATATATACATATATATATATATACATATATATATATATACATATTATATATACATATATATATATATACATATTTATATACGTATGTATATATATGTATATATATATATATATATATATATATATGTATATATATATATATATGTATATATATATGTATTTATATATACATACACACATACATATAAGTATATATATATACATATACACACATGCGTATCTGCATTTCATTCGGTTTGCACACCTTTCTAGTTAGTGTGGTGCTGGTCTGAAATTTCACGCTCGCTTTTACGTGAATCACTTGCTCAAACTTTAACAGTTTGCTTTTATCACGGATGTTACTTCGGAACATGTTCAAGTTGAAGAAAAATATCTTTTATTCATTTACTATCCGGTTTATTTTCGATGATATCGATATTCGTCACGGCAAATTAATTTCCCTCCTCTGAGGTATCCGCATGTTGTATTAATGTGTGTTCATGTGACTATGTTTCGTGTCTAAATGAACATAACGATAATTCTATGTTTTCCTGAGATATATTAACGCCAATCTAATAAGTATGTGCTTCATATAAACGTTATAATTTAATTATATATTGCTTGTGTGTTCTGGTGTAGAGTTCTTTTATATTTGCCATGCGCATACCGAGATTACATTTAACTTTCAGTTGAAATAACTTTAGTTACTATGAAATTACTTATGTCGTATTGTAGTCATTCGGGTGCGGGAGAAACGGTTCTGCAATTTGTCGCTGAATAAGATTCACAAATAATTTGCTTCTCGTGATCAAACATTCTTTTGTTTTGCTCATTAGCTCACTGCCTTATCGATCTCGCTAAGATAAATTATGTTAACCATGAAGGTATTTGGACCCAGGAAACAGAGAACCGTAACAAATACCATAAATATCCCAGCTAACCCTTTCACGATTCTACTATTAATTGCTTTGAAGGAATGGAAGTGTTAGCTTAATTATTACACCAATATAAGGCGACGAGCTGGCTGACAAAATGTTTAACAACATTTCGTCCGTCTCTACATTTTGAGTTCAAATTCCACCAGGTTGATAAAAGAAATATTAGTTGTGAACAGGGGTCGATGTAATCGGCTTACTCCCTCTTCTGAAACTGCTGTTCATGTGCTAAAATTTGAAACCAGTTTTGCACTAATATTTTAATCTGAGGTTTTTCCAATCGAGGAAACACTTCCTGATATATATTTCTGATGTTATCTCTTACCAGTGAAGAATAACTTTCTTGTTTGGTGGTCAATATACACCTTATGTCTGCAAATGCCAGAAAAAATTTCATACTTCCTACTCAACTGTTCGACATGGGTGGGCATCTCATTACTCCCTTCATTTCGTTACAATAATGATTGCATTGCAATCTTACAAAGTTTTCACTTCTTTAAGTCTGGAAATATCGATATAAACGCACCTCTAATTTGTACTGCTCGATAATACTTTTTCACATTATTTGTGTCAGAGAAGGTTATACAAGTCAATGATGTAATAAAATAACAATATTGCTTTTGCGTCAAATATTTCTGATGATTTATTGAATAATAACAAATGGGTCATTAAATTATTGTGAATTATAATCTAATCAGAAATTCTATTCATAGCGCTAACTGAAAGATTATTTTAATATATAACTTCGACAAACATCGCTGTAATAACACTTGAGAGTTTGTTGGTAACCATATTTGATGTTTATTTTACTACATCGATACGTTATCTTCTGAAAACAATAGGAAATTGATTTCTAACAGGTTTTGTGAAGACATGACGGGCGAATGGCAAAGTCAACCGTAGCGGAATTGAAACAAGTGGGAATGTGAAAGTACACAACTAATCGAAGCAAAGCAATTTATCTAGTAACTTACGGTTTCTGTAATTTATAGCTTAGACGCACAACTCCTTTAACAAAAGTTTGATGTTTAGAAAAAGAGTTAATTTTCTATATCAGTGGTTCTCAAAATGTTGTAGGTTCACACACCTCTTCAATGAGTATCATTTTTGAAACCTTATATTTAAGAAACAAAGAACCACCCTGCATGTTAACTGAATAAAACAAGATTATCATCTATAATTTCGTTAAAATGTCTCATCCAGCATGGGCCTATTATTTGCGTTGCATAACGCCCCCGTGCTATAGAAAGTTCCTGGAAATCCTTAAAGACAGTCCTGTTTAATGAAATCACACATTTTCCCTTTTATCTTCTACTTGTTTCAGCCATTTTACTGTGGCTATGCTGGGGCACCACCTTCGAGGGTTTTAGTCGAACGACCAAGGCTGTGAAGATCTTAGAATATTTATAAATAGAAGGTCTTACAACTGTTTCCAGGACATTTATTACATCCCTTCATCGGAGACGGTTTAAGAAAATGGTTAAACAATAGTTAATTTAGATAAGATACGAAATAGAGAGTGAAGTGGAGGAATGAAAATATGCAGGGATATTGCATTTGTGGATTCATTATTGAGGCAGAATGTTATACATATAAGATTCCAATACCTTGTGAGTGAATTCCAAAACTATTTAAAATCGGTCATTGTAAATTCCAATAGTATTTAAAGTTGGTCATTCCAAGTATAGAGTTTGTACACAGTGCTATTGAATCGAGGGTTTTATATAGATATCTGTGTGTGTGCGTGGGTGTTTTTGGAATCCAGTACTGCTTTAAAATTGATATTGCTTTGTATATGTCCCCGTAACTTAGCGTTTCATCAAAATATTCTGATAGAATAAGCACAAGGCTTTAAAAAGTGTACTGCAGTCGAATTGCCGGATTAAAACTCTTTAAGGCTGTACCTCGGCATGACCGCAGTCTAGTAGCGGAACAAGTATAATTTAAAAGATATTATAATCTAAAAATATTATGTAATAATTGAAAGGTAACTTATGGCTGCGTTCTGGTCGAAACTGGCATGTCTTTGGTCATATTCTAAAGAATATTCTCAGGAATGATGTCTTTGAAAATTTCATCAAGATAGAAATATTCTCGCTGACGAACATATTTTGTTTTTAAGAAGAAACACGCTGCCACTGAACACACAACAGCCATCATTGTTCCTGCTCCATATGCAACACCCATGTATGATATGGCACCACAACTACACGTGCTCTTCTACTCAGATTAATTGATAGCAGTGTTCAGGAACTCCACGTCTGCTGTGAACGTTTGACTTACAGTTTTGTCATATTCTTTAGTGTGTTCCACAAATCTACGCTTACTGCAGTTTGTGTGCGAGGCTAGCTTGCTAATCGACACCTGTTACGTACATTAACCAACCAAAGTTTATCAGCTTTTACACCCCATCTTAACTATTTATTATTTCAAAAACTATGAAATTGTTCCTACGTTTCTGCTGGATCTGCAACAAATTGTAGCCAAACACCTTCAAATTGAGACCGATTGTCTCATATTGAATAAATCTGCCCTACACACACACAACGTGTAATAAAATACTGAATGGGCACTTTTCAAAACATTTGACCAGAGGTTTAAATTCATAACCAATATTTCCTTGTAATAGAGTGAAGCATGCAGTGTTCCCATCGTATAAAGGTTAGAGTTGATTTAAAAATGCTCTTTTCTTTGAATTGGTTCCTGTTATATTTAGAGTTTAGGTTTACGGTGGACATATTCACAGACTTTCCTGTTAGTCAAAACATTCAAACTGTATGTGATACAGACGATTTTAAAATTAGAAGCAATTAGATTCAGATCATAAAACTGCATACTTCAAAATATGAGTAGACAAATATATATTTATTGTCCAGTAATATCATTATAAATATTTGAGATGAAGGTAAAATCTGTGCAACTTAATGTACGGTGAGTTATCAGGTTCACAGTCGTGTAACACATTAGCCTCAGAGCTAAAGATTTCGTTTCCCTTAAAATGATTTACTAACAATTAACAATTAGGCGCAGGAGTGGCTGTGTGGTAAGTAGCTTGTTTACCAACCACATGGTTCCGGGTTCAGTCCCACTGCATGGCACCTTGGGCAAGTGTCTTCTACTATAGCCTCGGGCCGACCAAAGCCTTCTGAGTGGATTTGGTAGATGGAAACTGAAAGAAGCCCGTCGTATATATATATATATATATATATATATATATATATATATATGCGTGTGTGTGTCTGTGTTTGTCCCCCTAGCATTGCTTGACAACCGATGCTGGTGTGTTTATGTCCCCGTTACTTATCGGTTCGGCAAAAGAGACCGATAGAATAAGTCCTGGGCTTACAAAAGAATAAGTCCCGGGGTCGAGTTGCTCGATTAAAGGCGGTGCTCCAGCATGGCCGCAGTCAAATGACTGAAACAAGTAAAAGAGTAAAAGAGTAACCTAACGGTACCGTTTTGAAAGCACATTTTGCAAATGGAGACCCTAAACGTGCAATATAGGTAAGAAATAACACACACTCTGGTCGCTATATACATAAATATTTCTATCTATACAATTTAGAGGAAAGATGAATCTAACCAAAACAGCATCTGCATGTTCTTCTCAGTATAAAATACGATGAGGTTTAGAATAGTAACTGTTCCTTAAACCATTATAGAGAATTTTTAGAGGTTAGCATATAATTTAAAACTTTCAACAGAACAAAAAAGAGATATAAATATTACTGGCTTGAATAGGACTGACAATGAAACGTATTGTTAATGCGATGACAATATGTAAATGATGATCAATATAATAAAGTGAAGACCAGCTATTCAGCGTGGAATAGGAAGTCTATGACAACCTGCCAGAAGAACTCACCAGAAGTAATTAGAGTTTTCTAAATCATATCGTTTTAATTGATTTTCATATCTATGTCATTAGAATTTTCATTCCACCCACACAGATACTGAAGACTTTTGGCAGTTGTATGCTATATTGGTTTTCAGCCAAGAACGAATGGTTTAAGATAAGTTTTCTAAAATTTCGACTTCTTAGATATCATTTTATCACCCGAAAAAAAACGAGTAAGAGATAAAGGACGATGCCTTTAATGAGTCGCTCAATGTGCTAGAAATAAGAGCTACATCTCTTTCCAATTATACTACAAATTAAAAAGGGATATGTATTATACATGATACATGATAAATGGCTGTTCTTGGTATGCAAAAAAGGATGAATGATCGAGGCTGGAACGGCCTTGGTCACATATATGCCGGGTCATGACACAGCAAATGTTAAACAACAACAGGCTGAGATCGATCCCATGAAGTTGTTCAAATATGTTTCATGTAGCAATAGTTTTGTGAGTTAGAATATCAGAAATGTGTTATTTATTTTGATAGTGAAATGGTTTCGAAAGCAATGAAATATAGAATACTGGAAAGAGAAACAGAGAAAGAGAAAAAACAAACAAATGAGATTTACAGATTTAAAGCGAGATATAGAAGAAGGGGAAATACATAAAGGAACAACATAAACTGATAAAGTGGGATGATACAGAAAAGGGGTAAGAAAAATATGTGTTATGAAGACATAAATTATAGACACAGGGAAGAAAACTACTGTGTATTAGAAAGTTATATGAATGGATGATTATACTTTAAATGCGTACGTTTGCATTCTTCAGGTGTTGGCAATTTTGAAACGATATCTCGAGGGCCTGTCCGTTGCAGATTCATTCATAGAAGCCACATTGTCTTTCAATTTTAGCTTAGGCTTGACAATTTCCATGCATATCTTTTCAAAATGCCTAGCATGGACTTTACTGGTGAGGCTCAACAAAATTGTTTCCCTTTGTTAAAGATTGGGACGGCACTCGCGATAGATGACGACGTCATATTTGCTCCCGATACATGATGACGTCATATTTACGCCCGATAGATAATGACGTCATATTTGCTCCCGTTAGATGATGACGTCATATTTGCAGTTGATGATTTGTTGAGCCACAGGATGGAAGTTTCTTTACCAAAGGGATCCAAGTATTGCCACATCGACGGAAGAAGTATGGGGACAACAAGAAAAATATGTTGAAAAATAAACCTCATTTAGTCACACTCCATGAAAATATCGTGGTCAGCCGATAGACCTTTCGGACAACTCTCCAATTTAGCATTAGGGCAGCCAATAGATTGTAAAAGACATGAGATAAGGAAAAAAATATGAAAGCCCAAAGTATAATTTAGAATACACGCACATGCGTCTCTCCGCTAGCGTGCATAATATATACGTACCTACATACGTACATTCATACATAAGTACATATATATATACATACATACACACACACACATATATATATATATATATATATATATATATATATATACATACATACATACAGTACATATATGTATACAGAGAGAGAGAGAGAGAGAGGGAGAGAGAGAGAAATCGGGAGAGAGATACAGACATATATATGTATGTATGTGTGTGTGTGTGGATGCGTGTGTGTTTGTGTGTGAGAGAGTTTGTGTTTATGTGTATATATAGTTTTAAGCGTTGCTCATATTTTGTTTTATGTATCTTAACTGAATTTGGTCAGTGTCTTTTAGATTGAATCCCCTTCACCGAAATTAGGGCATACGCAGAATAAGGGAATACATAGAATCCTCCTGTTCGAATTATTGTTAAATCATTTAGTTAAATTATTTATTGTGGAGGCGCAATGGCCCAGTTGTTAGGGCAGCGGACTCGCGGTTTCGATTCCCAGATCGGTTGTTGTGTGTGTTTATTGAACGAAAATAGCTAAAGCTCCACGAGGCTCCGGCAGGGGGTGGCGGTGACCCCTGTTGTACTCTTTCACCCCAACTTTCTCTCACTCTTTCTTCCTGCTTCTTGAGTAACGCTGCGATGGCCTGGCCTCCCGTCCAGCTGGGAGGAACACATACACCACAGAAACCGGGTCCATGAGGCTGGCTAGGCTTGAAAAAGGGCGCACAAATAAATAATAAATTATTTATTACTTTTAATTGATCCAGGAAATAATTGCGGTCATATTGTAGCTCTGCGATGAAGGATTGGGCAATCGAGTCCACACCAGTGCTTACTTTAAATCTACTAATTAAACAGTTTTGCCGAACGCCTAATGTACGTTATAGCAATCACTTAAACACTGGCTCCCATGTGGTGCATGATACAGACACACAGGCTTCCCATCGTACACATTACTGAAATACATGCACACATAAATAATAGTTTTCCGCAGAATAACACCACTCACATTCGAATTCACACAAAACTCACTGGTCGGCTCTGGGTTATAAGTAGAATTTGGTTGCCCAAGTACTAATGAGTGGGACTGATCTTGAAACCCTGTTTGCTTACAATTTTTCTCAAGCACAATGCCATACGTGTGTCCATATTGTATAGTTTTATTCAAATTAAATTTCTAGGTGCTATAGTTATTAATTATTAATACTGTTCTTTGACATACGGAGACTGGCTGTGAATGAATGGGAAAATCGTTAGTTTATGTTTATGAATATATATATATATATATATATATGTGTGTGTATATAAATATATAGATGTGCATGCGTGTGTGTATGGGAATAGATTGTGTTAATGTGGTTTGCAAAACATCTGCTAACAGTCTATGTCACATAAACAAGTCTTCATAAACTGAAATGTTTAAAGGGGAAATATAAAATATGGGTCACATCTAAAATAATATGCTTCTTCGTTCACTGTTACCAAAAACGGCATTGGTCAGGAGAAATTTCTCTCATCGTATAATTTCCTACCATCAGTGATTGGCAATCTATGATGCATCATATTACTGAGATTTGTCCTATTTCATGGTGTCTAAATTTTCAAGCGAAATAGGACACAGCGATATGTAGGATTTTTTACTAGCTCTCAAATTGAGCAATTTTAATGAGTTTAAAACCTAATTCTGTAAGTGGTCACAGTGAAACCTGTGAGATTCAATAATGCCGAGTAGCTTTATAATCCTTCGATGCGTCCCTGGTATTAGGTGACGGACAGCTTTTGTTAGATAGCTGGGAAGATTTTTGCTCTTAGAATTTTGACTTTGATTTGGTAAGAGTAAACGTAGGCACATGGCCTAGTGGTTAGAGCAGCGGACTCGTGGTCGAGGGTTAGGGTTCGAATCTCGATATGTGTGTTTATAAGCGAAACACCTAAGCTCCACGTGTCTCCGGCAGAAGGTAATAGCGAATTTCTGCTGAATCTTTCCATAGGCGTAGGAGTGGCTGTGTGGTAAGTAGCTTGCTTACGAACCACACGGTTCCGGGTTCAGTCCCACTGCGTGGCACCTTGGGCAAGGGTTTTCTGCTATAGCCACCGGCCGACCAAAGCCTTGTGAGTGGATTTGGTAGACGGAAACTGAAAGAAGCCCGTCGTATATATGTATATGTATATATATGTATGTGTGTGTATACGTTTGTGCGTCTGTGTTTGTCCCGCCCAAATCGTTTGACAACCGATGCTGGTGTGTTTACGTCCCCGTAACTTAGCGATTCGGCTAAAATAGACCGATAGAATAAGTACTAGGCTTCCAAATAATAAGTCCTGGGGGTAGATTTGCTCGACTAAAGGCGGTGCTCCATCATGACCACAGTCAAATGACTGAAACAAGTAAAAGAGTAAAGAGTGTATATATTTTCTGTTGAAGTGCGTAATTGTGGAAGCGATATAGTTCAGACAAGATATTCTTTTTCCATGCGTCATGTCTACTGGTGATGAAGATCATGGAACGCTGCGCCCTTCTCTTTTACATATAACTCAGCACGTTATAGGGTCAACCTTTCTGTAACCCGCTGCTAAATGTAGTCAGGGAACTTCTCTTTCCTTCATTCAGTAATTCTTCTTTCATTCATTTTACCGGGGGTCAATATATATTTTATATTTTATCTTTTACGTGCTTCAGTCATTAGACTGGGGCCATTCTGGGGCACTGACCTGAACGCTTATAGCCGAAGAAATCGACCGCGATATATTTTTAAAGCCTAGTACGTATTCTGTCGGTTTCTTTTTTGGAGCCACTAGGTTACGGGGACGTAAACACACCAACACCGGTTGTAGCGGTGGTGGTGGTGGGATAATCACTGACAGAAACACATACAGATGTATATATATATATCTCTTTTACTTGTTTTCAGTCATTTGACTGCGGCCATGCTGGAGCACCACCTTTAGTACTTATTCTATCGGTCTCTTTTTGCCGAACCGCTAAGTGACGGGGACCTAAACACACCAGCATCGGTGGTCAAACAATGCTAGGGGGACAAACACAGACACACACACACACACATATATATATATACATATATACGACAGGCTTCTTTCAGTTTCCGTCTACCAAATCCACTCACAAGGCATTGGTCGGCCCGGGGCTATAGCAGAAGACACTTGCCCAAGATGCCACGCAGTGGGACTGAACCCGCAACCGTGTGGTTGGTTAGCAAGCTACTTACCACACAGCCACTCCTGCGCCTATATATATATATATATATATATATATATATATATATATATATATATATGTATATATATATATATATATATATATATATATATAGATATATATATATATATATATTATATATATATATATATATATATATATATATATATATATATATATATATATATATATATATATATATATACACATATATATATATGTGTGTGTGTGTAAATTTAATATGTGAGAATTATTCGGTAGCCATGAGAGAACTCCGAGTTTTGGATGTAGGGACAGAAACCCATGCCGCCATCTCTTCAGTTATCCGGCCATCGGAAAAAACGCTATGAAAAATGACCGTTATACAAAGGGAAATTACTGTGTGATTAACCGTTATTAAGACAAAAGAGCTATTCGAATGACCGTTAGGTGAGGGGTGGGAGTAAAGGCGAGGGAGTAAAAATGTTCATAGTATTCCCGTTAGCGCGCATGTCCATACCTACACATGCGTGCCTGCACACCCACGTACATGCCTATAATTATATACTCCTCGTATATACACACATACATACATATAGATGAGGATAGCTTAGAGCTTATGACATCCGTAGAAGAGAAAACTCGTATCCTGTGAATCCATTGAGTTTTCTGTCCTTAAAAGCTCCTTCTATGCACTTTATGCTGTGGACGACGCTTCCCGTTTTATACAGATACAAACACACGAATACAAAGAATCCATCCATCCATCCACCTATACATACATCCATCCATCCATACATACATACATAAGCATATGCGCATGCTGCCACGCACAAAAACGCAGGCAACACATCTCAAACAGAAGACAGCTGTCTCAATAAGGGTTTAAGACAATAGTCATTGAAAGGATGCAAGTAGCAACGAAAGATCTCCGACAAATGAAAACAAAACGAATTCGTAAGTTAGATATTTAACTAATTGAAAGGAACGGAATTGAATTGAGCCAGTGCGTGTGTTTGTGTGCGTGTTTGTGTGTACACTTATGCATATATATATATATATATATATATAAATTTTTTGAATGCTGGACTACTGGTTTTAAATTGATATTAAAATTAATATTAATTTATCTCCCTCAATTTTTAAATATTTAAATAAATACGTTCCCTAGTTGTAAGCATTACCCGCAGTGAATTATTCACTGCAGCCCTTCGCTTCAGGAGTCTCTTAGCGCGCCAGAACCAAGACATTTGAAATTTTATTCCCGATGTAATCAGTAAGACTAAGCACGTGTCTGTCTTGACACAGAGAGCTGGGGTTAGTCTTTCAGTTTGCATCTCGAGGACCGAATGTACTGAAGAAGTCACGGACACTTGAATTATGCAAGTAATTCTTTTGTTAAGACCGAAACCGAGGTATGCATTTAAGTCTGTTTTTTATTTAATTTTTCATATGTCCTGCCCGCCAAATTTGGTTCTGGTGTTCGCTGAATTCTTCCTCTAGAGAATTTCCCTTGTAGTTTGATCGTTGATGATCTTTTTCTAGCATTCTGGCCGGCTACCTAGCAGGCCAGCCCTGCCAATATATACATATATATATATATATATATATATATATATATATACAAGGATATCCAGAGGTAATGCGGTACAGATATCCTTGTTGCTTATGTTGATTTTAACCACCTTACTTTGAAATTGTATGAATAGTACCGTACTAAATTCTAGTGTCTCAACTTAAGTACCTTATTCATCTGAATCTATCTCTCTCTCTCTCTCTCTCTCTCTATATATATATATATATATATATATATATATATATATATATATATATATATATATATATATAACGGGAAGCTTTATGAAAATAAACAAAAGACGAAGGCAGGTGGAGTACAAACAAACAATTGTATTAGTATGGCGCTCAGGAATATAAATAAAACAAGTCTTTTACGTTTCGAGCCTACGCTCTTCAACAGAAAGATACAAAGAAAAGAAACACGGAGAGAAACAAGGAGAGAAAAAAATGCGTGCAGAAGCTAGCGATTCAACATATATATATATATAAGGTAGAAAATGTTTCAGTGGGGAGACCACACGCGTTGGATAGAAATAGAGAAAGAGAAAAGATGTAAAAACACATAAGTTTTGTTTTGCAAGATTTAAGAACCGGTTTCGTATTGCTCCAATTATGTTGAAAGAACAAAACCAGCAAAGGATATTCGAAAATATGCGATTCCCGAGACGTGACTGCGTACAGGTAAAGCAGTGTATTAAGTTTCAACGGAAACATATCTACATCTATCGACAAATGAAATCAATGAAATCAAATTTAAATATCGTAAAACTTCATCCTACTCCTGAGGAATCATATTCAAAAAAGAAAACTTATATTTACGAATATAAAAAGATGGGCATAAATCAGCAATGGATATCCGATATTATGTGATTCCCGGGACATGACATTGCTCCACTTATGTCTTTACTTTATTTTGTACAAAATGTTATATCTTTATTATCATGGCTCTAATATACTCTTAAATCCTGTAAAGCGATCTTGTGTTTTTTCCTATTTTCTCTCTCTCTCTCTCTCTCTCCTCTCTCTCTCTCTCTCTCTCTCTGTATATATATATGTTTACGTATGTACATCCATCTGCCCACTGCCCAGCCATCTTTCTAGGTAACTATCTATATGTGAATGCATATATCTATATGTAGATTATATTCATATCTTGCAATATTAAACGATAGGTGTTCTTAATTCCTTGTATTTATTTTGTGGTTATAAACCCAAATAGTTTTTGGTGTTTCTGCCTGCACTTTTCTTGTAACATAGTCCTAGTTTTATACCATCTCTGACGTACAAGATTTCAACTGGAAGACTTTTCTATCGTGACCATTCTGTCTCTGTGTGCAGTAACATATGATCCAATGCAGTAACATATGATCCAATGTTAAGTCCCTCTTCACATCATTAAAATTGATTTGGCTGTTAGGTTAATTTAAATGAGCTGCGATATTGTCTATTTTGTTGGCCTGCATATACGGTGAAATACATGGAGTATTATGAAAGATCTCACAAGGGTTATTAGCATTTATTTACATTCAAAATAAGTTTGAGAGTTACTAAGCGGAAATACGTACTATATAAATTTTTTTTTCACCCACTGGGGGCTAAGCATAGAGGAGACCAACAAGGATAGACAAAGGGATTAAGTCGATTACATCGACCCCAGTGCGTGAATGGCACTTATTAATCAACCACGAGAGGATGAAAGGCAAAGTCAACCTCGGCGAAATTTGGACTCAGAACGTAAAAGCAGACGAAATACCGCTAAGCATTTCGCCCGGCGTGCTAACGATTCTGCCAGCTCGCCGCCCTATATGATATATAAATATTACATGAAGTATATTCGTGAAAATAGCTGTCTGGTTTTCAATTTAAATGAACAATTGTATATGCATATTATAGCATCGGATTTGTAGCATAAATAATATTAGATTCCATTGACGTTTAGCAAAGCATGATGAAATAAAACACGAAAATAAAGTAGATGAATATTTAGGTCGATGACGACTACTTAAAATGCAATCATTGACGATCAAAGGGAAAATATCAGCAAATGCACACCTGCGAAGCATCTGAATTTAGTCCCAATTTGGGGAGCACTCGTATGCACATTGGACATGTTGAAATTAATGAAGCATGATACGTAAATGATAAAAACGCTAATGGTTATTTAAATCAAATATATTTCCTTGGATCTATGAAGGCCTTGAACAACAGAGGAAAATGTAGAGTATATGTTAGTGTTACAGATTTTATCATTAACATAGATACAGAATGGCAATCGAAAGCTTAATTAACTGAACCTATGGTATTAATGAATATTTTTATGTTTTGCTAGAGATAGAGAAATCAATGAAGAAAATGTATACGAATGTTTCCATTACTATGGAGATGTATGGAAGGTGAAAGAAGCATTGAAGAAAAATATAGTCATGTTGCCGTCGTTCAGAAAAAAAAAATCAAGTTAGGATAATTAGCGTGACGTCAGATAACATGTATGATGCCCAATAAGCAATGCATACATATAGGCCTACTCCACAGAAATACACACACATACACACACACACATACAAACACACGCATGCACATACGCACACATTGTCCACATATTCCAAAGGGCATATATAAATCTATGAACATGCTTAAGTACAACCGTACACATATATGCATGTGTCCTTGTAGATACTCTCTTATCTCTCTTACCCTTTTATTCATTTCAGTCATTTGACTGTGACCATGCTGGAGCGTCGCCTTTAGTCGAGCAAATCGACCGCAGGACTTATTCTTTGTAAGCCTAGTACTTATTCTATCGGTCTCTTTTACCGAACCTCTAAGTTACGTAGACGTAAACACCCCAGCATCGATTGCCAAGCGATGTTGGGGGGGACAAACACAGACAGACAGACAGACACACACACACACACACACACACACCACACACACACATATATATATATAAATATATATATATTTTTTCTAGTTTCAGCTCAGAGCTGCGGCCATGCTGATGCACCGCCGTTTTGTGCTACACTTTTATTACGACGAACCTCGTCTAATATGTGGCACTTGGTGAAGAATGGAGTTTGATACAGCTACTCTCATTTGCACCTCTTGCCGTGAGGTAGGTTCATCTGAGATTCTTGACAGGAAGGTGTCTAGCTTTGATTTAAAAACCGTTACATCTACTTTGTGCAAGTTCCTCAGACTCTTTGGGAGAATATTAAAACGCTGTGGGCCCTTGAAACCCAGGCTGTTGCAGAAGCTGGTCCTGAAGCGTGATGGCATTGCTGGGATCTTTGGCACTATGCAGTGTCGTCCCGTTCTAGCATTGGTGTAGCTTACAATGCCAAAATTTGGCACAATTCCTTCCAGGATCTTCCAGACATATATCACTGCATACCTCTCCCGTCTTCTCTCCAGGGAGTAGAGTCTTAGCTGTTTCAACCTTTCCCAGTAGCTGAGCTGTTGCAAAGAGACGATCTTTGTGAATCTTCTCTGGATTGCTTCAAGGTCCGCTGTTAATTTTACACTGGTGGGTGACCATAGCTGTGAGCAGTAATCCAGGCGACTGAGGACGAATGTCCGCCAGAGGACCATCATGGTTTCCTTAACTCTGGTTCTGAGTGTTCTTAGGATCCACCCAGCCAGTCATCTGCACTTTGTCGCCATCCTGGTAATGTGCACTCGGAAAGAAGTATCATCACTCATGTCGATACCCAGGTCCCTCACAGACTTAGGCTCTGAGATTGAAATTCCCTGTGGACCGGTGTATCCTGTAAGTTTAATATTCAGTTTTGGATGCTGGTAGCGCAGGGCCTGGAAATTTTCAGCATTAAACTGCATATTATTATCCTCAGCCCATCTGTAGATTGAGTCCAACTCCTGCTGCAGGTGTGCAACATCGCTGGGGTTCTGTATTTTCTGCGAGACTTTCGTATCGTCTGCATAGCTGGCCAGAGTGACTATCCGGGCATTTGAGGGCATATCTGAGAGGGCCACTATAAAAAGCAGTGGTCCCAAGACAGTGACCTGTGGAACAACGCTCACTATTTGTGTGTTCACACAGGTGGCTCCATTAACCACTACTGCCTGACTCCTATCTTTCAGGAAGTCATGCAACCACACTCCAAGTTTTCCAGCTATGCCGAGGTCACGTAGTTTGTGGCATATCATACCATGATCCACCTTGTCAAAAACTTTTGCAAAATCAAGGTAGATTACGTCCACATTTGATTTGTTGAGTAACTGCCTCAACACCCAGTCATAATGCTGTAAGAGCTGGGTCAGGCAGCTCCAACCTGGTCGAAAACCATGCTGGGTATTACTCAGCAAGTTATTTTCCTCAAGGAATGCGATTAGTTTCTTTCTGACTATCCGTTCCATGACTTTGCTGATGTGTGAAGTCAGAGAGATAGGCCTATAGTTTTTGGCATCTGCTCTACTTCTCCCTTTATGTATTGGGCATATTATTCCCTCCTTCAGCTTGCTTGGCAGTTTGCCATTCGCAAGAAAGCTCTGGAAGAGAAACTTGAGGGGTTTTGCCAGGGCATGCTTACACGCTTTGAGAAGGATGGCTGGGAACCCGTCTGGACCAGCAGCTGAGTTTGTGTTCACTTCATCTATGGCTAGTAGGACATCTTTTTCGCTAATGTCAATACATTCTATTGCAACCGCCTCGCTGGTTATAGGTGAGACGGCAAAGAAGTCCACTGGTTCGTTCACTTGTCTGTGTTCCAACGGGGTGGTAAAGACACTTTTGAACTGGTCATTCAGCATCTCACTGATGATAGTTGGACTGTCTGTGAGGGAGCCATCCTTTTGGAGGAGGGGTCCTATCTTGTAGTGCACTGAGACTGTTTCTTTCGCGTAATGAAAGAAGGCCTTTGGGTTTGATTTAATGTTTTTTTATAACCCAAGCTTCTTTGTCTGCTTTCTCCTTCACATAGGATTGTTGCAGAATTTTTTCGATCTCCATCAGTGTTGTTTTTAGGCGGGACGTTTCGCTACTTTTGGGATGTTGGTTGAGACGATTTGCAACCTTCGTCCGTCGTCCTATAAGGATCTTCCTGTCTCTTGGAATCTTGCTCCTATTTGTTTTGGCCTTGCGCTCTGGGACATATTTCTGGCATACGGCTTGCACAGAAGACATGAAACATTCTAGTTTCATGTCAATGTCTGGTGTGGAGAGACATTCCGGCCAGTCCTCTCTGAGGATCTCTTTTTGGATCGATTTCCTATCTGCTTTGTGGAAGTTCAGATTGGAGAGATTTCAGGTGCTTCCTTTAGGCTGTATGTCTCTGGTTACTTTCGGCCCAAACATAGACAGCTCTATTATGTTGTGTCCGAAACTGATGTCGGTGTCACTTTCACATCATGAATGATGTCCATATTGTTCGTGAAGCAGAGATCCAGAATGTTATTCGCCCTAGTTGGCTTGAGTACAACTTGCTCCATGAATAAGGCATTGGTGAGGTTGAGCAGGGACTCCACCTGTACTTGCTTGCAATGATTCATTCCTGAGAGTATGTGATCTTCGGGACATTTAACGTTGGGGAAATTGAAATCACTCATAAGAAATACGGTCACGTGGTGTTCCAGATTCATGAGGATTTCTTTAATTCTTGTGAGGCAATATTCAAACTTGCCTATGTGATTTGGGGCATCCGGTGGGCAATATGTATTGCATATGACTATATTATGTTGTCTTATGTATACAATTAAGGTGTCACATACCGTTTTTGAGTATGTCATCAAGACTTGGGGTGTGAGGCCATCTCGGATGTATACAGCAACTCCACCATGGCTCCTTTCCCTTCTGTCTGTTCATAGTTTGGTATGTGTACTTCTGCGTCCTCTATATCAGCGTTGAGGTGAGTTTCCACAAGTGCTATGCATTAGGCTTGATTGCATGCAGTAAGATCTCTCAGGAAAGAAATTTTGTTTCTATTTTGATACAACAGCCCCCCAATATTTAGTAAAAGTATTGGGGTGACGGCTCTGCAGGCATTAGGGGAGGCCATCCCGTGTCTGTTGACTGTGATGGTCTTGCATAGTGGTGGGCAGGCTTCCTTCTGTGTGCTTGGTGTAGCCTGGTTAGCTGCCGGACAATTCTTTCCGCCATGCATAAAAAAAGACTCTTGCTCAGCTGCTGCGTTGCGCAGAACATCTGAGGAGCGCAATTCGTTTTTGAAAGTTTCCCTGGGAGAGATTTCTTGTGTTCTCTCGGTAAAGTTTTTCTCTTTGAGCCCCCTTAAATTTTTTTCGGGGTGTAGGGTGGGCGAACCGGCAGTTTTTGCCGTCCTCACCATGCCAACATTTGTCCCGCAGAACTTACAGGTTCTTCGGTGCCTTCCAGATTTCTTCTTTCCTGAAGTGTACTGGGTGGCATTGGATCCTCCATGGGGTTCTCTGCTGTTTGTGTGGTGGGTTGGGGTTTCAGCTTTGGTTGTTTTGCCTTTTCCTCCTTTTCTCTCCTTATTTTTGTTTTCGGTCCTTCCTTTTTTCTTCTGTTTTTCTAATTTTTTCTAATTTTTCATTTTTTCGTAGGACTACTGGTACAGGGGAGCTTCCGGTTTCTGCTCCCTTGGCTCCCCTATCCTTCACTACTTGGTCGTTCACCGGGGTAGGTATCCATTTTCCTGAGGAACACCCGATCACAGAGACTTCCGGCTTCCTTCTCTTTTTTGTCCTCTTCATACTCATCAGCTTTGCCACAATAATTTTCAATTATGTTGTCCAGTGTTTTGATGTGTGGTCTTATAAGCATGTAAGACCGGATAAACTCATTTTTCCTCTGCTCTATCTGGTCAATGGTTCTATGAAAACCATTGTTTTTTAGCGCGGCAGTGATGATGTTGTTCGGCGGATCGCCACTAGCAATCGTCCATGCTCTCAGCAGAAGATTTAACTCTTTCTTTTCCCACTTTGGTGTCATCTTCGTTTTGAGGTCCAGAGGGGGTGTAGAGGCTAGAGAGGTAATGAGGGATAGAGAGAGGTAGAGACGGAGAAACACAGAGGGGAAAATAGGGAAAGAGAGAGGGAGATAGGAAGGAAAGAGAGAGGTGCTATGAAATAAATCGAGAGGGTGATAGGAGGAAAGCAAGTGGGTGTGGTGTGTTAAAAGGATAGAGGAAGGTAGGGGAGGTGGAGAGGAAGGGAATAGAAGGAGAGACAGAGTGAAGGAGAAGGGGAAGAGAAAGAGAGGCAGAGTGAAGGAGAGGAGGGAAGAGAAAGAGAAACAGAGATGTGGAGAGGATAGCAAGAGAAAGAGAGACAGAGTGAAGGAGAGACAGGATGAAGGATGTGAGAGAGAGGGAGAGAAGAATGGGCGGATGAGAAGTATATGAGAGAGAGGGTGAGGTGACGAGAGGAGAGGTAGATGTAAGATGGAAAGGAAAGAGAGATGAGAGAAGAGGATGATATGAAAGGGAGGAGAGGAGATGAGAAAAAGAGTAAGATATGTAACTGAGATGTAAGCTTAAAAACTTAATAAACAAACAATCGTAACTGAGATGTTAGCTTAAAAAATTAATAAACAAACAATCGTAACTAAGATGTCAGCCTAAAAAATTAATAAACAAACAATCGTAGCTAAGATGTCAGCCTAAAAGATTAATAAACAAACAATCGTAACTAAGATGTCAGCCTAAAAAGTTAATAAAATTATATATATATATATATATATATATATACGACGGGCTTCTTTCAGTTTCCGTCTACCAAATCTACTCACAATGCTTTGGTCGGCCTGAGGCTATAGTGGAAGACACTTGCCTAAGGTGCTACGTAGTACGACTGAACCAGGAACTATGTGGTTCGTAGCAAGCTACTTACCACACAGCCACTCCTACGCCTACTTTACATATGTTTATATGCACGCTAACACACACACACACTCACACACACATACATACACAAGTATTGACGTCATGCTTGTAGGCCTAGGTTTGGAGTGTGTCTCGTAATTCCTTACCGGATTTTGTCAAGGCGGCACCAGATGACAAACAATGAAAACTATACTGGGTATTATATACGAGTATATATAAATTACAGCGAAATGTAACATATTATTTGCGACGAAAATCGTAAGAATAGAAGAAATGTTTGAGTAAGACTAATCTAAAATATCTTTTAGTCCAAACATATAAAGATACACTCATTGATGAACGGGAAAGCATGGACATATTACTCATCATGAAATAGTAATAAAATACAACTTTTAAATATGAAATCCCATGGAGATAATTGTTAAAACTTCGAAAAATATTTCTTTCACAGCGTACACCGTCCTCCATATTGCCCACAAATGCGCCTCGCCCACGAAAGCACATTCTACAATGCTCAGCTTTTCATATACATAAATATAAGTTTTCTTTTTTCAATATGGATTCCTCAGGTGCAGGATAACGTTTTACAATATTTAAATTTGATTTCATTGACTTCATTTGTCGATAGATGTAGATATGTATCCGCTGAAACTTAATACACTGCTTTACCTGTACGCAGTCATGTCTCGGGAATCGCATATTTTCGAATATCCATTGCTGATTTGTAACACAATTCCTTTCAATACAGCATATTTCAATATAGATAACTGCTATAGAAAATATAATGCAAAGAAGTAAAATAAGCGGCTTTCCCCCATAATTTCTTTAGCAGTATAGAAACCTCTCTTGAAAGAGTGAGAGAGAAAGAGAAATAGATAGATTGACAGAGAGAGAAGCAATCTCTTTATAAAAATATTCTAAAGGCAGCGGATACTTTCTTCAATACAAAATTATATAATTTTATTCTAGTTTATATTGTATGCAGCAGTGGATTCCTTTAGAATGCATGTTAAAAATACATGTTCGTGAATAGATTTTTGGTGTAGATTCAGTAATGCTGAATATAAGTCGAAATTTATTTTTGCTCTTTTCTAATTTATTTACTATGTTCGAGCAATGAATGAAAAGTTTTCTTTGTATAATCTAGAAATTCTTCATTCAATTTCGGATCACTGCCAATACTTTAATATTTATTTTATTTTATTTTTTTCCCGTTTCATGATACGACAGCTTTGAAACACAAGTATTTTTAGTTTATTTTATTTAAAATATAATAGTAAAATCCTTTGAACAATTAAAGACAACGTTTTTGTTTAATTTTTAGGAATTTATTTCATAATGCTGGACATATAGATACTGTTCACTATAGTGTCATACGTAGAAAATAAAGGAATGGTGAAATAACGCTTTAGACGTAAAAATGCACCATTGTTATTCGATTCCGCAGCAGAAAAATTTTGATTTTGCCTTTCACTGTATTTTCCCTAGTTAAACAACGAACGGATTTGACATAGTATGTTGTATTGAAGCCCATCAAATTAAACTTCTGGTCAGAAAACAAAATATAAAACATATAACATTAAATATATTGGATCTTTTCACTTTGACCGGCAGATTTTTAAAATAATTTCTTTGTAACTAAACAGTTTTAAACTTCGTATACTGGTAGAATGTGTTACATAAAACATATTTTTCTCTTGGCTTTCTTGAGAAAATTCTGTAGTTTGTAAGCTATTTGTTGTTTAATTTCTTGTATTTCGGCTATTTCAACCAATCAATGACGTCTATTGAGGTGAATATGTTTCATGTAACACATTCTACCAGTATACGAAGTTTTAAAGTGTTTAGTTACAAAGAAATTATTTTAAAAATCTGCCGGTCAAAGTGAAGAGATCCAATATATTAAACACAATTACGAAATCTACTTTCTTCGACTCATCAATGGATTACAATTTCTTCGAGTTTCCATATTTATACCCGTAATCCACATTAATTTGCTACGTTATAAGGCGCTATATTTCCACTCAGCTATTTCTAATAATGCTAGGTTTATTATAATCACATATCTCTTTGCGATGTCTTAGTGAAAGGAAATAATTAATCGAGTCCAGTTCCATATTTCTATATATGTTATAAATAATATAAGCACCAGCAATTTAATCTAAGTCTCTTTAATATGTTAAGTATAATACTTCATGAGCTTAGAGGTTGTCACAGATAAAGTGTACTTTGAAAGCAAAATCAGATTAAATCAGATTAGTGGCATATATTATTCTTATGCTGATGCACTTTAAGCCACACTATTTAAAATATACACATTCTACTTCTCTATCCCGTGTGTTGCGGTAAGTTGCTTTTGTAGTAAGAAATAAGAAACACATAATGAACATTATAAGTCCATTGCGACAATGGAAGAGCCTTTATTTTGTTGATCTACGTTTTGTACAAAGCAGCCGAATTTGTCTGATCGTAAGTACTGCCGTCTTAAATACTGAAAAGATACATAAAATTATGCTGTCACGTATAAAGCTACAAAACATAAATAAATATAGCTGCTTCCGTTATGTCTGTAAATGGCTGGCACTAGGGCTCTGCACCAATAATACATTCCTGTAAGTTTCCGCAAGATTTTAGAAAAAATATTTCTAGTGTCATAGAAATTAAGGAAAAGTTCTAACAGAAAGTGCCAAGCAATAGTTGATAAGCTTACATGGGACTGAGCGACACATTGAAGTTCGTTTTCCAGTTATAGTATATCATTTATTCCGCAACGGTCTTTCATCAGTTTTTATGTATAAGAGGATAAGTCAGAAAGAAGTGCCATTTTTATTTGTACTACTCTCTGACTTACACTTGCAGTTTAATAAATCCATAACACTATATCAACATATCTGCAAGAGCAGATCATATAAACGTTAAACTATTCTTTCCATTCATTAATTGTGCTGTAATTGCGCTCTATGGGAGATAAATAAATATTTACACATATTAAGCTAGCTCATAAATTTACCAAATGCATTGCAGTTGCCTTTGGCAACGGAAGCTAATTTTTCTGTTGCAGTTTGTTGGATGGTTTTCAATACCCCAGATACTTAAATCTAAGTACTAACTAGACAGTGTCTAGTTTTATGTTTTCAGGATCATATGATTTAAATATTGGAAAGAAGCCTGGTGAAGGATTAGTTCCCTGCCGAGACAGCTATCAAAATAGTATTTCATTTCATACTTTGCATTTGGTTTTTCATACAAAAAATAGTATTTGTAAACTTTTTGAAAACAACCCAACCGAAAATATCTGCGCAATTAATTACGACTGCAAATACAAAAGTCATCCACTCCTGAATTTCAAGGTATTTTGCGTCATCCACACACTTCCTGGAGTTTTAAAGTAGAAATGAAAGTTCAGATCTTCACTTGATACAATCATTGTTGTGTAGGATATCTAGGCATCATTTACAATTCTTTGATGAAATCATTGATGTGTACAATACCGCGGCATAGCTCTGAATCCAATATAGAAGAGCTAGTTTTTAAGAACATATTTTCACACAAATTGAGATATATTTAACATCATAAAAAGGCCTGAGACGAGTACCACTTGAATATCTTTTCCCAAGTAAACTAATGATGTAATTTCATGCGCAACAATAGAAGATTAAAGGAAATTGAGAGAAGTATATATCGCCAGTTGATGATGTTTGACAAAAATAGTAAAGAACATTCGTTTTACGATCTATGGAGCTATGTTTGAATAGCACATCTATTCTCCTTCCTGCAGTCTCTAATGTACGAAGCCATAAAGCATTTGAGTTACATACATATACAGAGGCACACCACAGTTGTACACACACACACACACGCACACACACATACAGACACACATCAAAGAGATTATCTGAGCATGTTACACACCACTTGCCATGATGCGCATCCAGATCTGTCTTCATTGTGCCTTTCTTTCCCATCTTAATCCAAATTCCTACAGTAACTCATCTTCCCATCATCAAGGAGGCCCCTTGCAAGTGGCTTTTCAGATCGCATTCACTAGTATGAAAACAACATATTTGTGGCCGGATAGGGGCGCTTAGCGAATGAAATCGTGGAGATAAAGGAGTACCTCTACTCAGGCATGCAATTAATGTACGCTAAGACACGTATGCTGAAATCTCAAAAAGGGTAAGGAGAGAATGAAAGGCTTTTAACTCAACAAAGGAGGTGTATCTTTTTAATTATCTATCCATTTATCATACACACCCTCTATCTGTCTCCATTTATATATATATATATATATATATATATATATATATATGTATGTGTAAATATATATATATATATATATTTATATATATATGTATATTTATATATTTATATATATATGTATATATGTATATATATATATGCGTATATGTATATACATATATATATATATATGTGTGTATATATGTATATATTTATATATATAGTTACATACATATATACATATACATACATACATCTATACATATAAATACATACATATATATAAATATATATATATATATTATATATATATATATGTGTGTGTGTGTGTGTGTGTGGTGCGTGTGTGTATGCGCGTGTGTGTGTAGGTGTATGTATGTGTGTATATATGTATCGGTTTGCCTGTATGCATGCGTGTGAGTAAGCATATTTCGCAATATAAGAGTAATAAATGATGTAAAAATTTGTATTTTACGGATGCCAGTATTATCATGTGTCTTAGGTGACTTACATCTGAAGTAACCTTACAGATTTTGCGTTATTAATATTAATGGAAACAAAATGTTTTGCTTTAAAAAACGCAGCAGTGATACTAGCAGCAAAACTGATACATTGATTGTTAGTTTTAATGACGCCAATGATTGAGATGATGAAGATGACGAGGCGTCATCATCGACGACGACCGAAATTATTGAGGACGTCCCAGTCGATTAGATCGACTCCATTACGCAACTGGTACTTAATTTATCGACCCCGAAAGGATGAAAGGCGTAGTCGACGTCGGCGGAATTTGAACTAAGAATGTACAGACGATATACTGCTACGCATTTCGCCTGGCGTGCTAACATTTCTGCCAGCTCGACGCCTTAAAATATATTGTTTTCTACTCTAGGCACAAGGCCCGGAATTTTTGAGGAGGAAGCCAGTCGATTAGATCGATCCCAGTACGCAAGAGGTATTGAATTGAATTTATCGACCCCGAAAGGATGAAAAGCAAAGTCGACCTCGACGGAATTTGAACTCAGAACGTAAAGACAGACGAACGAAAACCACAATATTGATGATATAATGAACACTGTTGTAGTTCTCTAAAAGTATTCAGTTAGCATATATCTCTATATACCACAACGTATCCACAAAACTATCTTATCTCGTTGAGCCTACTATTGAAATAGAAAGAAACTATACGTGGGGCGGCGCTGTGAACAGATGTCAAATATAGGATTCCATTTGCAGGAAACGGGTTTGAGCTTCCGGTTCTGTAAGAATTGAGCGCTCGATTATCTGACATAGATTCTTGGCGTTACAAACATTCACTCATATTGGATCGCGGGAAAATGGACAAAGAACGTCAGAGGAGCTACTGAGAACTGGATCTCGTTACAGTTATGGTTAGTCAGACAGATATATACAGTCTTTAAAAAGGGCGAAAACCTCTTCCCCACCATGTGACATAAGTTTTGTACATCATGTTATATTAAGGCATTTTTCAATCTGGCCATACAGTGGTCACTGAAGCCGTGTGCTTTCGAGTCCAGTACATTTCTGAACTGGACAGAACTATACTGGACTGGACTGAATTGGGGAGACTGGACAGGGCTTTCCAATTTCCTATACATGTGTAGATACACACACACACACACACACACACATATATGTATGTATATATATATATATATATATATATGAAGTATACATATATATATAAGGCGGGAGTAATGATAATAATAATAATAATAATAATAATAAAATAATAATAATAATAATTGTAATAATATATATATATATTATATATATATATATATAATATATATATATATATATATATAATATATAATATATATATATATATATTTATATGCGTGTACATACCTTCCCGCATTGAATTAATCGCTTCAATATGATATTCGGTTGATGATTATTATTCATGGAAATTAGATGAGTCAAAAGCATATTTTTTCTATTATTCTATAAAATAGAAAACATAAAAATAGCTTTCCATATTGCAAATATACCGAACATGAAAGAATGAGAGAGAAATATTAATACTATTGAATTGAATGCACACACACCAAAAGTGTTCTCAAATCAGACAGATAAAATTATATATATATACGCTCAGTGTATATATATATATATGTGCGTGTATGTGTGTGTGTGTTTGTGTTTGTCCCTCCAACATCGCTTGACAAGCGATGCTAGTGTGTTTACGTCTCCATTACTTAGCGGTGAAATAAGTACTAGGCTTACAAAGAATAATTCCTGGGGTCGATTTGCTCGACTAAATGCGGTGCTCCAGCATGACCACAGTCAAATGAGTGAAACAAGTAAAAGAGTAAAAGAGTATGATTCGGTACATCATGCATAATGAATAACTGTGTGCATGTATGTCTATGGGTGTATAAACAAGTGTGCACTAATAGAGATAGATAACCACGGGTGCGATTTTATCTATATTATATGTTCAGTTTATTCTATGTTTCAGAGAATATATTTAAAATGAAATTTTAAAATTGGATCTAAATAGCAAGAAATGCAATTCTATAGACTTTTACTTCAAGAAAGATGCATAAAAAAAATCTAGCATATTTTTGTGATTGTATGTGATTGAATGGACTACTCAGCATAAATTGAATTTTTGCTGACGTCAGAGAGAGTGCATGTGTGTGTATGTGTGTGTGTGCGTGAGGGAGAGAGAGAGAGAGAGAGAGAGAGAGAAGTGAGGGCACGCTAACCGATTCATGTTCTCACAGAGATAGATATATATTTAGAATGCTAGAAAGACAGATAGATAGATAGAGATAGAGATAGACAGAGAGAGAGAGTGTGTGTGTGTGTGTGTATGTGTGTGAGAGAGAGAGAGAGAGAGAGAGAGAGAGAGAGAGAGAGAGCCGGTGAGAAAGTGAGAGAGTCAGAGGAAGCACAGTTGTGAGTGAAAGGAAGAGTAACGCATGGATAATAGCAGTTGATAAAGTCAAAGAATGGCGACAGATCAATAGAATTTTTCCATTCTTGTTTGAATATTTGTATGTCTATATCTATTTATGCATGTACAATATATGCGTGTGTACTGTAATTTTTTTTTACTATCGCGCATATGATTGTGTGTGGAGATGGGGAGAGGCGCCTGTGCATTTAATATCGTATGGTGGCGCACAGCACAAAATAATTTTAATACACTTTATTATTTTTTTTGAGAATCTCACACGCCATTTGTGTATGACATGTATGTTTTACCTTCTGCTCGTGTATGAACATGAATGTCGTATAAGGAATTCAATGTAAAAAAAAAAAAGAAAAAGCTTCAAACGGCACGGCACTTAGGGCACTCTTTTACTTTGGCAAAACTTACATTTGCTAAAACACTGTTTTTAAGTCTTCCGTTCATATTTATGCATTGAAGAAAAAAATATGTCCATGAAAAAAATTGTTCTCATTGCATGCTGCATACATATTACATATGAGTACACTTTAGGAAGTGGCTTTTATTTTCATCTCAGTAGGAAAGTATATTTTCACTAAAGGATCGAGATCAATTTACTAGTTCTGAAAACTGCGAGGTTGCGTTTCTGCTATATACTGTTGCAGATGTTTAAGGTGAGGCTTGCTACAGAATGATGATGCTGGATGTGGTAACAATGAATGCGGATGTCTCTCAGTACATTAAAATCAGCGAAATCTCTTTATAGCTATACTAAGCTGCATGTGTACTGTCTAATATAAGTGATGCGTGACAAATTTTTAGAAGAGATCAGTGTTTACCAGCATGAAACTCAGAAGTATAATGCTGAGGTTGTCATTCAGTTCAGTTATACCATCATGAGTTTGGTTGGCATTGTTACTGGTCAAACACTTTCAACAATAGGTGGGCAAAAGTAACACTTACCTTGCTGTAATAGACCTCAAGAAAACCACCAACCTCCATTCAAATAAAGCGTTGTTGCATTGGTAATTTGTAAGCTCAAAAATATGGATACAAGGGAGACTCTTCTATATGGTTATTATGCGATAAATATTAATTCTTTAAGCATAATTAAATCTCAGAATGAGATTGAAACAGTAATCGCTCGATTGGCTTCTATACTTTACATTAATTCTTTAATTTATCTTTTATTTAGTTTTAAACCATAACCCAATAAATCGGCTAACAACTAATTCTAACTCGCACTCATAAATAATTTAACATTCAGCTAGCTCCTCCATTCTCGGTTACCTACACACCCAAAACCTCATTGGTAAAAATAGCATTGCAGCCATTGATCTTAGCCAAAATGAACATAAGTATTTACTACTAGATTTCCTTCCCAGCACCTATAGACTAGAAACTAACACCGACACCTATTACGCCTTTTAAATTCCTTCAATTTGCTCTATTTTGTTTATTTTTTACGCTATCTTCCTCTACCTCCTCATCCGCTCTCTTATCTTCTCAGCTACTCCGGTACACAATATTCTTAGTCACTATATGCTCATACACCTTAATTTATCCTAAACTCCCCTTTCACCCTACTTATCTCTCTTTCTATTTATTTACTTCACTTTCCTTTTACCACTTCGGCAACCATTATGTTATTGAACGTTGATATATCTGAGACTTTCTTCTCTGGATGATTACAATATCAGGATTTTAACTCATATGGATCTATGCACGATTATGCTTCTTTTTTTTTCTTCTCTCTTTTCATCTCCTTATTCCTTTACTCCCTTCTTCTATGTCGTCATTTCTTTAATATATATCTTCTCATTTTCCCTATTCTTCCCTATTTGTTTGTGATGACGGAATATCCCTAAAAAAATGAAATCATAACGTGTATTTCGTAACATTTTATCAATTGGCGTAGGCGTGGCAGTATGGCAAGAAGCTTACTTACCAACCACATGATTTCTCGTTCAGTCCCACTGCGTGGCACCTTAGGGAAGGGTTTTCTGCTACAGTCTAGGGTCGAGCAATGCCCTGTGATTAGATTTAGTAGATGGAAACTGAAAGAAGCTTGTCGTATGTATTTATATGTATGAATATATATATGTATATATTTATATGTGTGGGTCTTGTGTCTATGTTAGCCTCCCCCCCCACACACACACTATCGCTTGAGAAGTAATGTTGGTGTATTTACGTTTTGCGGCTCGGCAAAATAGACCGATAAAATAAGAACTAGTCTTTACAAGAATAAGTCTGAGGTCGATTTTTTCGATAAAATCCTCCGAAGGCGGTGCTCCAGCATGGCCGTAGTAAAATGACTGAAACAAGTAAAAAAGTAAAAGTGTGAAATATAACAGAACACACACACACACACACACACATACACACACACATATATATATAGCACAACTATCATAGAATGCCTCTTTCAGATGAAGAGAGAAATAGTGATTTCTACTTTATGAACAAGGCCCGAAACGTTTGGGTCTTGTCGATTAGACCGACCCCAGTTGGCAACTGGTACTTAATTTATCGATCCAGAAAGGATGAAAGTCAGAGTCGACCTCGGCGAAATTTGAACTCAGAACGAAAAGACAGACGAAATACGGCTACGCATTTCACCCGGTGTGCTAACATTTCTGTCAGCTCCCCGTTTTCTTGAAAAAAAAAATATCAATGCAAAATATTCGTCTTAGGTGCTCACAGAAAAGAAAAAAACACGAAACAAATGATCGTGTGAGTAGAAGTTGCATCTAAAGAAACAAAGACAAAAACAAAATACCCCAGTTATAAATGTATCAGGCCCTGGCAGTCAGCACAACTATGACCCTTTAATTCTTTTATAAATTGATTTCATTCCCTCATGAAACTTGCATGACCTTGCAGAATCCCAGCCTTAATCGGTTTATGCAATAAAACCTACGGTATCACCAATAATTCAATGTGTTGATATGATTTTGTCGGTTTCACTCAAGGAATCGCTAATGTTCGCGAATATAAACGATGTAACCTCTTTCCTTAAGCGGTAGGAAATCAATCCCAAGAACTGCACACATATACACACAAATAAATATACATATTTTGCGATTGGTATCTTTTAAAGTTTCCTCTCCCAAATATACTCAACTATCGGGCCTGGGCTATGCTCTGAAAATCATTAGCTCATGCTGCCGCTCAGTAAAACCGAATTCCTAACAATATAGTGGTTGCAAATCATAGTTTTTACGCGCTAAAGACAAACCTCTGCATCATAGGTAATTAAATTACAAGAAAAGTTTCTATTAACTGGCAAAGCATGAATTTCAGGTTTATGATATAGGATTAAGAAGCAATTGTTTTTAGGATGGCAGTAACGATGAATCCCTGCTGAAGTTTAACATTCGTTTCCGGAATGATAGTAGTATAGTTGTTTTGGTTCTATATATGGAACGAATGTGTTAGAAATATATCTTGGATATGCTTAGATGGTAATTTAATAGAAAAGCTGCTTAAACGCAGTGAGGGACAATTTAGATTAACCCCCTGAAAAATGCTGAAGCACTGTTAGTAGAAAGAAATCGTTAAAACAAAGTATAAAACATCCATTCCAAGGAGTATTCAGGAAAATAACGCTTAACATATTTGTGTTACAGCCTAGAAGCTAATTTATAATAAATGCTTTGATCTTCAGTGTCAGATGTACATAAAATAAATATTTCACCTTAGCAAATAGAGGCGTTGGTACATCTGTCACCGCGTCGTATTGTAGGGTTTCGGAAATGATTAAAAAGAAACAGTTAGTATATATTACCTCCACAAAAATTATTTGAAGATAATTATTCACAAAAAGTGACCTATAAATATAATACCTGTCTGCAGGTTGCAAGTTTATGGAAGAAGATATCGTATTGAACTTAATGTATTTTGTATTCACTGTATTTAATTTCATTCATTTTCTCAATAGATTGCAATCCACGCAGAATCGTTATGTGTATATATGTGTATGGAAGAATGCCGCTGTACACACAACCACACATATACAGCAATACGCACAAACACACGTAATGAACCTATATATATATATAGAGAGAGAGATTCAGTTAAATTACTTTGTATTATTTCCTGTGGCAATATTTTATTACAGTGTAAGAACAATCTCTACAGCCTGGCCTATGCGTCTCCAGAGAATTTCCATGAAAAATAATTATGTCTGCGAATTCTGTAAGTTTGAATATTTAGGGAAATCTTTTCTCATCTTATTTCGTACACTGTTTACTGTATATTGTATGTTTGGTTCCATTTAATCTATAACTAATTCCGACCACGGTATAGTTTGTACATTTTCACTATTTTTGTTGCCATTCTGTCTCCTGTAGTTACCGGTTTTATAGTACTGTTGCGATGCCTAATCCGTGTATCACGTATTAAACATTCGTCTACAGTTATTAGATTTTTCTGGCTTAAACGTTTAGAATGTCTTCAGTTTCCTCAATGTCTATTGCAAGGGCGGTCATATGTTTTCCATGATATCATTGATAATGATTAGCATATACAAAGGTGGGTTGAAAAGTTCATGGGCTGACTAAGAAGGAGTTATATAGAAATTAAACTCGGCATGCGTTAAATTCAACCTTTACTGATGCTAACTGCGTTTTCCAGTTCCAGATAAACCCACACTAAATACAGAATTGAGCACTTGGAAAAGTGGTACTAGAGACATTTCGGGAAATGGATAAAACTTGGCACAGTGGTGTTATCAAATATCTGCAGAGAAAGAGGTTAATCCTCAAAGACCTTCATGCTGACATGGTGTCTACATTAGATGATGGTTCAGCTCTATCAATTGTGTAAAAGTAAGCAGCTGAATTCAAGGGGGTTAGGGAGAGTCTTGAAGAGGATCCAAAGTTCAGACGTCCTGTCACAGCCACCACCCAATAGAACGTCGACCGTATTCACCACATTTTGATGCATGACAGACGTTTAAATATTAATCAGACGAACCGGTTTCTGCTTCACCAGGACAATGATTTTGCAAACAAGTCTGTGGTTGTATTGGCTGATGTGCGCGAATGTGGCTTTGAACTGGCTATTCTGATTTGGCACCATCTGATTATTTTCTGTTCTCCAACATAAGAAAAAAATCATGGCTGCGAAGTAGTATCGAACCGATGATGAAGTCATATCTGCTGTTGAGGACTTTTTGAGGGTCAGGATTAGAGTTTCTATATCACGGGATTCCAAGCGCTGCAACATCGATGGAAGAATCGTATGGGCTGCAGGGGAGGCTATATCGAAAAATAAAGCATATTTGGTCAAGTTCGACGATTGCATCGTGGTCAGCCTATAAACTTTTCATCCCTCCCTATTAAGCTTTTCCATTCGAACATAAGAAAAACTGAAATGCCGATAGATTATTTATTCATTTTATGCTCTTTGTAAACACCTGAACGTCACAACTCAATGACTATGCTTTTCCCAATGTATACTGTTTACTTTTAATTTTGTTATAAAGGATCAAATGTCCTTCACGAGCCTTTAATATATAAGGCCATTTTCCCGGATTTTGAGGTGTGAATATTCTTCCCTTGAACGGGATACCGTTTCATCGCAGAATTACTGATGTTTGGAAGATGAGTGAACTGGAGCAACGACACACGTAGTGTTTTGCTCAATGACACAATGAATCGCCCGGATCAGGAATCGAAAATTCAATCTTATGTTCATGAGTCTAACACCTTAACCACCAAGCCACACGCCAACCCGCCTTATGAGTGTAACCATAAGAACTAGCAAATCAGAATTTGTTCATATTTATGTTTTCGTCATACCGTATTAATCAGATTCCTTATGACGATACTCTGACCTTCTTTTACTCTTCATATTAAATCTATAAATAGCTTATCTAGCTTGTTACTCTTTATCAATGTATAGAATCCACTCGGCAGGAGATATCACAGCTAAGACAACAATTACGTGATTCTGTGGTCCACGTGTATACACACTACGTATAAAACTCCGATGGAGGTGTAAGCCAAAAGGTTTCCAAATAACAATGTGAATGTACACAATTCGTCTTATATGTTGTTAATTGACTCTAAATATCACATGATTCTACTTAGAAATAAATAAGTAAAGAATACAGATAATAAAACTAATGTAAATTCTAGAAGAATTGACGTATGTGGTGTTGAATTTAAGTATGCAACTTAGTGTAAAAATGTACAGCTTAATCTTCAGTGTCTCTTTCGTATACGTACATCAAATCTTGTTAGTGTCATCAAAATCTAAGATTGTTGTTCAGAAGACAATTAACTAACTCTGACCATTTGGCGTAAGGATCCAATTACGGTTGGTATAGATACGAAAACTGAACTATTAGTTTGTAGTCATGCAAGTAGTTATCAATGGACAAATTACTGCTGGGTGAAATAATTTACACCGATACCAACCAGTTATTAATTGTTTGTTTTTGACTTATAACACCTTAGACTGAGGCATCGGGACCGTTACCTTTTGATTTAAACAATAATTTTTTGTAACTAAACACTTTCAAACTTAGTACACTGGTAGAATGTGTCATATAAAACATCTTCTACTCTTAGCATTTTTGAGAAAAGCTTATATTTATGAAGATATTTCACGTCAAAGTCCTCGTAATTTGGTGATTTCAACCAATCAATGACGTGTATCAGCTGAATAAATTTACTGCCGTTGTTTGTAAACAACTATCAGCGGTGTATTTTTCGTTTGTCACTGATATTTATGACATCGTTCGTGCGTTTGTACTGGTTTTAAGGTTTTAGGGTTAGGATTTTAGGGTTAGGGTTAGGGTTTTAGGGTTGTCATAAATAATAGTGACAAAGGAAATATATCCTGCCGGAAGTTCTTGTTGACAAACAACAGCATTAATTTTATTCAGCTGAATACACGTCAGTGATTGGTTGATATTACCGAAATAGTAGAACTTTAATGCGAAATAACTTCGTAAATATAAGTTTTTCTCAAAAATGCTAAGATAAAACATGTTTTATATGACACAATCTACCAGTGTCCGAAGTGTGAAAATGTTCAGTTACAAAAAAATATCTTTTAAATCTGCAGGCCAAAATGTAAAGATCCAGACAACGTCCAGGCAGAGTCTTTAGCACGTCGAACAGAAATACTTAGCGTTATTTCTTCCGGCTTTTTAAATGCTAAGATCGAATCCCGCCGAGGTCAACTTTGCCTTTCGCTCTTTCGGGATGGATAGCAGAATTGCCGGTTGAGCACAAGGGACGATGTATTCTAATTGTGCCCTCCCTTCAATTTTGCCAAAATTAAATAGGAAAGAATTTATTATCCCAGATTCTGTTGTGGACAATGAATGATTGATTATAGTGGAACGTTTAGTAAAATTTATAAAAAAAAAATTTGGGAACAAATTGTGAACCTATCATCCGAAATATTTTTTATTTGTGGAAATTCATAAGGGTATTAACAAAGTGAGGAATTATGATGTTAGTTTTCAAAGCTTGGTGGACAATGTCCTTATATTTGTCCAGTAACGTTAGATACAATATATACGTTATTTCATAGTTCTGAACCCGTATTTCGATCTTTGCTACATAATATTAGAAATAACCTTAAACTCGTCTACTGAAATGTGTTACGTTTCTTTGAATAATAATTCTAAAAGCAGTTATAACAGAGAAGACTAATTTATAATTAAGTAAGAGAAAAAAATACTATCAAACAAATGGCAGATACGATTTGTTTACTAGTGAATATTATTGAGATGATTATAGTTTGTGTGAATAATTTATGTGTGATATTGAACTTTGATTGTTGAAACTTAATTCAAACATAGTCTATAAATGTCGGGCTTAATGAAATCCGTACTATACAGGAACGTGATCATGAAATACCAAGAAAGAATGGAAAACCAGCTTTAAAGTGTACCGGTTTATCATAAAAATATTCATAAACGTACACATTTACATACCCCACCTCGCACACACATATACACATTCACAAATAGAGAAGAAAAGACCGAAAGACATATGCCGTATGTAAAAGGAAATAATCTAATGTAAAATGTTATCTCAGAAGGTTCTTGAACGTGATAGTCCAACTCATCTCTCCAAATTCTACGGATAGATAACGTATGAAGAGACCTCTTTTTAAAATACAAGCCGTTTTACCTCGAACATGGAAATAATATAAGGCGCTCGTACACATGTCCACTAGACAAATCTAACAAAATATTTGCAATAATATATGTTGGAATGATATCACATCACATTCATAAAGCCATAGTTATTAGAAATACTTAAGTTTTATATACGCATGACAGAAATTACATTCTTAGGAGGGAGAATAACGAAAGTGTAAAAGAAATTACGAAAAGTAAATGGAAAGGATATTGAAAATTAGGGTAAGAGTTGGGTACGAAATTGTATGTAGGAAGGCTAAGTGAAAATGTTTTCACGTTATATTTTAATTTAAAACCAAAATTTCGCATTACTATTGGCTTAAAATTTTGCCTGGGGACAATATGTTCGAGGGACGGAACAAGTGGGTTACAGCGACCATAGTACATAATGGGTACTTATTTTATCGACCGGTGAAAGGAATCAAAGGCAAAGTTGACCTCAGCGGAATTTGAACTCAGAACGTAAACAGTAAAATGCTGCTGGACATCTTGCCTGGTGTGCTAATGATTTAGTCAGCTCACGTTCTGAATGAAGAATATAATATTGATTTCAAATTTTGGCTCAAGGCCAGCAATTTCCTGGGCGGGCTTAAGCCAATTTCATCGATCCCACTGGTAAATTGGTACTTATTTTATCGACCCGAAAGAATCAAAAGTAATGTCGAACCCGGTGGAATTTGAACTCAGATCGTAAAGTCGGATGAAATGCCGCTAAGCAGTTTGCTCGGTGTGCTAATGATTCTGCTAACTCACCGTCCTAATGAAGAAGATAATATTAAATTTCTTAGTACTTAACTTCCAAATTTACAAATGCGCAAATAAACTTTGTTATATAACAATGTAATTTCAATAATAAGGTGTTTTTAAAGAGCGAATGTAAGGGTTATAAATGTGTTCCCGGATTAGAAAAGAATAATAAATAATGAAAATTAGGAAAAATATACGAGATAAAATAAGATCTAAATTTTAATTCGTTCATGGGCTGATGACAATTACGACAAATAAAACAAATATAACCGGTAACTTATAGAATCTAATAGAATTAAAAATGGCGTCGTTGATTTAAATGATTTTTCTGATAATATAGTTTGTAGAATGACTAATTAAAACTAAACGATGATATAATGGAGTTCATTAATTTTATTTTATGAAAATACAATTAAAGTAAAAGTATTCATTAAATATGATGAATCTGAATAAATATGGAAGTAAAATATTAGCAAAATGCGTTTAAACTTGGTCAACGTTTATAATAAAAAGTATTTGGAAATTGCAAATTTATATATATAAAGCCGAAGTTGTCTGTGTATGGCAGAAAACAAACACTATCTCCTTCGAGGCCTTGCGGCACAAGTTGACCAAAATTGAGAGTATGATAGAAGAAGGCTTGCTCTTCTTTCCGTAGTAGATAAAATTCAAATCAGAAAATGTTAAGACCAAAAATTATTTACATCAAGAAGGTGCTTTTTTCTATGAAAATCCCTATTTTAACGATTTTTTGACTGTTGTGTCGCTAGTTTTAGGTGTATTTCAACCAGAAAATGTTCACTTAAAGAGAATAACAACCTACATAATGCAAAATTTTTACTTTTCAAAAATTCCAATTCTAAAGGGTCGAAACAAACCCGAGCAACGCCGGGCGATACTACCAGTTTATGATATTTCTAAAACAAATACCTCGTATATGAGAATAGAAAAAAAAATCAGACAAAAGGAAACTGAAGACGGAGGAAGAAAATCAGATGCAAGCAGTTGAAAGTGTGTATATTTAAATGTAAATATTTGAATATATCTCGATACGTTTTACGTAGAAGTATATTCAAATATAACGTGACTGTGTAAAGGCATAGTGAAAGAAAGAGAGAACGGTGTTAAATATAATCTATGATTTCTGAAAAATGTAACTCCTGAAACCTCCGTCGATATATACAAACGCATAATAGATGTAAAATCAATTACTGAGCTTACACTACTTAGCTGTTTCAATTTCCAGTCAACGTATGCATTTTCTGTCACTAACTCACACTTTACATGACTTTTCTACAAGTATCTTAAATAAAAACAGTGCTCCACTCGAAAACATTAAGGCAAGAAACTGCAGGTTCCGTTTATGTGAAGCTTTGACTATCAACGTATCCATTTTCTGTATGTGTGTGTGCGGGGTGAGGTATGTGAATGTGTACATTTATGAATATTTATCTTAGAAGGTTCTTAAACGTTATAGTCCAAGTCTTCACTCCAAGTTCTACGGATAGATAACGTATAAAGAGGCTTCTTAAAATACCAGCCGTTTCACCTCGAACATGGAAATAATATAAGGCGCTCGCACACATATCCACTAGACAAATCCAACAAAATATTTGTAATAATATATGTTGGAATGATATCACATTCATAAAGCCATATTTATTAGAAATACTTAAGTTTTATATATGTATGACAGAATTTACATACTTAATATGGATATTCAAAATAAAACAAGGAAACATAAAAAGGATTTCCACTTTCAATTCTTGTATCATCTAAACTCTTGAAATTGAAGCACTTCGGTAGAAGGAAAATTAATAATTACTAAAAAGGTTTTAAGCGTAATATTTGTCCTGTATGACGGCCAATGCTAATTAATTTACAAATTCCTGCTGTCCAGTTAAATGTACGGTACCTTAAAACCGATAACTTTGTTAAGGTATATATTGGCTTTAGATTTTGGCTTTTATACAGTTCTATACTTAAGAGATGAGGTATCATGTACATTATTTCTCATTATTTACATTCGACGTATATTTTTCCTCATTTTGTTTGTTGTTTACACAACGATTCGGCTGATTTACCCTCCTGGGGAGTAAATTTGTTTTTTATGTCAACAATTTTGAGGATTAGGATAAGTCGAGGCATCGATCTCACTGCCCGACAAGTGATCATTTTATTAATCCTAAAAAGGGATAAAAGACAGATCTATGACGGTGACATTTAAATATAGAACGTAAGGCCGGACAAAAAGCCATTGAGTTTTTTTTTTTTCGGTGCGCTAATGTGTCTATCAGCTTGCCGCCTTAGGTAAGGCGTATTTTAGACTCATATTTAACTATGCGTTCTTCCTTGTAATCACCCAACACATACGCCTTGAATTTATTCCAAAAAGCGAAAAAGAAAACGAAGAAATTCACTCTCTTATTCTAAAAAGTGAAAACGAAGAATACTCTGTTAAAATGATGCACTTAAAACAAATAAACTCGTAAGATCTGCATTACTGAGATTCTCCTAATTCTTTTGCTAATACACCCACTAACAATAAATATTTCTTCCCGTAAACGTAAGGTATTGAAGAATTTCGGACACTGCAGATTATGGTTAATACATTATGGTTAATGTATTAAGATAAATATTTCATGTTAGCAGACATGAGTTTGAGGTTCTATAGGTCCCATCGGCACGAAAAATGACCGATCTTATCACAAGTAGTCAAGGGCCTTAGGTATATAACAAATGTGTAGAAAACTCTTATCGTGTAGGTAATTTTAAAAATATGTACAAAAATTACCTAACAAAAATAATTCAGTTTGGCCAGTGCTATCGGCTTGAAGAAGATAGAGAAATAGTGGTATATCAAACTCCTTACAATAAAATCACTTGATTGATTAAAATCATCTCCTTCACTGGGAAATTGAATAAATTACCAAATAACAATAAAAACAATGTACATATTTACAAGTACGTGTAAATTTATACATACATGCATGCATTCATACATACATACATATATATATATATATATATATATATATATATATATATATTATATATATATATATATATATATATATATATAACAATGATAAATCTCAGAGCGAGTTATAAACAGTAGCAGTAATACATCGTGTCCTCCTGGGGCTACAAACTACAGTAACATTCACCCTTAGGGTTAGCCATATTCAAATGGAAAATATACGTCACTATATATTATTGTTATTTTATATTTAATATTTCTATTATATGTAGTTTTCTAGATGGTGTAAGTTAATCGTTCATTTTGAATTGATAAAAGGTGTTTTTTTCTAATTTTTAAATATATATTATATTTTGTGAAATTTGATTTCGTATTTCTAAGTTGAATTTTTCCCTGTAAGTTAGAAATAATATTCCCTCAAATTATTATTATTATTATTATTATTATTATTATTATTATTATTATTATTATTATTATTATTATTATTATTGTTGTTGTTGTTGTTTTTGTTGTTGTTGTTGTTGTTGTTGTTATTATTATTATTATTATTATTACTATTATCATTGTATATATATATCAACTCCCTTGTTGATCAAGTGCCACGTATCAGAGGTGGATTCACAAACTAGTGTGGCTCATTCAGCGGTGGTGCCCCAGCATGGCCGCGGCCTTCGGGCTAAAACATTTTTAAGGATTTAAGGATTTAAGGATATATATATATATATATATATATATATATATATATATATATACATGTATGTATTTTTGTATTTATTGGCACAAACGTGGCTGCGTGGTACGGAACCTGCTTCCTAACAACATGGTTCTGGGTTCACACCCACAGCATAATTTACTGATACAATACCGACAAAATGAATTTAAAAAGACTTAACCTGTGCTATAGCTAAGGCAAAGTAATGTTCCGGGCCCTATTCCGTCTCTACTAGATTTTCGCCTGCAATTCGTACGAATATGATACGAATATACTTGAAGTTAAACGAATATCTATACCACAGTGCATATCCGGCTTTCACAATTAATCTTATTTTTATTTGTTCCGTCATTTCCTTTTGGTATTAGCTTTCCTATATTTCACTTAGTTCCGTTTGTAATTATATAACAAATTTATCTGTTTATTTGGATAATTTTCTATTGTATCTTCTAACTTAATTTTTATAATCACTTTATAGTTTAATACCTTGAAATTAACGACTTCCATTATATAATTAGGAAACCTAATTAAACTTCTCTGCTTTAAATCAATAATTCTTAATTATTTTGATCTAATTTCTCTTCCATTACTCAATCTGAAGTGTATCAATGTGAAAGACAGAAAAGAAAATATATCACCTTTATGTTCACAAAATATAGAATTTACTTACGCCTATCCAAATGATCCCATTAAACTTTCCCAATTTTTTCCCCTTCTTCCTTCTTTGCTTTTATATTCGTTTGTCTTCATTTTCCTTAATGGAGGAGCAAGCGTATTTGCCGAACGCTTCCTGCGTAAAACCCCAAGTTTTAAAATCTATATAAAGGTTTTAGAACTTTATTCTTATAGTTTGGGTCGCCCTTTTTTGATATAAAGAAGCTGATACATTCAAAAATACACGTATACACACATGCACACATGTATACATATAGGCGTACATACATGAAGGAGCAAAAGTTCGTATAACCCTTTGGAATTCCAGTTGAAAACTCAAGATCTTCAAGTCACCTCCAGCTTTCTACTTCAATTCAACATAACTTACCAATCAAAATAACATATTGATAGTACTGTGTGACTCTTTTGCCTTACTCCAATGACCCATTAGAATCCCTCATGGAAACGTCCTGCTTTTAAGCTGAAAACACTACCATAATGTATACCCACCAATCTGTCTTTGCATGAGAGGAAATTCCCAATGCAGTCTTCAAACTAGTATTGTTGTTGCCGTCAACCAAACTCAGTTCATTATATATGCCGAAAGTAGATTTCTTCTCTACGCTGTTGGTTTTCTTCATTGGGCTAAAACATTGTTCCAGCCAAGCAAAAATCATGTGGTTCTACAGCAGTAATATGCTGGCATTTCTACCTTATGAGTGCCCAACGTGGTAGATGTAAAACACACAAGAGAGGAGATTGGATGGTTTTCATAGTAAATGCATACATTCAAATGGAGTGACTTCAACACAAACTAAGAACTGGAACAAAGACCAACCAACAAACTTTACATAAATCTGCGTGTAAAAGCCATCCGGGAAGGCTGGATCGCTTAATACGACTCTCACGCGAAAGATTCATCAAAGAAGTCGTTCAGTGAAAAACCTATGTAAAAGGGACAGTGACGATGCCCGAATAGGATTTGGCACAAAACAATCAGTGAGGGACATGCAACTGATTGAAAGGAACATGGAATAACGTCTTGATAGACTCAACGAACAGTGATCTGTGGGGCAACTTGACTCTCGCGTGCGTCTCAAGACGTGAGGGCCTCTAAATCTAAGTAATAGACTTATACAAATATACATACATACGTACATCTATCTATCTATCTATCTATCTATCTATCTATCTATCTATCTATCTATCTATCTATCTATCTATCTATCTATCTACCTATCTACCTATCTATCTATCTATCTATCTATCTATCTATCTATCTATCTATCTATCTATTTTTCTGTCTATCTGTCTAACTATCTATCTATCTTTCTATCTATCTATCTATCTATCTATGTATCTATCTATCTATCTATCTATCTATCTATCTATCTATCTATCTATCTATCTATCTATCTATCTATCTATCTATCTATCTATCTTTCTGTCTATCTGTCTAACTATCTATCTATCTTTCTATCTATCTATCTATCTATCTATCTATCTATCTATCTATCTATCTATCTATCTATCTATCTATCTATCTATCTATCTATCTATCTATCTATCTATCTACCTATCTATCTATCTATCTATCTATCTTTCTGTCTATCTGTCTAACTATCTATCTATCTTTCTACCTATCTATCTATCTAAGGGCGAATGGCACCGCGAGTGTCGCGTTGCTCTCAAGCAACTCTGCCGTCCTGGGTCGACCTTAAGTGACTTCAACACAACCAAAGCATTCTATAGGGGTTTAGTGGAGGGGAGGTACGACGACGAGCTCGGGGCGAACCTGGACGTCGACGAGGAGTACCTGACCCGCCTGTTCGGGACGACTTTCGGGCCAGGGCCCATGGACAACTTCCAGAGATCCCTGGCCTGGCAGTGCTACCGAGAACGCTACCCGTTCGGGATAAGCTCTACAGACACTGCTCGAGAAACACGGGGCCGACCTGCCCGAGATGCGGTCAGAGCGACGAAACCGTTCTGCACGCACTCGTTCAGTGTCCAACAATTTCCGACCTGTGGGCTTATGTCGAACAACTGCTGTCACGTGTGGGACGAGTCGGTTTATCAGCTGAGTCTATCGTCAATATTGTCACGCCTCCTTCCTTCAAACGGGAAGGAAGAGCTATTTTCATCATCCTTGTGGCTATGGCGAAAGAATGTATCTGGTGGACGCGTCTGAAAGGATTGGAGACAAACACTTTCCTCTCTGGTCAATCTCTCATCAACTTCTTCAAGTACCACTTGAAAAGGAAAGTGAGAGTAGAGAGGCAAGTTTTGTCTAGCGAATGTTTTAAAAAAAGATGGGTGAATGTAGCAAGAATGGCACGTATGAATGACGAAGCCACCTTGAGCATAGTCCTATGAACCCAGAAATCGAAAACAGAGAGTTGCTTATTTGCAAAAAAAAAAAAAAAAAAAAAAAATATAAAATGTGACTTCATTGACCGAGGTTACCGTGGTCTTTTCCGCAGGCTTTTCTTTCCACGGGTAAACCTCACCTGTCCTCCCCTTTACACTTCATATTGACATTTCTGTGATAACGATCCCTATTGATCATTTTTTTTTCCTCTCCCCCCCCTTTTTTTTTTTTTTTTTTTTTATAACCCCCCTTATTTTTGTCCTCTTTCTCTCCTTTTACGATCCCTTTTGATCGAACCTCCCCCTTCCTTTTTTTTTTTTTTTTTTTAATACCTTCAAAAGAAAAGCTCTACCTTGTAATTTGTTCTATCTGTGTGCAGCCCTGTGTGGCTAATAAAGAAACATATCTATCTATCTATCTATCTATCTATCTATCTATCTATCTATCTATCTATCTATCTATCTATCTATCTATCTATCTATCTATCTTTCTGTCTATCTGTCTAACTATCTATGCAGGTATTATAGCATTCAGGATGCCGTGAAAGGGTGGAGTCACATACATACATATGTATAGGCACCATATATATATATACATGCATTCATATATGCGAGTATATACAACCCTTTATATACAAAAAAGAAGGTTCCCAAACCAATGCAAGTGATATACATATATAAATATTTGTGTGTGTGCGTTCGTGTATGTAAATATAAAAAAATATTTTTATAAATACATATATAAATATGTGTGTGTGTGTGTGTGCGTGCGTCCGTATATGTATATATAGAAAAATATTTTTATAAATACATATATATATATATATGTAATTATGTATACGTACATATACATATATTTAAGTGTGCGTATGCGTGCGTGTATATATACATACATATTTCTATAAATACATACATAGATACATATATACATACATACATACATATTTATATATATATATATATATATATATATATATATATATATATTATATATATATATATAAATACATAAATGCAAGCCCACCATTTACTGACTTATATATATATACATATGTAATTATATATACATATAGCTATATATATATGTGTGTGTGTGTGTGTATGTGTATACATGTATGGAGGATAAGTTTGTATCTCCATATGTTCGCATCTATGAGAAGAATGTGCTTTTATGTGTTAGGTACGGGGTCGTAATGCTTCTGTAATCAAACGGCTAAAAGAGAAACTACAAATAATTTGCTTACCACTACGATAGTGGAATGTGCATTGGATTTATATGTAATAGTTGAAGAATGCAAGAATGCACATAAATACACATAAATACAAACACACATACACACACACACACACATATATATATATAACATATATATATATATATATATATATATACATATATATATATATATATATATATATATATATATATATATATTATATATATATATATATATATACATATATATATATATATATATATATATATATATATATACATACACACACACATATATATATATATGTACCTAGGAACATGTGTGTTTGTATATGTATACCTACACATATGTATAGCTATACAAGCAACCGTATATACGTGCATACATATATTTATATGTTCACGTGTTGAGTACCAGCAAATAAATGTAGAACTCTTGAATATAATTCAAATAAATATTTCTGCTAATTGCTCTTATTGCGACTTTGGCCATTTTGTATACATTATATCCATTTACCTGTAAACATTTTCTGAAATCTTGGCAAGAATGATGACTGAATTATGTAAAGAATGCAAAGTATCTTGTTAATACGGCTTAGATATGTTTACTTGTACTATACTGAAAGAAATTGTGGCTGTATTACATAAGATTTCGGATCACTACGCCAAACAAACTAATGCGTAACGATCTAACATTGGAATAAAACGATCGCAGATCATATATAACTGTGTGTGTGTGAGTGTGTGTGTGCGTGTGTGTGTGAGGGTGGTGGCGCGTGGTTTAGTGGTTATGGTGTTATACTCATGTTTGTAAAATTGTGCTCCCAAACACAGGGCCGTGTGATATGTTGCATCTCGAGCAAAATATTTCACATCATATTACTGAAGTTCCCTCAGCTCCCAAGAGTAACCTGAGACGGGCTGGCATCATATCCAGCAGAAAAGTATATAACAGACTTCTGGCATTCCGCCTTATGGGTCGGGAAGGACTTTGGGTCGGGAAGGACTCTTGATCGTCTGTAATTTGTATATATATATATATATATATATATATATATATATATATATATATATACATACACAAATGCCTCGGTGGTTAGAGCGTCGATCTTATGATCATGAGTTTGTGAGTTCGAATCCCGTACAGGGCTGCGTGTTCTGTTCTTGAGTAAGACATTTTATTTCACGTTGCTCCAGTTCATTCAGCTGCAGAAATGAGTTGCGTCGTCACTGATGCCAAGCTCTATCGGCCCGTTTGCCTTTCCCTTGGATAACGCCGGCGTGGAGAGGGGAGGCCGGTATGCATGGGCAACTGCTGGTCTTCCATGAACAACCTTGGCCGGAGTTTTTCCTGGGAGGGTAACTTTCTAGGTGCAATCCCACGGTCAGTCATAACCGAAGGGGGTCTCAACTTAAATGATACTGATTCGCACCATTATTTCGTATATAATAAAATGGCATCATAGAAAAAAATGTCTTAGTAATGTGCCAATGAAGCAATTGAATGATTATGTAAAACAGCGAATCGCTCACCCATTCTGTTTGTCAATGTTTTTGTAAACTCTGCGGATATTTACGGATTCTCAGATGTAACATCAGTGAAGTAACCTCATTTTGTTATATAATAGCATATGGTAGCCGATAACTGCGAGCGGGCTTTATATAGCAAACTTCATGAAGGTAGTTATGCAAGAGTGATATTGATGTGCGGATTAATACAATTAAGCTGTAAGACAAGAAAATCCAGAAAACTCGAATCATTAGTTTTCATAGATAGGTAACTCGATATACGAAGACTTCATATTCGAACTTATATCAATAAGTGATTAAAAAACAAACAAACATACAGTTAGATGTTTACCGCTGTTTCTCTGACGTTTTTGTGGTGGTGGTGAGTCTATAAGTGTGTTTTTTTGTTGTGCATTCTGTGTATATATACACGAACATGTTTAGTGTCAGCGAAGGTTTATGATCCTCTAACACTAATCCTCTTCATATACAACACGAGAACTTCTACGGAGGATTAGACAGATCCTCGTCACTTTTATCTCTGATGTCAGATTATGAACTTTAAAGATATCTACCTACCTATCTATCTATCTATCTATCTATCTATCTATCTATCTATCTATCTATCTATCTATCTATCTATCTATCTATCTATCTATCTATCTATCTATCTATCTATCTGTGTGTCTGTCTGTCTATTTATATTTCTATATATCTACCGCTTTGTACACACACACGCGCGCGCGCGTACATACACACACGCGCACACACGAGCATACACATGCACACAGAAACACGCATGCTCACACGAATGCCCACGCAGACCAGCGCGCGCGCACACACAGAGACGCAGTAATTTTTTTTGGTGAGACTATGCAGTGCTCTGGATAGTTTTTGCTTAGAAGAAAAGAAATGAACACAGGAAAGCTCCCATGAGATTAAATATCAAATTTGAAACCTTATCTCAAGAGTAAATATAAATAATCTACAGAAGACATACGACTTCTTTGTATTTTCTTTTAAAGTCTTATGAAATAAATTTCAAAAGTATCTTTACACCATTATATTCTTCATCATTAATACCGTTAAATAATTGAAGCGAAATCATTTACGCAGAAAACATGTCAGTAGATGTTGGTATAAATATTTTACAGACATTTTACGATCGAATATATACGCTGAATGCATAATTGATGAAAGAGGTGAGCTGCTGAACTCGTGGGACAAATAATATTAAATACTGTATGTTTCTCTTTTTCTGTTGAAGCATTGCGTCTTCTGCTTGACGTTTTCTTTTAATTTCATCCCTACTTGAAGAAACCAAGAAGAAAGAAACAAAGAAGGGACAGAAGGAAATGACTGAGGAAAAAGAAAACGGGGTAAGAAAGGAAAAAGGCAAAAATGAAGATGAAACCTTAAAGAAGAAATCTGTGAAGAAGGTTGTAGCGGATCCTTAATCAGAGATGAAAGAATACTAAAAATTACAACGAAGAAAACTTTACAGATGAAAGCAGTAAAAAATTAAGAGACAAACAGATGAAAAGAGGAAACAATTTAGATAAGAAATAAATTAAATGAAGTTATATAAAAAGATACCATTTAACACACACAGACACGCATGCACACACACGCACACACAAACACACACACGCACGTACACACAAACACATACACACAAACACGCACACACACAAACACACACACAGACACACACACAAACACACACACACACAAACACACACACAGACACACACACACATACACAAACACGCACACATACAAACACACACACACACACACACACACACCACATACACACGCGAAAACGGCGAGCTGACGGAATCGTTATCATTATCACGCCAGCCAAAATGTCTAACGGCATTTCGTTCATCTTTGCATTCTGAGTTCAAATTTCGCCGAGGTCGACTTTGCCTATCATCCTTTCGGGCCCATGAAATAAGCAGCAGTTGAGCCCTAAGATCGATGTAATCGACTTAACTCTGTCCCAAAATTGTTGACTTTGTGCCAAATGCCAAAATCTGAAACCAATATGCGTGGGTGTGTCAATATATATTTTCCTTGTCTCCTTTACCTATATAGAGGAGAAGGTAAAGGAATATGCCTACCTGGGATAGGAAGTGAATATGTGCCGAGATATCGAACAGGAGATCTCACGATGATTAAATGCCGGATGGAAGGCGTTTAATGGCATAAGGTATGTGCTTAAGGGAAGGTTTGACAGGACCACCCGCGCCAACCTTATCAATAGCACAGTTCTACCTGCAATGGTATATGGTAGTGAAACATGGGATACAACAACAGGAGAAGAACAGAGATTGGTAAGAGCTCAAAGAACCATCGAGGGATCAATGCTTGGAATCTCGTTGAGAGAGCACATCAGTAGCGAGGTCATCAGAGAGAAGTCCGGCGTGAGGGATGTCATCGTAGAATAAAAACGCAGCAAGTTTAGATGGGCTGAACACGTCGCCCGGCTCACCGATAATCGGTGGATCCGCGCAGTTGTTGAGTGGTACCCGCGCGAGCGGTTACTCGGACGGCCTCCACGACGGTGGAGTTACGATTTCAGGAGGATGATTGGGATCACGTGGATGAGGAAGGCGCGATCAAGAGAGGAGTGGACAGCGTGCTATGACCAGCGGTATCAAATGGACGCCCGACGGACTGGTCGGTCAAGGTGATCAAGGGAATATATGTGTATACATACTAATATTTACGTATTCACGTACGTATGTATGTACGCATGTATATTATGTATGGTATATTTCGCTAATGTATTTTGCATGTTACCACGAAAACATCAAATATCATTTAAATATTAAATCCTCCGAACACGCTGCTTGTATATGTTTTGCTTGTATATATTACTTCCACGTTATTCTATCAACATCTCACCAATTTACTCCCTGCTTTATAATTTGCAAACCATACGCTGATTAATTACTATTCAATGAGTTTCTCGTATGGAGAAAATAGTAATAGAACGTTTGATATCGCAGTCTCAATATTAGATACACCAACGCAAACAAACACACACACATACAGATACACATACACACACACGTAGACACACTCACACGGGCTCGCAGAGGCACATACACTCACTCACCCGCTCACAGATCCACACGCGCGTACTAACAGAGAAACGGGCACACACAAACTTACACACACACACACTGAGACAGATACAGACATACACAAACACGCAGACACACATATACAGGCTTCCAGTGTCACATACACGCACTCACTCACAGACCCACACACGCGTACTCTCAGAGGCTCAGGCATACATTCACACAAACACACACACACACTAGTGCACACATAACCATACACGTGCAGGCACGCATTCTCATATAAATGTTAAATTATTATTTTAGATCAATTTTCATAACTATGTCTATTATAGGCACTATGCCTGATTTTCTTCGGGAGATGTAAGCCGATTACATAGAATCCAGTGCTGAACTAGCACTTATATCACCAACTCAGAAAAGATGTAAGACAAATTCAAATCCGGAGTAAATTGAATTCAAAATGTGAAGACATATATATACGGGTTGGTAGCAAAAGGTTCACGGACTAGTTAGGTTTCAAAAAATATCTTATTTACCTAAGTTTTAACATCATCTCTTTCTAAATAGTCACCTTCCGCAACAAAAGACCAATCTCCGCGCTCCTGTCACTTTTGGAATCCGACCTGGAAGTCGTTTCCTTAAGCGACTCAAGGGTCTTCTGCGACTCGCTCTGGTTCTCGACAACGATTACTTGCTACTATTTAACGTAACATTCAGATCTATTCTGATTACTTCAAAACGTTATGGCACTATCACTCTCTCTTTTTGTAGACCTATTGGCGTATCCCGTTACGTTAAAGTTTTTATTTTACCTTTTTCATCATTTATACAACCTGTTACCCCTAAAGAAAAATTAACACACCAATTAGTATTTATAGTTGAGTCATTTACTCAACGTTATGGAGCGTCACATATGATTTAAATATATTAAGCCTTTCTTATTTTTTCTCGAGGTTCTTTTTCTTTTCGTTTCCTTCATTTTATGTATTTTTCTTCACAGTGATGAAGCACCATGTTCAAGTTCGGATATGTTACAAAATATGACGAATATCTTTCTCAAAATTTTCAATGGCAACATCGAGGAACATCGGAAGCAGAAACGGCTGTTAGATGAAATACACTTTGTCTATAAAATAAAGTAACAATCGATGTTATTCAATTATCGTTGATCAATATTTTTCTATTCACTGTTAACTTCAAATATAACATCAAAAGGATGTAAGATATCACTAGCTGAAAGAATTCACATCCTTTTCAGACCCAATAACTCTAACACAGCTAAATTCTAGATCCGAAATGTTCAGCGTTTGTAAGCATAACACTAAGTTACTTGGGCCAACTGGAAAGTATCATCCACTCCATACGGAGCAGCTATACCGCAGACTCGATAGCACCATCTGTTCTTCTTTATGTTTCGCAGTCTAAGGTGAAATAACTCTTAATCACTCCTTCACCCTGTTGCTTCTTTCTGTTTCCGGTTTCCGTTTTTAAACCTACCATCTTTTATATCTACTTCTTTCTCGTATTTTCTTGATTTTTCTCTTATCCTATCATATTGTTATGCCATGTAGGCAGTGCCTGAAGATTGTGCTGAAACACGAGACGTGTTAAAAAAATACTGCCTGTCATGCTTTCATCGCATGAAACTAAAAGGAGCACATAAAAAATATATCGTATTTACTAAATAATATTAATCTCACACCAGATACAGTAGTTCTTTTGTTGATTTTACCAACACAACACGGAGCAGTACACTATGTACAAAGATAGATAGGTAGATAGACACACACGCACACACGTACACATATATTACTCTTTACTCTTTTACTTGTTTCAGTCATTTGACTGCGGTCATGCTGGAGCACCGCCTTTAGTCGAGCAAATCGACACCGGGACTTATTCTTTGTAAGCCCAGTACTTATTCTATCAGTCTCTTTTGCCGAACCGCTAGGTGACGGGGACGTAAACACACCAGCATCGGTTGTCAAGCAATGCTAGGGGGACAAACACAGACTCACAAACATATACACACACACTATATAATATATATATATAATATATATATATATATATATATATATATATATATATATATATATACATATATACGACAGTCTTCTTTCAGTTTCCGTCTACCAAATCCACTCACAAGGCTCTAGTCGGCCCGAGGCTATAGTAGAAGACACTTGCCCAAGATGCCACGCAGTGGGACTGAATCCGGAACCATGTGGTTGGTTAGCAAGCTACTTTATTTCAAAACATTTGCCATAAAGGCAGTACACAGATTAAGTTAGGTTTGCGTGCTGGACGAGGACATTAATGAGGTGAATGATAATGAAAGAAAGATGATAAGGATGGGAGAAGACAGAAAGCGCCCGCCGACTTTTGCTTCTCTAAAACATTGTTCTTTTTAAAAAGATAAACACAAAACGAGGTATAAAACCTCTTACAATTTTTCCAATTTTTGGGCTTAGCAGTCCATTATTAATAACAAACGAGGTATTAATCCTCTTACAATTTTTCAATTTTTGGACTTAAGTCCATTACTATAATACATATCGTCCTCGAAATAGCTTGTGCCCGCGCCCTCCACCATCAACCACGCCTCCCTCAGAACGTAGTCAAGTTCCGAGTTCGCGTCGCCCGGGACCAAGTTATAATCTTCATTGAGCTCCTTTAGCCCTAGCGTCACGTCGAACGCCACGGCCTCCACAGCTACCTGCGGAGGCCATTCGGGGTCCTGTGTGAAGGCTAAAGGTGCTCCCTTGTAGTGCTCTTCCATCACTTTTTCAATTTCTCCTCCTCTATAGAAGAGGGCCAATACATTCAGTTCTTTCGTTGGCAGCACAGTTTCCGCCAACGGTATTCCTTCTCTTGTCGGTGGCACAACCCCAACCGACGTAGTTCCGTGACATTCCGGTGCTACACTGACAGCCGGTAATGTCCCGTTTTTCTTCCTCTTTTTCTTTTTTTTCCCTGTTCAACTGAGGGAGGGTGCGTCTCCTCCGTGGCTGGAAGATTCGCCTTCCTCTCCTCATCCCTATTATCCTTTGTTGAGCCACCATTGTTGCTCACCTTCCTCTTTCGGCCTCTGTTTGAGGCGTCCTCTGCTTTCTCGGCCGTTATCGTTCCCTCTTCTAGAGGGGTTTTACTTAACTGTTCCGGGATCCTATTTTGTTCCCGAGGACAGTTCTTCTTTATGTGGCCGGACTCCAAGCACCGATGACACTTAGGGGGGCGACCCTCAAGCATCAGCGGGTACCTGCACCCGGCCATTTTCAAAAAATCTGGAAGAACCAGATTGGCTGATTGGGTCCACAGGGTCAAAATTGCTTTCGACCCAACCCAAGCAGCCGCAGGAAGAACTTTTACATTGAGGAGCTTAGTTTCGCTGTCACCCAGACCCCGGCGGATAGTCTCCTCTATCCACTCGGGTTCTATGTCGGGTGGCAGTCCGCAGATCCAAGCTTTCATCAATTTCTTTTTTTTGTACGTGGGCAGGAATAAGATTTCCTTACCCTCCAAGGGTTTGCTAGCAAATTTGAAAGCCTCTTCAGGGGTGTCAAATAGCAACCACACCGTTGCATATTTGACACCCCTGGAAATGAATTTAATTGTTGGCAAATACTCTTCCAACTCCTCCTCAATTGCCGTCTTTTCGAATAGGGTGATGGTGTCAAGTGCCTTGGAGTAGGTTCTCAACACCACCGTCCTATCTTCACGGTCGTTTAACCACTTTTTGGGTGGTATGATTTCCCACTCCAAAATTTTCTTATTTTTCATTGCCATGTTTTTTTTTTAAATATATTCAAATTAAACTCAAAAGCAGGAAGAAAAAAGTTCAAAAGTCTAAATAAAATTTGATAGATTTTTGAAAAAACAAAAAGGAGAAAGCACAACAGAAGGGAAGAAATTAACGGAAAGTCGCAATAAAGAAAAAAACAAAAGGGGGGGGGGGTTAAATGAATTTCAAAAGAAAGTTAATAAACAGAAAAAACACAGCAAAAATATTCTGGCCTTGCGGTACTCCCGGCCTGGGTTGAACCTGGAATGCCGCAACTGCAACACAACCTCCACGAAAATGGGTCCGAAAGGTAATCCAATAGTGGCTTATTTTTATACTTTTCTTGCGAAGTACTCTGACAAGGGAATAAATTCAGCAAACTCAAACACAGTACTGGCTACTGCCAACGGTAATTTTAACAGTAACTGTATTGAATTCTGAGTATACGCCTCTCCACTGTTTTTTCTTTTTTTTTTTTTTTCAATGAACACAAAAACGGCAGCCGCCTAGCGCAGGCGAAATTGTCTCAGAGTTGGACACAACCTACTGAAATAATAATTGGCACGCAATAAATTATGCCCAACTCACAATAAACAAAATCACTTACCTCGACAACTTTCCGTTTTTGGTCTTTTTTCTTTAGTTGGACAGAGCTTGTTACTCACGTCCACTCTAGCTCAACCAGAAGCAACCGACTAACTGCGCAAGCTACTTACCACACAGCCACTCCTGCACCTATATATGTATATGTATAAACAAAATTGCATTTTACCTGTACGACCCCTAATCTCTATTCAACCGTGAGGTGAGTGGCAACTGTCAGATTATCGACACTCCTTTTAATCTCAGTACGGAACACAATGCGTAACTTAGGTTATTAATAAAACTTGTTGTTCAGCTTTTGTCATCAGCGCTTGCGGAGTAAATACACGAAGATTACTAACTTCCTATACATTGATCCCTAGAGCGTACTAACATATTACTATATGTGTGAGAGTGCATGTATGTGTACTTGCATATATATGCGAGTAAAAGTGTTTCTATATATGAAGGTTAATTCAATATAAGACTGGAAATCAATATTTATCAATATTTATACGTACATACATACATATATATGTCTGTGTGTATATATATATATATATATGTGTGTATATATATGTATATATATATATATATATATATGTGTGTATATATATATATATATATATATATATATATATTGATCAAAATAAAATAAAAACATGATGCGAAGGATTCAGCGGTACATATGTTTCGGGCCTTTATTAGACAGATTTATAACAATGCATAATGTATGTCTGTGGCCTTCCTCAGCCGCGCACAACAGCTTCCACAAGGACATGTGTTACATCAAAAATTCTTGGTTGGGGATGCAAATCCTCTCATTCGCGTACAACATAATGCGGCAGCAGCATAGAATTGAAGCGTCCATCTCTTTCTTCTCTCAATGTAGAATGAGGAAAATTGGATGTTGAGGTAATGTAAATAAATAAATACATATATAAAGAGAGTTCGGGACGAGGGGTAAAAAAATGTATAAAAAGTGTAAGTATAGAATAATATAAAAATGTAGAGGATAAAGATATAAAGAGTTGTAAGGAGATGTAAAGGGGGTATAAAGAAATATAAAGAAATATAAATAAATGTAAAGTCATAAGGTTATAAAGTAAAAATAGAAATAGAAATAAAAGTAAAAAAACCTGATAAAAACATGATAAAAGTGTAAAAGAATGGAAAGATAAGGGATGTATAGAGGTTACGGACCAAGCATGGTGGTCAGGAGATTGATAAAATTTAGTTGTAGAATTGTCAGTAAATCAACAGTTTCGTCTGGGGACCTAATGTGTTGTAAATCAGAGCTGATGAGCATTTAATCTGGTTCCTTGAATTAAATGGACTTCTAGTACAAACATATCTTCATGGATACATACACCCACATACACGCGTACATATACGCCTCCAAGCCTATAAGCATACACACGCACTCGCGTGTAAACACGTACATAAACACACACGCACCCACACGCACGCGCGTACACACACATACATACAACAGAATATCCGCATGTATACACGGACATTATACGCGTACACACTCACATGTATATACGCGCGCCCATCACTACATACGAACTCTCGCCCCTCCATCTTCACCTCTTTATATATGTATTTATTTATTTACATTACCTCAACATCCAATTTTCCTCATTCTACATTGAGAGAAGAAAGAGATGGACGCTTCAATTCTATGCTGCTGCCGCATTATGTTGTACGCGAATGAGAGGATTTGCATCCCCAACCAAGAATTTTTGATGTAACACATGTCCTTGTGGAAGCTGTTGTGCGCGGCTGAGGAAGGCCACAGACATACATTATGCATTGTTATAAATCTGTCTAATAAAGGCCCGAAACATATGTACCGCTGAATCCTTCGCATCATGTTTTTATTTTATTTTGATCAATTTACTCCACCACCTACACCACCAAACGGTATACACAGGTGCTTATAATTATCAAGTACTCACCCCGAATTTATATATATATATATATATATATATATATTATATATATATATATAATATATATTATATATATATATATATTATATATATATATATATATATATGTATATATATATAGGTCTATAACGTATTCTGAACCGTCATAAAACTTATTGACTTGTAAAGTAATTAAGAAAATGATGCTGCAATATACAGAAGTCGCAAAGATTCTTGGAGCTAATAAAAGGAAAGAAAAAAAAAGAGAAAACGACGGAAAACACAGGATTGAAAGGGAAGAAATAACATAGGAAAAAGCAATACAACCTTGGAAAATTGTGGAAAAAAGAACTAAAATCATACTAAAAAACACAAACAAAAAAAGCCGCGCACAGACTACACCACCTTCTAACTTCCGTTATCCAATTAGCCATCATATAAACAGTGAACTAAACAACTCTATAGGCAGTGTTGAGGAATGCAAATTGCTACAGGAATCTTGTGGTTATATAAATAGCTGGCGATAGAGTTCTTCGACTGATTAGTTTCAAAAGAATTGTTACGAATATTGAAAATCTTTAAAGTAAATCTGATAATATCGGGCTGGAATGCTGCCGAGGGCATATGTAGATCTAAGAATGATTCTTAGTGTAAGTATGAATATTTATATTATTGAAAATGTTTGATGTGCGTGCGTGTATATATGTATATATATATATATATATATATATATATATATATATATATATGTATGTATATATATATATAGATATATATATACATATGTGTGTATCTGTATATACATATATATTTATCTATATAGATATATGTGTGTGTACGTATATATAAGCAGGTGCGTGTACGTAAGTATTCGTGTTTTTATATTCTGTATTCTTTTCTTTTATTCTTTCGTCTCAGTCATTTGACTGGGGTCATGCTGGAGCACCGCCTTTAGTCGAGCAAATCGACCGAAGGACTTATTCTTTGTAAGTCTAGTAGTTATTCTATCAGTCTATGTTGCTGAGCCGCTAAGTTACACGGACGTACACACGCCAGCATCGGTTGTCAATCGATGCTAGGGAAACAAAACACAGACACACAAACATATACATACACATACATACATACATACATACATACATACATACACACACAACACACACACACACACACACACACACACACACACACACACACACACACACACACACACACACACACACATATATATATATATATATATATATATATATATACGACGGGCTTCTTTCAGATTCCATTTACCAAATCCACTCACAAGGATTTTCCAAGGTCTTGTATATTCCACCACTTGGTCGTTATTTCGATTATTATTTCTATTCAGTCCATATGTCACCTTCGATTAAGTCACAAATATTTTGAGCTGAGCTGTATTGCAAATTGAATATATTTTATACTGCATGACCTCTTGAGAGATTATATCAATTTCTACATGATGTGAATATTTTTGCAATTTTCTCATCTTGCCTTGAAAGACATATATCCTAATACACAGAAATCTTCTATACTTTCCAGTCAGTAATTGATCAAAGTAAATTATTGAAGATAGAGTGCCAGCATCCTCCCCTTTGCGAATAAATCATAATACTTTATAAATATCGAACTTCAATTGATATCAGAGCGTAGTAGAATTAGTTGTTGAATTAATGTAGCATCTGTACTTCACTTAGGCATTAAGTAGGCAATTAATTATCATTATAGGCCATAGAGGTAACAATTAAAGTAGATAATGAAACACAAAAATGGTATGTCGAATTTCTACGGGTTCTTTTTGTATACTGACTTCTAATTTTTAAATAATTATAGAAACTTTCTCACAATAGAAATGAGAAGTAAACAAAAATAGGGTTTTCTCAAGTATGTAACTTTTTCTATGTAGCGTTAATTTCTCGACGTAAAGATAACAGTTAAATGTTAACAGCACTCTTGATGTAAGATAAGTCTAGTCAATAAAGATGCTTATCGTTTTCAAAGGTTTTTTTTTTCCTAACAAATCAACAAATTCGGTACAATATATTGGAATTTAAACAAGTCGAATTTAAACAGGAGTGGCTGTGTGGTTAGTAGCTTGCTTACCAACCACATGGTTCAGGGTTCACCTTGTGCAAGTGTCTTCTACTATAGCCTCGGGCCGATCAAAGCCTTGTTAGGGGATTTGGTACACGGAAACTGAAAGAAGTCCGTCGTATGTATATATGTATGTATATATATATATATATTTATGTGTGTGTGTGTGTGTGTGTGTGTTTGTGTGTGTGTGTGTATGTGTATGTATATGTTTGTGTGTCTGTGTTTGTCCTCGAACATCGCTTGACAATCGATGGTGGTGAGTTTATGTCCCAGTCACTTAGCGGTTCGGCCAAAGTGATCGGTAGAATAAGTATTAGGCTTACAAAGAATAAGTTCTGGGGTCTATTTGCTCGACTAAAGGCCATGCTCCGGCATGGCCGCAGTCAAATGACTGAAACAAATAAAAGAAAAGAAGAAAAGAAAGTCAAAAATGAAAATCAGCAGAAATTCTTGATTTCAGAGCAATCGTGGAAATTCAGCAACCATTGATACCCATTTCACCTTCTGTCACTATGTCTCTCTATACGTACGTATACATACACGCATGCATGTATACATACATACACACATACATACATACATACATACATACATACATACATACATACATACATACATACATACATACACACATCGTATAATGAGATCCGTCGAAAGGATAACGTTGAGGCTAACGTAATAAGAACTTACAGTATGGTAGAAACAATAAACACTCATAACAGTGAAAATATCAATTAAATGTAAACACAATAGACTTGACATAATGATAAGGGAGACTGTGTGCAGCTGTGGACGTCAACTGGGCAGCTGGTGTTGAAGTAAAGCTAAAGATCAGCGATAAAGAAATACGTACGTTGAACTATTGAGAAATCTATAGTAACTCTACACGACTGCATGCTCAGATTTATAGCAGTAATTATTGGGGCATTAGGGTATGTAAAACACTGCCTGAATACCAATCGTAGGAAACAAGGCTTCTCAAACGCAGGAGGAGAACGCTTATTCGAAGACAACACATCCAAACCATGACTGGAACTGTAAAAATCTGTAAAACTTGCCGGAAGTTTATCAGTTAGGTATATGTGCGTATGTTTGGACCAGCAACTTTATGCATGAAAATACTTGCCTAAAGCAAAACACAACAATGCGAACCTGCACTGACTGCAAATACTGCACATATACATAAAAGCCAAAATAGGCTGTTGAATTCCAGTAAAGGAGCCGTTGATCTAGGTTACAAAACGGCTCTTTTTCTGTTGGCAAAGATCTTGAGATAAAACTGAATAATGACATACATACATAAATATATATATATATATATACATACATATACAGTTACATACATAAATTTGAACCTCAGAACTCTCTGCATTTAATAAAATTGTGGCCCACAATGTGTTTTCAGTGCCAGTACACATACCATCATTTGGGATGCTTGATTGGACGCTTGATGAGATCTGAGCCATTCTTGTGAAAACCATCATAAGACTTGGGATAAAGAAGAGAAACTGTACACAGTTATGGAAAATAGCTGCTCAGCGGATGTTAAGATAAAGGTGAAAATCAGTGCGAAATAGAACACCTATGCTTAACTATTGAGAAATCTGCAGTTATTTTATCCAGATTACAAGTTCAGGTTTATGCCTGTAATTATTGGGGCCCTGGGATATGTAAATCACATCCTAAATACAAAACTTGAGAAATTAGGCTTCTCAAAAGCAGAAAGGAGAAAGATAATTCGAAGACTACAGATCCAATACAAATCTGTAAAACTTTCCAAAAGTTCATCATTTAAATATATATGAGCAAGTCTAGATATGTAATTATATGCATGAGAATACATATATAAAACATATAAATCTACATGGCGATTTTCCCTTCCTTGGACCGTACTTTTTTCTGTGTTTCTGACGAAGAGATCCGCTCGAAACGTTAAATCCTCCTTCTTTCTTTCCTTTCCTGAGCGTCCAATAACACTATACTTGTTCCGCGTCCTCGCGTTGTTGTGTTTTCATGTTTGGATTAACTTTACATACATACATATATACATACATACTTACATACATACATACATAAATACATACATACATACATAAATACATACATACATACATACATACATACATACATACATACATACATACATACATACATACATACATACAAAACACCTCGTTGCTGATGGTGTAGTTCCAATGAAGGAGCCTTGGATCTAGGTGAAAAATCGATTCTTTCTCTATTGACAAGAAATCTTGAAATAAACTAAATAATGGCATATACACACATCCAGTCATACACACACACACACACACACACATATTTGTGTAAGTGTTTATGCGTGTGTGTATGTATGAATATATATATGTTATGTAAGCATGCATGTATATATATCTATATATTTGGAATATATATATATATATATATGTATATATATATATACATATATATATATATATATATACATATACATGTAAAGTTATATACATACATATACATAGATATATGCATATACATGACTACATACAGACATATACCTCTCACTTATAATCAAGTATTATATTTTGTTAAGCATCATTTGTACATTGAAATGTCCATAATGGACAGCTAACAATACCTACTAGAATTATTATTTCACATTTAGTTAGAACATCGTAGTATTGGTTGATGATTTTTGAATCCCAGTTCATGAGGATATTCCTTACATTGTTAACGTATTATCAGTTGATGTGAAAAGAGAGAAAAGAAAGCTTTCACATCGTGGTGAACCCACGTCTCCGTTATTCCTTCCTGCATGCATAATAATCCTGGTAAATTTAGAAAAATATGAAAATAGATTGGTTCAAAATTCAAAGTTGCGTTTCGTGGCCTTTTCCTGAATTTACATTGTACCAAATATAATAATAACTAGCTTAATAGAATCTCTTTATTGTTGTATTGAAAGATTGAATTCATCTTACTGACCGGTGAAACGGAAATAACTTGATATCGAGAATGACAACAGAACCACATGATTAGTGCATATGGCAGCTATTCTAAATATAATATGCATATCTGCTCTGGAATATTCTTGCTCATATTTATTCCATATATTCAAAAATAGAAATTTATATAATAAATTATTCTGGAACTGAATTCCGTTTTTGAGAGAAACCTTTTGTTAAACAATTGAAAGAGCAGTCTCAATCTCTATAACATTTCATTCATCTTCTTTAGCGTCTTAATGAAACAATTTTTTTCTTTCTAGATGAATGGATTGTGGTGTTAAAAATAATTTCACGCTCAACGAGGAAAATACTTTTGGACCTCAACTTATCCACACGAATAAATTATTGAAACATATCTGATATTTCAAAGAGCTATATTTTCATTCATAATACTTTCCGAAAGATTTGAACGCAAGTATGCAATTCGATTAAATAATTTACATTCGTAAAGCGTTTTACTTCAGACGATTTGAGTACATAAAACACTGGACTGAGTGAATGGCTGTGACATTATAACACCTGTGTTTTGAGTTTTTTGTGTCTCTTCAGTGAGAGTTAACTTCGAATGTTTATATCGCGACAAAATGTTCGTTCTTTATAGTACTCAAGAAACGAATTATTTACTAATACCGGATGTCTGCCGAGTTTATATTAAATAGTAATGAACACTTAAGGCAGTGAGAGTCAAATTGATGCACATCATTATTTTGTATCACGTTGCTTTTCCTACTTATAACAATCATGTAATCTCTGATGAGGTTTAACATCTATCTCAACTGATTGAGGGAAAAGGTCACTAAAATTGTCCATATTTACAATTATGATAAATTAAACATTACAATGTATTTTATTGAGGAACTTTTATTGAAATAGAAAGTGGGATAACGTGTTTCTCGATTTAGCCTTACAGAAAATATGTTTGTTGCTATGTTAGTTTTCAAATATTCCATTTATATAAATAGGAGATTTTATATGGCCCTGACGCCATATTCAAAAGACAAAGCGAAATATTTTATATTAGTACATATTTAAAAGCGCTCTATTTGTTTCGGAGAGCCTGAAATCGATGAAGACCAGGGATGAGAGTAAAAGTAAGCAGGTGAGAACTTTCACATTCCTATAATAATGGAGGAGGAAATATGTAAATTTTAACCACGCATTCGTTAACTGATGGCAGTAGAGGTAGCGACCATCAGCTTATAACAACACCACTAAAATCTCCACGATATTTACTAGCAGCATAAACACTAATATTCTCGATCTCGGCGACGGAAGTGATTCATCGTCTACGACCATAGCTGTCATTAAATAAGGTTACGCTGCGGTCAGATTGAAACGTCTACGATAGAGAGGTCATTGTCTCATTGATCAGCAACATCACAGCCGCCTCCATCACAAATAGCATTTATAATGACAGCAGTAGCATAGCAAGACTATCGAAGAAGCAGCTGCAATATCAACATCGGACAGTTGATTAGGAGACGAAAATGATTTAGATTTGTTGCATATAATGGAGACAGAAAAGAAATTTCTAAATAATGATACCAAGTAGCCTGAAAGTTTACTGTAGTAGATTGGCTTTTTCAGAAACACGTTAAATAACGTCTGCTTTTCAAAGGAAAATGAATCGTTCATTTTAGTACATGTAAAATCTGGTTGGCTACATCTATGGATGCAGGACTATGGTAAAAAGACAAAAGATGAGGAGATTAGAAAGTGGTCGGAAACCTAGAAATTTGAATCTCTCAATGGATGGGAGTTTATTGCCGGACATTCACTCAAGGGATAAAGGGGTTTGCATTAAGGTGATGCTGCAACTGCAAATAGACGAAACGACAATATGCAAAATAATTGTGCTTAGAGGGAAAGAAATAACTTATATTTTTATATAATATTTTATGACTTGTATAGAATGTAGCTTTCCCAGAAGAACTGTGGTAAAGGTGAGTTTTTTCAGGTCATTGCTAGTCAATGTTTCGATTGGCAATAACAGTTGGTCTTCACATGTAGCAAGGGGCTTTCTTGCTATCGATTTCCTTTTATAGGCTTAGTTTGATTACTATGCTGATAAAATAATTCGTGGGAAAATAAAATATAACAATCTTACTGAAGACGTCCAAAGTGAACGTAAGGTGTAGTCTGGGTATAAGGAATCTACCAATGTGGAAGGGACAAAACACATCGGGCCATCCAGATAGTTTATAAATAGATTTTGGGTCAGGTTTGTAATGTGAGGCAGCATAGTGTTTCAAAAGATCGTGTCGTTAACTTCGAGGCTGAGACATATGAAGGTCAGTGATTCGTAAACTGAAATACTTCAGAAGACTGGTTGTTTTAGATTGGACAAGCTATCCCCGTTGCGTAATGCTCGGAATGACCGGATCAGGTGGGTAATTAGGTAACAGTGCGGTTTCATCTGCAACGTCCAATGGTTGATTTCTCGAAAGGGAAATATTGCAGTAAAATGAATATATGGAGCTAAATGTATAGATTTTTAAAATGGAGGCTGTGCACGGGAACCAGTGAGCAGTTTCGAATACGTGTTTACGGAATACAGCACGTATGTTTACAGGGAAAATACCGTGGAATTTTTTTATGATTCTAATTACTAATATTATATCCGTCGAGTAAACAAGCAACATTCGATAGATAAGACATGGAAAAACATCTAAATTTGATATTTCTCGGATGACACTGTATCACATTCCAAGCATATAGGTTTAGTATTTAAAGTAAACATTATTCGACTGTCTTCGGAATATGGTGGTCTCTGGACCGAGAAAAAATTAAAGACTTTACGAACATTTGCAATTCGCATCTGCAGTGTTATGTGGAAGTGCTCTGTCAAATTTCAAAATTTGTGTGATTCAAGCTTTATGTTTTCAGAGAAGAAATATCTTTCACTATCATGGCAGATGTCTATCTGATCTAGCAGTGTATTGTGACTATTGGACGAATGAAATCTCTGAATTAGTAGACCTCTGAATTGTTGGATTAAAGGGACCGAATTATTACGTCTATTGTCACCTTTAGTTATTGCAGGGGAAATTAAAACTGTTATGGTACCTGAAGGTTCGCTTCTCAGCTTCGTTGAACAAACTTTGGAGATGACATTTTAATGGCTCATTCGTCTTAATTTGAGTATTGAGTGGAACTCTAATGTTTAGAATCCTATCATTAGTCTTTTGTTAGTGTGTATAATTTGACTAATGCACACATATGGACACACACGCGCGCGCACGCACGCACATACCACAATACGCCACACATAAACACAAGCGATCTTTCGGTATCGACTACACGGGTTCCAGCTGATCCTCTCAGCGAAACAGCCTGATCGGGAAATGAACTCGAAAGTGGTTAAGCGCTCTACTGACAAAAGTTGTCTTCACGTAGTTCGCAAGGAAATTCAGCCTGGCATAGAATGTGACAAAGCTGTCCCTTTGAAATGAAGGTACAACTCATTTTTGACAGCCGAGTGGACTGGAGCAACGTCAAAGAAAGCGTCTTGTTCAAGGACACGTGTCGCCGTCTAGAATTGAAATCACGACCTTACAATCACGAGCTGAATAGCCTAACCACTAAGTCGCGCACCTTTATACAGACACACAAAAATATGCATGTATGCTATGGTATGTGCTCGTGCATTTCTTTCCGGTATTTTATACAGATTTTATTTTGTAACCTGACTTTTACTGGGACATCGTATTTCTAGCTACTGCTCTACATACTTATCATTTTATAATGCTTTGTATGTGAATAATCTAATTTAAAATATAGAAAAACATAAAATTTTTTCCTGCCATGACTTACCGAACTTATTATTTTACAAGTCTTCCTGTTTTCAATTTCTTATGGACTTTTTTTTAACGTTCTCTTTGATAATCCGCTTGGAAAATTAAGTGATTTATCTTCTTTTCTTTGGTAATATTTACTAATTCTATTTTTGAGCTTAATCTTTTCTTTCCACAAGGTATAATAGCATCTTTTCAATTTCAGAAAAGAAATACATAATTTTTTAAAATTAAAATGATCATATCTTAAAGAACAACTGCTTGTTTAGACGTTTTTAGTTTAGCAACATCATAAGGTTCTCGTTTATTTTATGTTATTACTTTTTAACATCAATAGCCATGAAAATGAAATTTGTGTGAGAGCACAGCGTATATTTCAAGAGATTTTACTTGTTTTAGTTTTATTTTTCATTCAATAAGGACACAGATTATCTTTATATTGTTTCTATGCACATTTTCTTCTCAATGACAGTCTTCATGGCCTGTGACTGACCTGGTATGTTTTTCTACGATCTATCATCTATCTATCTATCTATCTATCTATCTATCTATCTATCTATCTATCTATCTATCTATCTATCTATCTATCTATCTATCTATCTATCTATCATTCAATGTGGCTTTAAACTCTGAGCAAATCAAGCTCTGTAGCTGCCTGACTTGCTTCTGCTTCAACTCAGAGGCCTATGCATAAATGCTTATGAATACATATGTACATGCATACATATAATATATATATGCATACATATATATAATATATATATATATATATATATATATATATATATATATATATATATATAATATATATATATATATTTACAATAATAATAATATTAGGGTGTATAACCCCAAACTTACAGGAAAAATTCTATTAGTATTAAATCAAATTTCGCAATATAAATTATATAATATATAAATTAGAGAAAAACCACCATTATACAATTCAAACAATGATAAATATAAACTAAATCATAAATAAAAAATAAAATACATTAAAAAAATATATATAAGTAGATCACAAAAAGAACAAAAATGAATAATCAATATATAATAAGTAAACAAAATTACTATATATATGTATATATAAATTTATATATGTGCATATATCTGCATACACACACACACACACATGTATGTGTATATACATCTATTATACAAACAAATTGGAATAAATGTTGTTTGTTTATCAGTTTCCATTAGATCCAGGAGCTCTGTATTTATCTACCAATCTCGCCACTAATGATGACGATATATTCACAAAATACATATATAAATATATTTCTAGGTATATCATATTTAGTTTCTAGTTATGTCTCAAACGCTTGTAGGACTATTGTTTCTCTCCATTTCATCTGTTTATTCTGTTTTCTTAGGCTATTTGTCTTTAATTCTGTATCTTTTACATTATTTTCTTTGACTGTAAATCTTTTACATAGTATTTCCACGCAGCACCGTCGGAAACACTGATAAGAATCACACACGCAAAATCTATACCCCCCCCCCCACACATATATGTAAATATCTGTATATATGTGCATGCATACATAATATATATATGTATATATACATACATATCTATATCTATATATATATATATATATATATATATATATTATATATACATATATATATATGTATATATATATATACATGCATACATACATACGTATATATATATATATATATATATATATATATACACATATATATGTGTATATATATATGTATGTATATATATATATATATAATATATATATATATATGTATATATATATATATATATATATATATATATATATACATATACATATATATATATACATGTACATATATATATATATGTACGTATGTATGTGTGTATGTATAATTTTGTATTTTTTGCATTATGTTCTTTGACGGTAAATATTTTACAGAAAATTTCCACGCAGCACCATCGGGTACCTCGATAAAAATCAGTTCATACACACGCTCACATACACATACAACCATGCCATCACATGCATACATACACTACATACGTACAGACATATAACTACCTGTCTACCTACCTGGCTACCAGCCTAACCACCTACCTACCTAGAAAAAACCTACCTTTTATCAATTCAAAATGAACAATTAAATTACACCATCTACAAAATTACATATAATAGAAATATTAAAATTAAAATAACAATAAAATATCAATGACTAAGTAAATTACAAAAAAATAATAAAAACGTATATAATTGGTAGAATAACATAGACGAAACACTCATTCACGTACACACGCACATTCACATACTCTCTTTTACTCTCTTTTACTTGTTTCAGTCATTTGACTGCGGCCCTGCTGGAGCACCGCCTTTAATCGAGCAACTCGACCCGGGGAATTATTCTTTTTGTAAGCCTAGTACTTATTCTATCGGTCTCTTTTGCCGCACCGCTAAGTAACGGGGACATAAACACACCAGCATCGGTTGTCAAGCAATGCTAGGGGGACAAACACAGACACACAAACACACACACGCATATATACATATACATATATACGACAGGCTTCTTTCAGTTTCCGTCTACCAAATCCACTCACAAGGCATTGGTCGGCCCGGGGCTATAGCAGAAGACACTTGCCCAGGATGCCACGCAGTGGGACTGAACCCGGAACCATGTGGTTGGTCAGCAAGCTACTTACCACACAACCACTCCTGCGCCTATACATATTCATTAGACATCTTCACAAACTTCAATGCCCAAAAAGCACTTTCACTGTTTCTTTCAACTTCTGGGCATTATCCGTTTTCCTTTATGACGAAGATTTATGCTCGAAGCCTCAAAATCTAACACACTCCATGTTGTTTTGTTATAGCTTGTTTTTTATATTGGTTATTCGATTTGTCTCTCTCTCTCTCTATATATATATATGTATATATATATATGTATATATATATATATATATATGTATATATATATATATATATATATATACATAACATACATACATAAATACATATATATATCTATGTATGTATGACGGGTTTAGACGCAGTTTCTACCTATGTAATTTGGTCACAAAACACGACTCTATCCATAACTGTAGGCAGATCCACTTGTCCAAGCATTTGCGCAGGAAGACTAATACCGAAACTGCGTGATTACAAAGCGAGATTCTTAAACACACTGGCACAACACCGCCCTCGCATACATACGCGCATACATCGATGCATACAGAGACACACACATGTACACACTCACACGCACACACTATACTTGTTCCCTACACACACACACACATATATATATAAATATATATATATATATGTAAATGTATATGTTGTTCTAAGCATACAATGAAATATAATGACCTTAACCTCTGTGAAGATCTTGGTGCTAAAATCACCAGCTTTTCTATACATTGCCACCTCTGCACTGCTTTCTATACTATAGTCCATATAACTTTTGAGATTTCGATCAATTTTAACTCGAATTATTGTCGTACATCATGTAGTCAATATTTCTATTGCTATACACACCACTTTTGCTTTATTTCTCTGTCTCTTCCCATCGTCACTTCTTCCATTTTCTCATTGTTCTCCTCTTTTCTTCCTTCTTAGAAATACATTTATAAATAAAACTCGTGATGGAGATAACGATAATGACGGCGGTGGGGACTATGGCTATGAATCTGTTGATGTTGAAGATATTCGATGGTCACGAAGCTGATATTAATTGTGACATCTGCATCGTTGTGTATTGTAACAATTCTAGGTATCTGAAGAGATAATTAAGACAAATAACAAAGTCACATATGCGGGAGAGAACAGACAACAAAGTGAGCTGATGGTGAATAACTCTTATGCATTTATTTTAAATTTCTTCAGATGATTAAATGACCACTTTCGCAAGGAGAAACTCAGCTGTTTACCCAACAGTTTACGCTTCGTCACAACTATGTAGGCGCACATAAAGAGGCATGATATCGAGGACTATTAATTGCTTCCGAGAAATATTGATTTGAAATTTTGCCACAAGGGCAGCTTAGGGAAGGGATTAAGTCGATTACATCGACCTCCAGTGCGTAACTGGTGCTTATTTAGACGACTTCTAAAGGATGTAAGACAAAGTCGACCTCGGCGAAATTTGAACTCAGAACTTAGCGGCAAACGGACTTCCTATTTCTTTACTACCCGCAAGGGGCTAAACACAGAGAGAACAAACACGGGCATACAGACGGATTAAGTCGATTACATCGACTCCAGTGCGTAAGAGGTACTTAATTTATCGACCCCGAAAGGATGAAAGGCAAAGTTAATCTCGGCGGAATTTGAACCCAGAACGTAACGGCAGACGAAATACGGCTACGCATTTCGCCCGGCGTGCTAACGTTTCTGCCAGCTCGCCGCCTTATTACCCCGGATAAATAATACTATACCCTATAATTTTTGCCATTAATGCAAGTCTTGTAAAAGAAATAGTTATGTATATATGTGAGTGCGTTTGTGTGTGTGTGACTAAGTGTGTTTGAAGACGCATGGTTTATTAGGTAAGATACTGGCGTCTACCTCATAAGATCATGAGTTCTTTCCAGCGGTATGTTGACGTCTGTTGTCCTAAATTAACCCCAACGGTTTTATCTCTGTTGAAAATCAGTATCAGTGTAGTGCAGCTACACATATATCGCCCTACTGTTTTCCTATCCTGGGTTTCTTCTGAGTCACGGTAGGGAGGGCTGAGAATCGGTCTCATAAATGGAAATTTTTGTTTGATTTCTTCTGGCAGCATCTAGTTGAATAGTAAAAATGTTGTGCAGCAATGCAGCTGTATGAAGTGAAACACGACATCATAGACAACATATGTCACGGTGTCCAAATCTTGACTTATTTGTTAACGTGATGTCTTGATATCAATGTTAACGGAATATTTTCGTATTGCAGGAAGGTTGTAGTCCTCAAGGATGTGATGGAGGGAATAGAAGTTTTGAAGCACATCTTGCAATCAATGCCTTTCGTGTATCTTACTGTATTTTACTTTATTTTACTTTTGTATTTGGCGTCTGCAGTGACTCAAAATTTTCATAATGCTTAGTTTGGCATAGAGAAAATTCAAAAAGCGTAGGAGTAGTTTGTGGTAAGTAGCTTGCTTACCAATCACATGGTTCCGGATTCCGTCCCACTGCGTGGCACCTTGGGCAAGTGACTTCTACTATAGCATCGAGCCGACCAAAGCCTTGTGAGAGGATTTGGTAGACGGTAACTGAAAGCAGCCCGTCGTATATATGTATATAATATATATATATATATTATATATATATATATATATATATATATATATATATATATATATATATACTTGTGTGTATATGTTTTTGTGTCTGTGTATGTACCCCCAACATCGGTTGACAACCGATGCTGGTGTGTTTACGTCCCCGTAACTTAGCAGCTCGGCAAAAGAGACCGATAGTATTAGTACTAGGCTTACAAAGAATAAGTTCTGGGGTAGATTTTCCTGGACTAAAAGCGGTTCTCCAGCATGGCCACAGTAAAATGACTGAAACGGGTAAAAGAGTAAAGCTATAGTATTCGAGATAAGTTCGAGCAAGCGTAGGGATAATGTTACTAGCATGTGTAGAATCTAAATATCTAAGTATCCAATTGCAAAGTGTAATTTATGTCAGTTATATTGTTCTTATTCTTGGTGACAGTGCCCCAGCATATGCTGCTTTCGACAGTTGCACTTAAGTTTCTGATATTATTTGAGAAGACGTGATATTCTGCGGAAGTCGTGTATATATATAGGCTTAAATACACGCTATGTTCTAACGACATTTCCTCGTTTCTGAGAATGTGTCAAATTTCAACACAAAATTTTGATTTGATCTATGTCCATTCGATTAATTCATAGATTTATTGTGTTTGTAAGTCAAACTTACAACAGACCGTTAGGTCAGTATAAACTATATTGAATTTTGGAATATCAAAAATAGAATATTACTTATAGAGTTCTGTCTCATATATAATATATATACTACTTATACTACTTGTATAAACCAGACGCACAAGTTGTTGGAAAAAGAGATAAAGAGAGTTTCCAAAATATTTGTGATATTTATGCGTAAGTACGGGTATATATAAGAAACATTTCGCAGATCCGAAAATTTAAAATTGTATCATGATCCACCTAACAAGAAGCAATTAAAGAATTATCGAATTCAGACGTGAACAGAGTAGGAAAACGGAAAAACAAACAATCAATGAGGTCGTAGAATTGCCCGTGGAGAGATTAATCTAAATACACAGGTACAATGCAAATTTCACATATATAAACCAACAAAACATAATCACATTTTGCAATATATCATTCATAGTTATAATTGAGAAGATACAAAAGGAAAAAGTAAACACATTAGCGGATGAGGTCACGAGAAATCGATATGCGGATGAAAGGAAACCCCCGAAGATGCTAGAAATAAATAACCATCTCAACGTAAAATATTGGCAAGTATGAAAAATTTCTACAAGATATTTTTTTTCCTGAAAAACACCAAGTCGATTAGTTATAAACTAACCGATCTAATTTATTCAGTAAGAATGGCCGTATTGATTCTAATTGGAGCACTAGAGACAAGACAAATTGATACATTGTATAAATTGAAAAATAAAGGATGAATGCAGTACAACTGAATAGAAAGATCTAGAATAAAGAAAATATAACAAGAGCGCTTGCTAAAGAAAGTATTTAATTAATCTGTGAAAGAAACGTTCGGTAAACAAAAAGAAGACTATGCAGAGACCTTTAGGTTAAAAACGATACAACGTTACGAATTGTATGTCTTCCGTATGATATATATATATACAAAATCATAGTATTTAAATGCCGTACGAGAAGTACCAGAATAGTCAGCATCTACTTAACAAAACACAAATAATAACAACATACGCTTTATGAGGGAAAGGATGAAGAATAATTTCTACTATAGACACAAGGCTTGAAATTTTAGGGGGCAAGGCGATTTTATCGACCCCATTGTTCAACTTATATTATCGACACCGAAAAGATGAAAGACTAAGTTGACCTCGGCGGAATTTGAACTCAGAACATAAAGACGGAACAAAAGCCACTTAGTTTTTTGCCCGGCGTGCAAACATTTCTTCCAGCTTGCCGTCTGAATGATGAAGTGATAATAGAAATAAAATACTCAGACAAACCTATTGAAACATAGTAACTTCAAATTTTAACACTGGGCCAGTAGATAATCGGGGAGATGGAAGGTAATGACAGCGACCCCATTACTAGACTGGTACTGATTTCAACGACCCGAAAGTATGAAAGTCAGCCTCGGCGAATTTGAACGGAGAAATCAGATACCGTAAAGCAATTTGTCCGGCTTTCTAAAGATTTCTACCCGCTCACTTTAGGTATGGTAAATAAAAAATAAAAAGAAAGGGATCCAGCATAGTTGAACCTATCCAGCATAGCTCCTCTCACGCCAAGGTAGTGTCCATAAGGGTAAAGCCTGGCAGTGCATCTACCTACCGAGAAAGAAATAGCGGGTCATAACACAACAGACGCCCAAAAAGGGCATCATGGTGGCGCATCCACCCACTGAGTCCCGGCAGGTCATAACATTTAGACAATATCCTAGGAGATCCATATCTCAAGGAAATCCAAGAAATTGTGCTCAGAACTCCTACCGACATCTTTAGGAAAACTCTATAAATTTCAGTGTATGTATTGTAATACGTGAAGATTTTTCGCCACTGTCACTTCCCCTCCCCAAGCTGTCAGTCATACTGTAATATCTCTTATCCTTCACTCACCCTAGGGCGCTGAGTGTGTCTCGGCGAATGATTGTAACAAATATGCAGATTAAAAGTAAATAGTAAAAATTGCTCTCATGCACGACCATACAGTGGCTCTATTGGCTTCTGATCTTAACTGACTGAAAGTGTTATCATGTACTTTGTTTTGTTTTGGTAAAAAAGATGGGTAACAGCAAATTTTCTGCTGAATACCACAGATTTGCTTGTCAGTTGTTTGACCGTAACCAGTTGAGCATGTCCCTTAGTGACTGACGATAGGTAGAACTCTGATCACAATTACATCTAGTGAGATAGTATTATAACCATGTGTTGAAAGGGAAATTTTGGAATTTGGACAATTAACCTTGGGAAACAAGGGTGTTTCGTTCAATATCCTTAAACAACCCTTATTCAGGAAGCTTTTGAGCAGTATGTGCTACTCGAATTGAATAAAATCCTAATCCCCACCTGCAAGATCATGCGCTATTTATTATGATATTAAATTAACACCTCGTGCACATATGGTTGTGATGCATGTACCTGTGTTCCCTTATTGGAAGAGTAGTCATGCTGGGCTTCGTATATTTTACCCCATTGTCACTATGATGGCACGCACTGCTCTCACTCAATAATAATAAGGATGCTTAGGAAGGAGCTTGACGTGTAAGTTTACTTATTGTAGTCCGAAGTTAGTAATTTGTCTTTTCCAACAGTCTACCCTGGCGGAAGTATACATACGAGGTAACGGGTGCCTTGTACCTACATACACCGCAAAAGGTCATGTACGGTAAGAGGAAGACAAAAATACTGTGAGACTTTGACTTCCGAACAGACAATGTATTAGAGCACCGAAGGCGGGATATATTAACCTTTAGGAGGGACAACAACAGTGCCTACTAATCGACGTGGCAGTGCCAAAAGATCAATATATTATCACGAAAAAAGAAAAAGAGAAATGATTGATAATTATGGAGGCTAGATCATTGAGATCGCCAAGATGTGGCACCTAAGGGAGTCAAACATAAAGGTTGTCTCTGTTGTCATCTGAGTTCAATTCCACCGAAACTGAAGAAATATCTGGAAACTTAGAACTACCCTGCAATCTAGGTGTATTGCAAAAATCGGCATTACTCGGAACTGTATGCATATTGCGTAAAGTACTTTCTGTCTGAGGTCGTTGGTGTGACTTGACAAACAGTACAAACCCCCGGTAGTCACAATATCATCAATCAACAGCCTCGTAATATTGCATACTATGCGACGTATATACTACTACTACTACTACTACTACTACTACTACTACTACTACTACTACTACTACTGCTACTGCTGCTGCTGCTGCTGCTGCTACTACTACTACTACTACTACTACTACTAATAATAATAATAAGAAGAAGAAGAAGAAGAAGAGGAGAAGAAGAAGGAGAAGAAGAAGGAGAAGAAGAAGAGAAGAGGAAGGACAGAAAGGGGAAGAAGTGGAGGAAGTGGAAGAAGTGGAAGAAGGGGAGGAGGGAGAAGTGGAGGAAGAAGACGAGGAAGAAGAAGAAGAAGAAGAAGAAGAAGAAGGAGGAGGAGAGGAGGAGGAGAAGTAGAAGAAGAAGAAAATGAGGATGATGATGAAGAAGACGAAGAAGAAATAGAGAAGAAGAAGAAGAAGAAGAAGAAGAAGAAGAGAAGAAGAGAAGAAGAAGAAGAAGAAGAAGAAGAAGAAGAAGAAGAAGAAGAAAAAGATGGTTTTGAGGACGAAGAGAAAGGAGCGAGGGATGAGAAGAGATAGAGGAAAAATTTAAAAGAAGAACGATATGAGTAATGCAATGCAATGACTTGGAACAGAAAGTCATTAACGAACCATGCGATATACAGTGCCGAACTGATATCAGAATATTGTTAAAATTACTTAATTCTAAAAGATTTTATTTGATATATACATATAGAAAAAAAGACCAGACAACCGCGTGAACAGCATCAAGTACAGTGTATTTTCTGACGAATATATCCCAGTGGAGAGAAGTATAGTTTCAAAGACAGACTCAATCTAGATAAAAGCAAGTGAAATGTGTTAGAAAAGGAAATCATAAAAACAGAACTTAATAGCAAAAGTAAATATATAATGTTAGATTTATATAACTTTACTTTACAAATAAGAGCAGTATTCTTGATATCGCCCACCTTTATGACACGAATAGGAATAAATATTAAAACTACCACAATGTTCTGTGTTAAAACATCGATGCATTCACAGGCCTTGTTCTTTAATGCAACCTGCCACCAAGAACTTGTTCTTGGGCAGTGTTAGTCTGCAAATGCACAAATGGTATCAAAATTTATCATTTCAACTGGCCTGCACAGGAGCTGGTCTGTGAGTAAGCAGTGATAGTGATAATACCCAACATCAAACTAAGTTTATGGCCCACCACTGCATAAGTTACCATCTGTTCTAGAGACGGCATATCGCGACCTCACCATTCTAGTAATTTTGCTATCTCAGTGAACTAGAGCAACGTGAAATGAAATGGTTTGTCCAAGGAAACGAAACTACAATCTAACGATCATTAGCCTTATACACTAAACACCAAGCCTTCATTGGTAATGACAAAATCATTAAAAATAACGATGTAATGACGGTGGTAGTTACAGTGTGTAAGTACCTATATCCGGTGAATGACACAGACGCAGCAAAGGCGGCGAGCTGCTTAGCGGTAATTCGTCTGCTGCTACGTTCTGAGTTCAAATTCCGCCGAGGTCGACTTTACCTTTCATCATTTCGGGGTCGATTAAATAAGAACCAGTTACGCACTGGGGTCGATATAATCGACTTAATCTGCTTGTCTGTCCTCTCTGTGTTTAGCCCCTTGTAAAGAAATAGGTATTTCGACTGCCGCTACGTTCTGAGTTCAAATTCCACCGAGGTCGACTGTGCCTTTCATCCTTTCGGGGTTGATAAATTAAGTACCAATTACGCACGGGGTCGATCTAATTGCTTTAATCTCTTTGTCTGTCCTTGTGTGTCCCCTCTATGTTTAGCCCCTTGTGGGCAATAAAGAAATAAGAATAGCCGTTTTAGGATGCGTGGTGAACAGTGTCAAATAAATACACCACCTATATATTGCTCCCGACAATATAAGTGCCTACGATATTAAGTGAAAACGGAGTACATATTACCCAGCCTTGCTTTAAAGTGTGACTGAAAACTCATTAAAATTTATCATAAAAATTGAGTTCATGCAATCATGACATCTAGAATATTTTACTGCATTGAAATAAGTTACGTGCAACAGAACACTTCATAAGCTAACGAAAATGATGTGCATGCACTACGCAGTAATCTCACAGAACTAAATTATGAACACATCTACTATTTTGGTCAAAATATTTAAAAACCGATTCTAGATAGATATAACTGTATATCGTATATTTTAGTTTTAGTATATACAGGCGCTGCAATTCTTCTTTTGCGATTTCCATACACATTTTTTTAAATGTTGTAGTTAACTTTCCAAGTTTTCTAGAAAACGAAACACACGCATCTTCTTATCATGTGACTTGCGGATATTTTTGACCTTATTAAATATGCTAATCTTTTGATGTTTTTTTTTTTTTTAGATAAAATGAAATTTGTATATATATATAGCAGGAGGAATTTCCATTTCAGTGTCTCATCGTAGTAGTTTCTCAGACATAGAGTAAGTTTGTAATTAAATCTTTCCGGCTATGTTCACAAATGCTTGGTAGAATGAGGCAGACGGTGGTGAGATAACATATACATTTAGATAGGTTTTATATGGTCAGGCTAAACTTTAGACATATACTTCAAGAAACATAATAAGTATGTAATCTTTTCTGAAGTAATTTCACTGATACAACACAATAAGTACGGGTTGTCACTCTAAGGAGTAAAGTAGTAGTTTTACAGCCTCTCTCTGTAGCTCTTCAAACTTTGGCACTAAAATTACGCTAAGAGCAGCACGGCCAATCGCTGCATAGTACCAGAAATCTCAACATTGCCGTCAGGTCAGAGTACAAGGCATTGCAACAGCGTGGGTTTCAAGAACCCGCAGCTGTTTAATATCCTAACAAGATACTTCAGAGACCTACACGATGTTGATGTATGCCTCTTCAAAGCGAAATTCAATCTCCTCCTGTCCAGAGTTTCGCATGAAAAAAAAGTAGATGAGGGTACGGATGTATCTCTCTCTCTCTCTCTCTCTCTCTCTCTCTCTCTCTTTCTCTCTATCTATCTATCTATCTATCTATCTATCTATCTATCTATCTATCTATCTATCTATCTATCTATCTATCTATCTATCAATCTATCTATCTATTTATCTATCTATCTATCTATCTATCTATCTATCTATCTATCTATCTATCTATCAAATGCAGGGAGCTAAGAATACGATGTATTATCGTCGGCTATTTTGACAATAGACGCTATGAAAAAAAAAACCGTTGAATAAAAGGGGAGTTACTCTAATAGACAGGTAAAATTATAAAAGATAAAAAAATTATTTAAAAAATGCATGCAACGATGGTGTTAGCACCGGCATTGGAAACTCTGAGTCCTATTACGACAACTTACTGATTGTCCAATAATATACATATATAAATTCTTCTATTTCCCTAACATCGATGTCTCATTTTATTATTGTTATTAATATATATATATATATGTAAATATATAAATGGGTAAAATATGAAAAATCAACGAAAATGCATTTACATTGATTTTTCATATTTTACCCTTACACCACGTGTATTTTATATTTTCTTTTCGTAACATATTTCTACTATATATATATATATATTATATATTATATATATATATATATATATATATATGCACATAGCGCTCATGGCTGCGTGCTGAAGATTCCTGGTTCTCGGTAAAAGAAAATACAGGAGGATTAGTTAATTATGATTTTATTCAACTTATTCCCGTCCTTCAAATTCCCTAATACTTGTAAAAGAGCTCGGAAGATTGGGCCACCCATTACACCTTTCACGACACCCTAAAAGCTAGGAACGTTTCACCAACCTCTCGTACATACACATAATAGTTCAGGTACTTATGTATGCATTGTCCGATCATATAAACGACGGAGAAATATGTCTTCGTTTTACGATTTATGCTACGAAATGTGGCCCAATGTCTCATTGAATATTCTACGTATTCTATGTATAGGTTGAAAAGTCTGGCGAAAGTGGGAATTGATTTTTACAGTTTTGCCAAGACATTGACAAGTATACGCCTACACATCTTTGATTGACCGAAATATTGGTCAGCCTCAGCTGATACTTGGATAGTTAATAGTTAACTTGTATCCCAGCAGAACTTTTCATATAATAACGAATAACTTGCTCCTGAGTGTACCGTATTCTATACATTCACAGATACACACACAGACACACACATATTCATGCTAGTTATATAAAAATATATTTGTATTCCTTGCCGCATTCACATACACAGTGAAACATGAATACATACACACATACACTAAAGCAAACGCACACACACACAATTACACACACATGCGCTCACGCACACATAAAGATTTGTCTCCATCTCTCGGTAGGTATGTGTGTATGTCACTATCTATATATAAGTGTCTATTGTATCGGTATATGTACGTATGTACACATGTTTGCACTCACATATATTTATCCATGTACGCATGCGCGTATGGGTGTATGCACACACACACACACACATATATATATATATATATGTATATAAGATAAAACCTACTTGGAAGAGGATGCGTGGCGTTCACTCACATAATAATATAAATAATATATATATATGTGTGTGTATGTGTGTGTGTATATATATATATATATATGTATATATATGTATATATGTGCATATATACTACATACATATGTATATATATTATTTTTAATATATATATATATATATATATATATATATATGTGTGTGTGTGTGTGTGTGTGTGTATGTGTTTGGGAATAAGAAATATATGGACATCTATAAATATATGTAAATGTATATGTATGTGTATATATATATGTATATATATATAGATAGATAGATTGATAGATATACACATAGATACAGATACACACGCACACACACAC
>NC_043001.1:111172844-111282844 GCF_006345805.1 Octopus sinensis | reverse complement strand
TAAAATATTCTATATTTTAATTAATATCATGACGTAAATGTATGTATCAAGGAATATGTATCACATACCACGATATATATATATATATATATATAATATATATATATATATATATATATATAATATATATATATATATATATATAATATATATATATATATATATATATATATATATATATATATATATATATATATATATATTTCTTCTTCCTTTAGTTTCAGCTCAGATCTGCGGCCATGCTGATGTACCGCCGATTTTTTTTCCAGAGAGGACAAACAAGGACAGACAAACGGATTAAGTCGATTATATCGACCCCAGTGAGAAAGGATGAAAGGCAAAGTCCACCCTGGCGGAATTTGAACTCAGAACGTAGCGGCAGACGAAATACCGCTAAGCATTTCGCCCGGCGTGTTAACGCTTCTGCTAGCACGCCGCCTTAATATATATAGATGATACCTATTTCCTTACTACCCACAAGCGGCTAAACACAGAGGGGACAAACAAGGACAGGCAAACGGATTAAGTCGATTATATCGACCCCAGTGCTCAATAGACTCTCACAATGCCCGGTCTGGGAATCGAAACCGCGATCCTATGACCGCGATCAGCTGCCCTAACCACTGGGCCATTGCGCCTCCACTTTCTAAGCTGCGTAGTTCAGAATTAAAATAAGCACAACGATATCACGTGAGTGGATGGCTGACTAAATTTCTCTTCAAAGAAATGAATTGCATAGAGGGGAAACGGGCAATATAAAGATGAGATGCACTTGCTATGGAAGTCAAAGGAAAAGAATAACGATATTTGAAATAAGAAAGCATTTCGAGTTTGTTCAGAGGCCATTTTATTTGGGTATTAAGAGTGTTTGTGATGTGTATTTAATTGGATCTTTCTTACTTCTCGTAGCCATTATATCATTGTTGCCGATAGAGATTTGAGTCGTGCATATATAAATAAAAACTTTTGGTGAGTCTTAAAGCTGTTAGATATTAAAAAAAAAACATCTTATACCCTTTTTGCTACTCTATCATAGATATTGCTTTCAAGCTTTGCCTCAAGGTTATAGAAATAGTGCCTTTCTCTCTCCCTCTCTCTCTCTCTCTTAACAACGTTCAATATACTACATATCATTTTCCTTCGGTTCACAGTTTTGGTCAATGAACGTATATATACCTACCGTCTTTATGATCATTGCAAAAATTGATCCATTACGCAAATGGGCAGATAACATTACACCACATTCTATTAGATCTTCATAAATCAAAATGAATGTCACCTAAATGAGTGTCGCCTGCATTGTCTTTGGAAGATATTTCCTATGGACGGAAGACAGTACTGCCCCTTGATATATACCTCAAAATGGGATTCAGAAAGTTTATAATTCTAGTAGTAGTAGTAGTTGTAGCAGCAGCAGCATTACTACTACTACTACTACTACTACTACTACTACTACTACTACTACTAATAATAATAATAATACTACTAATAATAATAATAATAATAGTCAATAAGGGATTGACTACAAAAAGGCGTTTGATAGCATCACCCACACATGGATCCTCGAAACACTAACCATTAACAAAGTAGCACCAACAATCATAAAATTCATAGAGCACTCTATGAATAAATGGCAAACAGTCCTACACCTCCAAACAAAAGAGGGACTCATGAAAACCAAAGACATCCCCATTAGAAGAGGAATATTCCAGGGAGACACGCTCTCTCCACTCCTTTTCTGCTTGGCACTGTCACCTCTATCTGATATGCTAAATAGAACTGGATGCGGATATAAATGTTACGGCAGAACGATCAGCCACCTTTTATACATGGATGACCTAAAACTATACGCTGAAAATGACAAACAGCTGGAAACACTATTAAAGACAGTTCATAGATTTACCAAAGAAATAGATATGAAATTTGGATTAGAAAAATGCGCCAAAGTAACCCTGAAAAGAGGAAAACTAGTCAAGAGTAACAACATCACACTAGATAAAACCAATGAAATAAAAGAATTAGACCAAAGCCAAACTTACAAATACTTAGGAATCCATGAACTAGATAAAACACAACACACACAAATGAAAGAGAAAATAAAAAAAGAATATTATAGACGAGTTAGATCAATACTAAACACAGAGCTCAATGCTAAAAACAAGATAATAGGTATCAACACTTTAGCTGTTCCAGTTATAAGTTACAGCTACAATATCCTTAACTGGACACGAAATGAACTGTCCAAAATAGATAGGAAAACAAGAAAAATAATGACAGGATCTAGGATGCATCATCCAAAATCTGACATAGAAAGACTATATATACAACGTATAGAAGGTGGTAGAGGCCTTATACAGCTGGAAAACTATTATAAAATAACCACCATAGGACTGCAAAAATATCTACTTTAGAAGGAAGGAAAACTGATCCAGATAGCGGCAAAACACGAGCAAAACAAAAAACTGTTCTCAGTATTTAAGGAAGCTGACAAATACAAACAAGAAATCATACCACCTAATAAACATGAAGAAGTAGAAGAAGATGAAGAAACAACAAAAGCTATAAAACAAATGAAATCCAAACTAAAAATAGAACAGCAACGAACCATGATAAAATGATGGCAAGAAAAGCCCCTTCATGGTAAATACTGGACTAAACTAAACGCAAAAGAAATAGACAAAGAAAAATCCCAGCAATGGTTGAGAAGCTCAGGACTCAAAGCAGAAACAGAGGGATTTCTAATTGCAGCACAAGACCAAAGCCTCCCCACCAGAAATTACCAAAAACATGTAATGAAAAGAAATATAACAAGTAACTGCAGAATATGTGGAGATGGACAAGAAACAATAAATCATATTATCTCTAGCTGCCCAGTCCTGGCTAAGAAGGAATATATTCACAGACATGACAGAGTTGGAACCTACATACATTGTAAGCTATGCCAACATTATGGAATAACAACAGAAAAAATATGGTATAGGCACACACCAGAAAAGGTCACAGAAAACGAGAAAGTAACCATACTCTGGGATATGCCGATACACACAGATAGAGAAATTAAGGCCAACAGACCAGATATAGTTGTCAGAGATCATGAAGAAAAAAAATGCTTTCTAATTGATGTATCAATAGCGGCTGATGACAACGTGTCTCTAAAAGAAATGGAGAAACTCTCAAAATACAAAGACCTGGAAATAGAGGTAACTAGAATGTGGAATCTGAAAACAGAAACAATTCCTATCATAGTAGGTGCATTAGGCATGATAAAAAATATTCAGACAAATATATAACAAAAACACCAGGACTTACAAACACATATAACATACAGAAAATTGCACTACTAGGCACTGCACACATCCTACGCAGAACACTTTCCATACAATAACCATCAGAGCATCACAACAAATCACAGCACATACCCAAGGCACACAGAGCTGTGCTCGGTAGTGAAGTGAAAGCACGCTATAAAAATAAAACTACTGAATAATAATAATAATAATAATAATAATAATAATAATAATAATAATAATAATAATAATAATAATAATAATAATAATACAAGGCATTTACTGCAGTGATATCGCAAAGGTTGAAGAAGCACCTAGACGAAAACAACCTGTTTCCAGAAGAGCAGAAAGGATGCCGCAAAGGCTCATATGGCTGTAAAGATCAACTAATAATTAATAAAGCCATAACTGAAGACAGCCACAGAAAGAAGAAAGGCCCCAGTATGGACTGGATCGACTACAAAAAGGCGTTTGATAGCATCACCCACACATGGATCCTCGAAACAATGGCCATTAACAAAGTAGCACCAACAATTATAAAATTCATAGGGCACTCTATGAATAAATGGCAAATAGTGCTACAGCTCCAAACAAAAGAGGGACTCATGAAAACCAAAGACATCCCCATTAGAAGAGGAATATTCCAGGGAGACACGCTCTCTCCACTCCTTTTCTGCTTGGCACTGTCACCTCTATCTGATATGCTAAATAGAACTGGATGCGGATATAAATGTTACGGCAAAACGATCAGCCACCTTTTATATATGGATGACCTAAAACTATACGCAGAAGGAAGGAAAACTGATACAAATAGCGGCAAAACACGACAAAAAACAAAAAACTGTTCTCAGTATTTAAGGAAGCTGACAAATACAAATAAGAAATCATACCACCTAATAAATATGAAGAAGAAGAAGGAGAAGAAGGAGATGAAGAAACAACAAAAGCTATAAAACAAATGAAATCCAAACTAAAAATAGAACAGCAACGAACCATGATAAAACGATGGCAAGAAAAGCCCCTTCATGGTAAATACTGGACTAAACTAAATGCAAAATAAATAGACAAAGAAAAATCCCAGCAATGGTTGAGAAGCTCAGGACTCAAAGCAGAGACAGAGGGATTTTTAATTGCAGCACAAGACCAAAGCCTCCCCACCAGAAATTACCAAAAACATGTAATGAAAAGAAATATAACAAGTAACTGCAGAATATGTGGAGATGAACAAGAAAAAATAAATCATATTATCTCTGGCTGCCCAGTCCTGGCTAAGAAGGAATACATTCTCAGACATGACCGGAAAAAGTCACAGAAAACGAGAAAGCAACCATACTCTGGGAAATGCCGATACACGTAGATTGAGAAATTAAGGCCAACAGACCAGATATAGTTGTCGGAGGTCATGAAGAAAAAAAATGGCTTACTAATTGATGTATCAATCATCGGCATCATCATGGTCATCATCATCGTCATCATCATCATCGCTATTATTATTATTATTACTATTATTATTATTATTATTATTATTATTATTATTATTATTATTATTATTATTATTATTATTATTATTATTCAACTGCCTAAATCGTCAGCACGCTGGACGAAATACTTTGCATTATTCCTTCAGTGGTTACGTTCTGAGTTTAAAATTCCGCCGAAGTTAACTTTGCATTTTTTCATTTTGGGGTCGATAAATTAAGTACCCGTCAAGTACAGGGGCTGATCTGATCGACTGGTCCCCTCTCCCAAAGTTCAGGCCTCGGGTTTATAATAGAAAGGGTTATTATTATTATCAGTCTTCTTTTTCTTCTTCTTCTTCTTCTTCTTCTTCTTCTTCTTCTTCTTCTTCTTCTTCTTCTTCTTCTCTTCTTCTCTTCTTCTTCTTCTTCTTCTTCTTCGTCTTCTTCTTTTTCTTCTTCTTCTTCTCCTTCTTCTTCTTCTTCTTCTTCTTCTTCTTCTTCTTCTTCTCTTCTTCTTCTCCTTCTTCTTCTTCCTCCTCCTCCTTGCCATTATACTTGTGATGATGACAGAAACTGGAAGACACCATATGGCGCTGTAAAAAAAGCTCCACGATAGTTCTTCAAGCTCTTTGCCTTCTGAGATCAAATCGAGCCGAGCTCGCCTTTTTCCTTTGAAATGCCACTCATGTCCTCGCTTGATGACATTAATCAAATCTCTCTCATCAAAACCGCTCACCTTGCACTGAAATCAGAATTTGTATTTACTGACACGTCTATTACGTTTCCTTTGATCGTGGGATTTGTGTTATTTGAATTTTGAAATTTGACAATATAACGAATTTAATTTCCAATTACTCCCATAAAATCTTGAATTAGGTCGCAAGATGTTTATAAAACTATAAAGTTATATTTTCTGCAAGTAATTTTGTTGGCAGCTAGTGTTTGGCATGTTGACAATATGTGGTGAATTATTCAACCACTTAGACAGGCTATATTTGTAATCAATATTTTGAGGATTTATAGATATTTTAAATGTCTAATAGCGACGCCTTTAGGTATATTGCAAATAATGTTGTTCCTCTCACCATACTCAGATGAAATATACTTATCTACGCAAGATGCGTGGTCGTTATAATTCTATAATTTCCTACAGACTCAGGGTATGTTGATTACGGATCGGTTTTTACTGTTTATCTTCTTGGTGTTGCATTGCTTAAAGCAAGCTCGGATAATCAGGCCTGCAATTGTAGACAATACGGCCGTGACCGTCACGTATTGTGAAGTGCATACCTGACTTCTTATCTATACTGGTATTTCAAACATATAAGGAATGGCCATAATAGGACATCCGACTCACTAGAAAGAGCAGCTAAACTCCAAACCACTAATAGTTGAAATTCTGAAATGGAAAGAGAAATAAAAACGTTTACCCTCTCCTTTCTGGACTATGCATAGTTTCGGCAATCTTTTGTAAATAAAATAAATATATTTACCACTGGCGTTGCCGCTTCATCAGAAAAGCCAAGGACTACCATATGTTCACGAGGCGATAAGAAACATTCCTCGAGTCCATATGCTATAAATTTTCAAAATCCACCACACTCGCGTGGTTTTCTCAGCAGTAAATATAAACTCCCGATTTAATTTCAAAATTAGCCAAAAAATCATTAATTAATAAATTTTAGGGTAGCAAAAAATTCCAGAAAAATTCTCCGCTACCAGCAGTCAAGTGAGAAAGAAAAAATAGTCAATAGACTATAAAATATAAACTGGTATTTCTGTATTTGAATTTCGAATATGATTTGAAGAGAGCGCGGAGATATTTTTTCTAGTTGGCTAAGCGAACACACTTATGCCCATTCTTTTCTTAGTTGTCTTTATTTTGTTGTTTCCCGAGAGTTAACGCATATGACACGCGTATGTAAACTATTCCAGTTGATTTAGATAAAGATACCATTTTGTTTTTTGCTGTTCGATATCTTATACAGTTTGGAGAATCGTGTATAATCCGGCAGTATTTAATATATTACTAAACGTGTGATCAAAATACAGGAACTTACAAGTCATTAGTGTGGGATAGAAATTCAGCGAATAATATACACATATGCTTTATCAATATCCTTTATTAACATTCTGTCCGTAAAAGGTGGCGAGCAGGCAGAATCGTTAACACGCTGGGCGAAATGCGTAGCCATATTTCGTCTGCCGTTAGGTTCTGAGCTCAAATTCCGCCGAAGTCGACTTTGTCTTTCATCCTTTCGGTGTCGATAAATTAAGTACCAGTTGCGCACTGCAGTCGATGTAATCGACTTAATCCGTTTGTCTGTCCTTGTTTGTCCCCTCTGTGTTTAACCCCTTGTGGGTGGTAAAGAAATAAATATTCTGTCCGTAATTCAAACTTTCTAAACACACTCTTTCGGTATGTAGCTACTAGATTTCACATTCGTCATGTGATGCCGATTCAGAAAATACCGATGTTTATGCTTTAGAGATAATAGGTGAGTTAGATTTCACTCCAGCACTATAAAACCAATATTATGACTGACATTGCAAATATATTAATGCCACAGGTAATTATTTTTGCTGCTTAGATAAATTTCAAACAAATTTCCTCTTCTTTGTAATATTGGCACATATTTCCTACGCACAGTGTTAATTTCATACATGACCAAATATTATACAGAAGGCAAGATTGTCCAGCTACTGTATTACCTTCTCTCCATGATGTTCAAATAATCTGCTCGACTTACCATTTTGCCTCGTTGTCAACTCTCTATAAATCATTCTATAAATATTAAAATCACGTTTTTGTATTTTTCCAGTCATACGGACATTTTAATATCTCTGACAAACTGCTTGCCAATATTGTGGATGTCTTAAAGGTGGTTATGATTAGCAGCATTAATTCATATGTCATTCATGAGGAGGAAATGAGTTTTAAGCGTGTTCCACCGTCTTACTGTGTAATGTGCGAACTACTATTCATTGCCCAACTCAAGGTGAAAAAAGATTTAGATAGAGCGAAGTATATATGCACTATCATTATTGAAAATTGTATCCCATGACATATTCCGGTGAAATAGGAGCTTGCATTCCTGATTTCAATGAAAAGCATAATAATTACAAGGTATTTAGATGTTCTCTTAAAGATGATATGGTATGATATCATTAGATAAGAAGATATCCGAAATGTTGGATTAGATCATTTTCGTGGAATTTAGCCTATCAAATTGGTCTGTTATAAGTTAAGCATTCATACACTAAATTGTCAATTTGTATTGTTTAATGATCCTGTTTGTTGGATATGTATCGGAGGTTTATAGATTACCAAGAAAAAATGTGATATGCAGGTGAGTAGTGATGATATATTTGGGGGTTTTATTGCGGGTCTTTGGTGACTTATAAAGGAAAATTAAGAACTGATGTAGCAGTATGTGAAATGATATCCTACAACTATTTTACATTCCGAAATTATAATATTGCTTCTTGATATATTATACACACTGAATTTTGCATAAGTGTTATAATTAATGGGGAGAGTATCAACACCAAATTTGAAATACTGTTGGATTAAAGGAATAAGAGATGAGTTCATTAAAATAATTACCATACGTTCAGCCAATTCGTCCTCATTGATATATACACATCGCCTTATTGCCGAACAACGAGATAAAATATTGCACAACAAATATATTATGTTGTAGAGAAAGAAGCGTTAAAAATTGCTATTCTCGAAATTATTCAGCCACGCCATATATATATATGTATATGTATATATATATATATATATATATATATATATATATATAACTTAGGTAACTTAGATATGTTTCGACCAAAGATTGGTCCAGGCCATGTCTAACTTAATAGCACCACCTGATAAGATTATTCGAATCCTGTTTAAGTCAAGTTTTGTTCAAGTAGTGAGTTCTTGTTGGGTGAGTTGTATCCAATTATGGGTGGCTTATCTGGTATTCTTTGAAGGAATCTATCCAGACTCCGTTTAAAGTTGATGGGATCCTTTTCCTCTTTGATCTCCCTCGGGACAATGTTAGATAGGGCAGGGCCTGTTGAGGAAAATAAATTATGTTGCAGTGTACATGTATGTTGTGATCTTGAATTGGGCAGGGGACGTAAGGCCCGTGGTCCCAGTCTTGGGTGAACCTTGAAGCTAATGTTAAGGTCGTTTGGGCAAAGTTGGTGGTATATTCTCCACATCGTACAAATGATGTACCGCTCACGGCGACGCTGGAAGGAGTAAAGTTTCAAGGCTTTAAGGCGATCACAATAATCGAGGGCAGCCATACCTTCAATTCGTTTAATGAGTGCCCTCTGGGGTGACTCAATTCTGGAGATGTTTTGTCTTGTATGGGGAGACCACAGATTTCTGCTTGTGAGACGAAGTATTTTAATAGTTAGTTCCAATACAGTTATATAGTTTGGAAAACAATTCAGCGCATGGTTATTAGGAGCAAATGTTTTAAAATTTACATCTACATTAAACAGGTTTCAAGAAATCTCATGTTTTACGCTAAAACACTTTCCCTGATTCACAACATAAGAAGTAAACTATCTCCTTGTTGTCCCATTTCTACGCATGCGCCTGTATGATTTCATAATTTATTCGTCAGTCTGATGAGTGTTGTTTCTCAAAGCATTGCTATCTCTATTTCAATTTGCTTTTTTTTATTTTAGACAAAGAATCTGATTAGAGTTAAATTGTTATTTATTGGAATTGAGATATTGTTAAAATGATTTTCGATTTAGCATTCGTCGGTTCAGTCCCACTGCCAGGCACTTAGCCAATCGCCTTCTATAATATCCTCGAGCCAACCGAAGAATTGTGAGTGCATTTGGTTGACGGAAACTGAAAGAAGCCCGTCAAATATATAAACGTTATTGTTTGTGTGTGAGTTTTTTTTATTATGTTTGTCACCCACCATTGCTGGTGGTCGTTGTGTGTGTTTAGACACCTAAAATTTAGAGATTCGACTAAAATTCTCCAAGGCTCTGTCCCGGCGTAGCCGCTGTCAAAGAAATAATATATAAAATATAATCATAATTGGATATTTGCTTTAAGCTCACTGTTCGAACTATGTTTTCGAGATGGTGATAAGTGGGATTATGTCTAAAATAATTTGTTCTGATGGTGGAGATTTTACACAAACAAGCCCAATTACATACATATATACATATGTATTCTGTACATAATCTACCGCTTCATTTTCTATTCCGTTTAGCTATTACGCATTTGGTAGCTGATGATAAGAAATAAATAAAAAATGTGAATTGGTATCAACATTAAAATTTGTGCTTCCTTTTGAACCTTGGCTGAGAGTCATTATTTTTATCATATGTGCTATTGCAAAATATTGAGAACGTCATTTCTATATCTCACGTTCACCGCTGTTTTTAAAAGTCTTACACTAAAGAGAGAATTCACTTCTGTTTTGTTTTATTTTCCATTTATCGTTCATTAAATGTTTTAGTACTCGTGTAGTGGTTACTTTCCTGTAATTATGATTCTAACAGCTAATCATTCCTACTTCTTTATGTTTCTGAGAGATATAATTATATTTTGCGTTCTTGGAGGTGTATAGTTAAAGGAAGCGTGCATTCTTCTCTTTTTCCTGTTTAGATTACTCTTTTACTTGTTTCAGTCATTTGACTGTGGCCATGCTGGAGCACTGTCTTTAGTCGAGCAAATCACCCCCAGGACTTATTCTTTGAAAGCCTAGTACTTATTCTATCGGTGTCTTTTGCCGAACCGCTAAGTTACGAGGACGTAAACACACCAGCATCGGTTGTCAAGCGATGTTGGGAATGGGACAAACACACACACATACACAAACACACACAAACACACACATACACACAAACACACACACAAACACACACATACACACACACACACACACACACACAAACACACACACATATATATATATATATATACATACGACGAACTTCTTTCAGTTTTCGTCTACCAAATCCACTCACTAGGCTTTGGTCGGCTCGAGGTTATAGTAGAAGACACTTACCCAAGGTGTCACGCAGTGGGAATGAACCCGGTAGCATGAGGTTGGTAAGCAAGCTACTTACCACACAGCCATTCCTACGCCTATACCTGTTACGGTTTAAATGTTTTAAAGTAAACCATAACGTAGAGCATTCAGAGAGCCCATACCTCCGGCAAGGCAACACCAACGTCCTCTCAAATATTGAGTAGCCAGGAAGGATTTTTAAAATGAGAATATCTGAAATAAGCTCGACCGCTCTCACAAACGAGATTACTAAAAAATGAACCCGACTTCTCTCAAAATTTAATAAAAATAAACCGGAACACTAATCCAGTATCCTTGACGTGTACCTGATCGATCCCAATGATAGTCATTGAATATGAAGGTGGCTGTAGAAAATTTAGTAGCAGTAATAAATAGTTTATCCTTATATAATACAAACCAAAGTTAACAAACTCACCGTTCAAAATAGTTACAGCCTAAAGGGAGATAATTGAGAAAGACTTGAAAGTTGACGTAAGATCGTAATCGTGTAAAGTAAATATTACAAATAATCCAGAATCCTTGTCCTGTACCGGATCGATCACAAAATCTAATCATTTCGTGCCAGTACCGAGGCCAATCATCTCTGAAACTTTCATCAGAATCCATCCAGCGGTTCTTGAGATATCTTGTCAATGGACGAACAACCAAACAAACACGACCGTAAACAATACCTCCGCCTTCACGATGGCGGGGGTTATTAAATCTAGTTAGAATATTCCCTTTTAACAGGACTGTATCCACTATATACTCATCTGTTTACGCGGGATTATTTGTGGTTTTAAAGACTGAATATGTATTGTTATTATTTGTAAAGTACTAATGCTTAATGTTTCTATGAAACATGGGTTGGATTGGTACAATTTTTGTAGGCTTATATAAATCGGTCTTTATATTTTATGCGTTTGTTATGAGTAATTGACTTGTTTATGCATAAACTTTGTTCGTTCTCTTCCTCTGTTTGTCTGGGAAAGTTTTTCCATGTGAACATGAATTCCATGCAATAACACTGCACTTAAGGCATCGCATACTGTATTCATTTTCGGTACGGAACTACTGATTGAAAGAATATTTCTCTTTCATTATTCTTTGATAATTTTATTTGGTTTTCCCCTGGATGATAGTTCAGCTGTAGTTCTGTCTTATACAGTTGGTCATTGAATATAAATCAAGCACTTAGTGCAAACCCTTTAGGTATGGTAATCGGGTTTTTGCGAGTATTGGCATTTCCCTCTACATTTTGTATTATTCAGGTTTAATAACCACGGAGCTACTACCCGGGGGGGCTTAATTGCTTCTCATGACTGTTCCGATACGGAACTTATTTGAATATTCTCCTTGCGAATCATTGACTTTCAATGATGCTTACCGTTTTGATGAGAATATCCTGAGTTTTAATTCACTGACTCTTATATCATTAGCTTCTAAAGCATTTCCATCTCGGGGATATTCTACTGAAAAGCATATTTTTGGCTTATTCATATTTTTCCCCTCGTGTAATTCTCCTTCAGATCTGGCTGATCGCTATTACTTTGATATGTCAACAGCTTTTGTATTGTTAGGTCTGATTATTTATAGGATGTGATTTGGATATGTATGTATATATGCATGTATGTGTGTATGTTTGCGTGTATGCATGTGTGTGTGTATGTTTGCTTGTATGTATGTATGTGTGTGTATGCATGTATGTATGTGCCTATCTATCTATCTATCTATCTATCTATCTATCTATCTATCTATCTATCTATCTATCTGTGTGTCTGTCCGTCTGTCTGTCTTTCTGTCTGTCTATTTGTCTGCCTGCTTGTCTATGTATGTATGTATGTATGTATCTGTATGGATATCTATCTATCTATCTATCTATCTGTCTATCTATTTATCTATCTATCTATCTATTTATCTATCTATCTATCTATCTATCTATCTATCTATCTCTATATATCTATCTGTCTGTCTGTCTATGTATGTATTTATGTATATATGTATGTATGTATGTATGTATCTATCCATCTATCCATCTCTCTCTCGCTCTATCAATCTATCTATCTCCCTCCCTACCTACCTATTTACCTATCTATCTATCGATCTATCTATCAATCTCTCTCTCTCTCTATCTAACTATCTATCTTTCTTTCTATCTACTTCTCTGTCTATGTAGCCATCAAACTGTCTGTCTGTATGTGTGCATATATCTATGTATGTATGTATCTATTTTTCTACCTACCTATCTATCTATCTATCTATCTATCTATCTATCTATCTATCTATCTATCTATCTATCTATCTATCTATCTATCTATCTATCTATTTATCTATCTATCTATTTCTACTTTTACTACCCGTATTGGAGTAAGCATTACTGCGACCGTTAGTTTCTTACACAAAATTAACATGTATGTATATTTGCGTATGTAAACCCACATTCACACACACACAACTTGTCACTCACACACACACACGTACATATATATATATATATATATATATATTATATATATATATATATATATATATATTATATATATATATATTCGAGTTTATATCTTTTATAATGTTCAGTCTGTTTGTTTTAAGTATGTTGATTGCTTTCATTATATTTTTACATAGATTTCTTCAACAAATGCATCGATCTCCATTGCAAATATACATTTTCCTCTTACGTATGCGGTAAACCAGTTATTGACTTGTTAGAATATTACAGTAAAGATGCTAATTTTGGAAACACGCGTCAGTTATAGACACATTCAGCTGTTTATATGCATGTTATGTTAATCCCAAGTTTTAGATAGAAAATATATTTCTAAAAAATTAATATAGCTTGTTAAATTATTCCTCGTATACGTCCATTTATGCTATAGCAAAAGAAAGGCCAGAAGAGAGCCTAAAGAAATACTCTGCTCTTATTTGTTCATCTATATTTTTGCTCTTTTATCTGGTCGAATTCTGTATCGAAATTCCGGACATGTATTATTTTACGCTTTCTGCTTCGTTCGTTCGTATCTTGCTCTATGTATGGTCTTGCATATTTGAAAAAAAAATAGGAGAATATTCATTCACAATTACTATAGCATTTTCATCTCTGAATTTAGACTCGTCCTTATATACAATAATGAAATGATCATTTCTACTAAAGGCACAGATATATACATACATACATATACACACACATACATATATATATATATATATATATATATATATATATATATATATATACATATATCTTTGGATTAAGGCAAATATTCGCGGATGGTTTTTAGTACGCATCCTGCCTTCTATTTTCGTTATGGTATAAAATAAAACAAGAAAAAATGCATCATGAACCTGAGGTGAAAGACAAGCAAACATTGTATTAAGTTGATCGGGAAAATTGAAAGAAGTCTTAAACGTTTCGAGCCTACAATCTTTTACAGAGAGGATGTACGGTGGTAGAGAAAAATGAGGAGAAAAGAACAATTAGATGGTAACAACATGCTGTCTCTATTTTCATTATATCTTTAATTGTTTAACTTGTTTCGTGCCACCCTTGCCAGCATTGGTGTATGTATGCTTACGCTATTGATTTTGTGGATCGAAGAATGTGTGTGTTGATTGACCGTTTCTATCAAATGTTTTTCAGCTTATTTGTATATTTGGAGCGAAATTACTTTTGTCGTCTTTAACGATTTCCGTAGTAAAGCCTCTTGTTTTTCTTTACTTTTAAAAACCCCAATCCTTGTGGGCTGTCTTCCAGCCATCTTACGCTAACTAAAGCCGCTTCTTTTATTCTGTTTAAGGAAATGCAATTAGGGTATGACTACTTATGATGATGTAGCTCTCCACATAACAACTCTTGAACATTCCAGGTTTACCGTTTCACTGCCAGAGAATCAAGTGTTTGACATTTAAATTCCCGAATGTATTCAATTGGCATTAGTTACTTTGTACTAGCGTTCTTTAACTTTTCAAGTTCCTAATTTCAGTCATATTTTAACAACATTTTTAACTTTGAAGCAGTACAATTATATAAGGCAATTAGCTATATTAGTCTCAGAGCTGTAACACTAGCAGGTCAGCAAATAAGTTCTAATCTGTTTTTGGATGGGTAAATAACTTGATATCTCCATAAAAACTAGTGGATTGATATCGGTACTTCCAAGTTTATAGCAGCTTCGTGACTAGATAACGCCTTCATTTAAACTGATAAAATGTTACAGAAGCCCCGGGAATGAATATTCTTACAATATTGCAGTTGTAACAAATAATTTGGCTTAGTGTAAGGCAGTTCCTTGTAATTTCATGACGGTCTTTTTTTCTGAATTTTGGCGTGATAATGTTCATTAAAACTTAACTATGGGTTTAAGAGATCCTCATTGATACAAGGGTTGATAGATAGAATAATACAGAAAGCTACTCTTAGTTTATCCGTCTAGAATGTATGTTCTTTTGCTGTATCTGCCGGAAGATTTTAATATTGTTTCTTAAATCACAAGGTAGAGTTTACAGATATATGGACCCAATTTTCATGTCTATTTTTTTTTTAGTACTTAGAGTTTAATAATGTTAAGGTGTTGATTTATTGCTTAATGCGTATTATAGAATATTGTAAAGGGCCAGTCTTTCCTACAGAAACGAATGAAACTTTTAAGATTTGTTCCTTGCATTAACGGGGAAACGAGTTTACCAAACGTAAAATAATCTAGTCATTAGAATGAACACGTATTCTTTTCTTAATTCATTTGACCATATCTCTGGTAGAAGGAATTTCTTTAATTTACGTCACGATAAGAATGACACCTTACAATCCCTCAGCATGAATGTTCTCAAGTTCTACTTCGAAAAGGAAAAGAAACTGGAGGGCGAGGTGTAGCTCTAACAAAATTTGTACAAATGTCGCTCAATGTAACGAAAATCGTTACAGTGAACTTACTATAAGGATGGGCCCTAAAGTTAAAAAATACAGAGGAGACGTAAGTTCTTGCTTCGGTACTTCTGCTCACAGGGGTGACTGGTAGACCGTGGCAGGTGTTTTCCCACTATTGCGGAATTTTCTTGATATAAATTTTTTGTTTTTGTTGTATCTATTGTTCACAGCTCTTGTATCGTACTAAATATTCTGTGGCCTTGGTAGCCAATATAGGAAAGCCTTCATGTTGTTGTTGTTGTTGTTGTTGTTATTATTATTATTATTATTATTATTTTATTATTATTATCATAATCATCATTATTATTATTATTATTATTACTTTTTTTTTTCTTCTTTCAAATTTTCTTCCATTTCTTGCCGAGTGTCTTCCCGACTCCTAGGGCAAAGAAACTCATAGTGTATATTGGTAGGCATTAAACCAAACTCAGTAGTTCGTTCATTTTTTTTTTTCTTTTTTTTTTTTTTAAGTTTAAATTAAAATACATGAGCAGCAACAGTTCTCACATCGACAATGCTCTTCTCAATACGTGTGATGTACAAGTTAAGACAATCTTTTGCACTTCTTGCAGGGATGGTAAGCCAGGGATCATTCTCATATAATTTTCGGTTCCCTTCTTGATCATTCCTAGTGCTCCTACGATCACTGGTATTGTAACCGCCTTGAGATGCAATTTTCTCAATTTCAATGAGTAGGTCTTTATATTTTCTGAGCTTGTCAAACTCTTTCGCTGAGATATTATGATCACAGGGGATGTTCATGTCGATCAATAAGCAAACTTTATTGTTTTGGTCTTTCACAACAATATCTGGTTTATTGGCCTTGATGGTTCGGTCTGTATGTACTGGAAAGTCCCACAGAATGGTTACATTTTCTCCTTCAGTTACAGCCTCAGGGTGGTGATTATACCACTTGTCGGCAGTTTTGATATTGTAATGCCGACTTATTAGCCAGTGGAGATATTGGCCAACTCTGTCATGTCTTCATTTGTACTCCACTGGTGCTAAGACTTTACATCCAGAGATTAGGTGGTCCACTGTTTCAATCATGTCGTTGCAGAATCGGCATTTTGGGTCTGCTCCATTTTTCATCACATTGGCCTGGTAGTTCCGGGTTAATAGACTTTGGTCTTGAGCAGCCAGGATGAAACCTTCGCTCTCTGCTTTTAGCCCGGAGCTCCGCAGCCACTGATGGGTTTGCTTCTGGTCAACATCAGCTTGTTTGCTGCGGGTCACATATTTGCCGTGCAGAGGTTTCTCCTCCCACCTATCAGCCAATTGCTCGTGCGCTTTTTTCATTGCCATCATTTTCACCTTCTTTGCAACAATAGTTGCCGTACTTCCCTCGGGTTGTTCAGTTTGGGTATCCTGCACGAGATCAATAGCAAAGTTTTTGCTTTCCTTGATGATAGAATGAAGCTTCTTTCGTCTCTCGTGATTTTCCACGAGCTTTAGCATCCAGTCATTCGATATTTCGAGATATTTGGCCAGTCCAATTGTGGTTGTTTTGTAAGCTAGTTCAAATTGGATCAGGCCTCGACCTCCTTGGGCTCTGGGAAGGTAAATGCGATCTACGTCTGCCTTTGGGTGGTGCATCCTATTACAACTCAGCAGCTTGCGTATTTTTCTATCTATATTCTTTACTTCACTCATATTCCAGTTCAACACATTGTAGCTATAAGTAACAACTGGAACTGCTAAGGAATTTATAGCTAACACCTAGTTACGTGCATTTAGTTCCGATTTCAGGACTGCACGAACTCTCCTATTACGTTCCTTCCAGATCTTCTCTTTCATGCTTGCATGCTGAATACCAGAGCCTTCATTTATCCCTAAATATTTGTATGTCTGTTCTTGCTCAAGCTCTCTTATGACTGTGTCAACATCTAACACGACTGAATTTGTGGTCTTCACTTTCCCTTTCTGGAAAGTGGCCTTGGCACACTTCTCAAGTCCAAACTCCATCCCAATCATCGCTGAATGCTTTCACGGTGCGCAATAGGCCTTCAAGTTCATTATTGTCTTTACCATAAAGTTTTAAGTCATCCATATAAAATAGATGGCTTATTTTTTATTGGCAATTTTATACCCATACCCTGTTCTGTTTAATTCACTTGTAAGGGGTATTAGGGCTATGCAGAATATTAAAGGTGAAAGTGAGTCACCTTGAAAAATTCCACAGTTGATGTTATATTTTCTGAGGCAAGTACTCCATTAGAGTGGTATAATTGGAGATTCGTATTCTACAACGACATATTGTGCTTCAGGAAGTTTGAAATCACAGGGGAAATTTTAAAGATGTCCAGCGATCTCAAGATCCATGGATGCGGTATACTGTCGAAGGCCTTTTATAGTCAATCCATGCAGTGCTGAGATTTCTGCGCTTGTTGTGACAGTTCTCAAGGATCATACGATTGATTAGCAGTTGATCTTTGCATCCGTAAGAGCCTCGGCGGCACCCTTTTTGTTCAATGGGGAAAATATCGTTCTTCTCCATGAATGCATATGTTTTCTCCGCCAGGATAGATGTTAGGATTTTACGTGGTGGATAGACAGGTTATAGGCCGATAGTTTTTTGGAAGGTTGGTTTCGTTATTCTTTGGGAGTAGGTAAGTAATGCCACTTGCTAACCATTCAGGTGTTTTCTTTGGGTCTCTCATAATTCCATTGAGCAGATGAACTAGCTTACCGTGTGCGCATGGGAGCGATGCGAGCCAGAAATTCGGCACCCTATCTTTACCGGGGGATTTCCAATTATGGGCCTTCGTGAGTGCCTTTCTTAGGTCTGCTATTGTGATGTCTTCCCATGCTTGTTGTTGTTGTAAATTTTGGTAGGATCCTTCAGTTGTATAATCCAGTCTGCATTTATGTTGTACGTCTTCTTGTCACTCCAAATCCTTTCCCAAAAGTTTTGAACTTCTTCCATGGGAGGGGGGTCTTTAACGGTTACTTTCTCCTTCCCTATTTCTCTGTAGAATTTTTTGGCATTGGATGTGAACAGCTTATTTTGCTTGTTAAAACTTGTTTCTCTTCTCAAATCTTCGTATTCTTGGGCTTTTGCTTGGACTTTTTGTTTCAGCGTTTCTTTTATTGATATCAGTTCTTCTCTTGGTGAGGATCCAAATTTTCTCTTCATCTTCTTCCTGTTCTGGATCTTACATCATTTCCACATATTAGTTCATTTAATATTGATATTTCCCCTCTCATAAATTCAATCTCTTTTTCAATTTTACTTCTCCAGGTTTGATTTCTTCCCAGGTTTGGTTTTCTTTGTTTCTTCGGGAGAATACAGCTGGTTTCAATTGCCCTAGCAGAAGCGTAAATAATTTCATTTAACTCAGTAAAATCAGGTTTTAATTCTCGTATTATTCATTGTTACATAGTTGCCAATTTGGATTTGTTTTTTATTTTGGTTTGTATTTGAGAGTTTATGAAGCGGTTCTCTATCATTCATACTTGTATGTCTTACAACTTCAAGCGTATTCAGGATTTTCTGCCTCATTTCTGCCATAGACTCTCTGTGTTCTTCAGCAAATGCGAGATCTTCAGTTACTGTTGTTTTTTTTCGTTTTCCTGGCTATCTTTAACAGGTACAATAGAATTTCTTGTATCTTCAGGCCTTTGCGTAGTTTCGTCAGATGGCAGTCTTTCAATTAAGCCTCGTGGCGGGCTATACTGTTCATCTGATTCTTCATTTCCTTTGTGTCTTATATTTATGTCATTTTCCGTTGCGTGCTTGATCGCACTTATTTCACTGTCTGTGAGTCTGTTATTTCTAAAGATATCCCTCCTCACATTGCTAATTTGTTCTCGTCCAAATAGGGCCTACTGTCTTGATTCCATGTTCTCCATATACCGTAAGAGTTTGCGGTGTGTCTCTCTTGAGATGGCCTACCTAATGCATAGTAATAAGCATATATTACTTCTTATACTCTTCTCGGGTCCATTGTTCCGCTTACATTTTTCTTTCTGTGGTGGTTGTGGTGGTGAACTTGGAGGGCTCGAGTTGGGGGATTTCCCGTTCAAGTGACCATCCATGTCCGTATTCGGGAAGAGTTTGTGCCAGTTGATGACTTTTCGATCCCAGGCTGGCTCTTCCCTGGGGGACGCGCTTCCAGATTAACCATAGGACAAGCGATTTGGTATACTGATTTAGTTTTCCTTTTAGTTTCAAAAAAATTTTGGTGCTACGATAATGTTATCATTTTTTAGCTTTGATTGGCTCGTGGGGAGACGGCATCATTGCCGTTACAATTATAATCGTACCATTATAGCAGCCGTAGTCGGCTTATTATTGTTATTATCTTCACCATTACCATCACTATCATCATATCATTATTATTATTATTATTATTATTATTATTATTATTATTATTATTATTATCATTATTATATTATCATTATTATTCCTTTTTTTTCTTCTTTCAAATTTGCTTCCATTTCTTGCCGAGTGTCTTCCCGACTCCTAGGGCAAAGAAACTCATAGTATACATTGGTAGGCCATTAAACCAAACTCAATAGTTCGTTCATTTTGTTTTTCTTTTTTTTTAAGTTAAATTAAAATACATGTGCAGCAACAGTTCTCACGTCGACAATGCTCTTCTCAATACGTGTGATGTACCAGTTAAGACAATCGTTTGCACTTCTTGCAGGGATGGTAAGCCAGGGATCATTCTCATATAATTTTCGGTTCCCTTCTTGATCATTCCTAGTGCTCCTACGATCACTGGTATTGTAACCGCCTTGAGATGCCACATTTTCTCAATTTCAATGAGTAGGTCTTTATATTTTCTGACCTTGTCAAACTCTTTCGCTGAGATATTATGATCACAGGGGATGCTCATGTCGATCAATAAGCAAACTTTATTGTTTTGGTCTTTCACAACAATATCTGGTTTATTGGCCTTGATGGTTCGGTCTGTATGTACTGGAAAGTCCCACAGAATGGTTACATTTTCTCCTTCAGTTACAGCCTCAGGGTGGTGATTATACCACTTGTCGGCAGTTTTGATATTGTAATGCCGACTTATTAGCCAGTGGAGATATTGGCCAACTCTGTCATGTCTTAATTTATACTCCACTGGAGCTAGGACTTTACATCCAGAGATTAGGTGGTCCACTGTTTCAATCATGTCGTTGCAGAATCGGCATTTTGGGTCTGCTCCATTTTTCATCACATTGGCCTGGTAATTCCGGGTTAATAGGCTTTAGTTCCGGGTTAATAGGCAGCCAGGATGAAACCTTCGCTCTCTGCTTTTAGCCCTGAGCTCCGTAGCCACTGATGGGTTTGCTTCTGGTCAACATCAGCTTGTTTGCTGCGGGTCACATATTTGCCGTGCAGAGGTTTCTCCTCCCACCTATCAGCCAATTGCTCGTGCGCTTTTTTCGTTGCCATTATTTTCACCTTCTTTGCAACAATAATTGCCGTACTTCCCTCGGTTTGTTCTGTTTGGGTATCCTGCACGAGATCAATAGCAAAGTTGTTGCTTTCCTTTATGATAGAATGAAGCTTCTTTCGTCTCTCGTGATTTTTCACGAGCTTTAGCATCCAGTCATTCGATATTTCGAGATATTTGGCCAGTCCAATTGTGTTTGTTTTGTAAGCTAGTTCAAATTGGATCAGGCCTCGACCTCCTTGGGCTCTGGGAAGGTAAATGCGATCTACGTCTGCCTTTGGGTGGTGCATCCTATTACAACTCAGCAGCTTGCGTATTTTCCTATCTATATTCTTTACTTCACTCATATTCCAGTTCAACACATTGTAGCTATAAGTAACAACTGGAACTGCTAAGGAATTTATAGCTAACACCTTGTTACGTGCGTTTAGTTCCGATTTCAGGACTGCACGAACTCTCCTATTACATTCCTTCCTGATCTTCTCTTTCATGCTTGCATGCTGAATACCAGAGCCTTCATTTATCCCTAAATATTTGTATGTTTGTTCTTGCTCAAGCTCTCTTATGACTGTGTCAACATCTAACACGACTGAATTTGTGGTCTTCACTTTCCCTTTCTGGAAAGTGGCCTTGGCACACTTCTCAAGTCCAAACTCCATCCCGATGTCATCGCCGAATGCTTTCACAGTGCACAATAGGCCTTCAAGTTCATTATTGTCTTTACCATAAAGTTTTAAGTCATCCATATAAAATAGATGGCTTATTTTTTCTATTGGCAATTTTATACCCATACCCTGTTCTGTTTAATTCACTTGTAAGGGGTATCAGGGCTATGCAGAATATTAAAGGTGAAAGTGAGTCACCTTGAAAAATTCCACAGTTGATGTTTATATTTTCTGAGGCAAGTACTCCATTAGAGTGGTATAATTAGAGATTCGTATTCTACAACGACATATTGTGCTTCAGGAAATTTGAAATCACAGGGGAAATTTTGAAGATGTCCAGCGATCTCAAGATCCATGGATGCGGTATACGGTCAAAGGCCTTTTTTATAGTCAATCCATGCGGTGCTGAGATTTATGCGCTTGTTGTGACAGTTCTCAAGGATCATACGATTGATTAGCAGTTGATCTTTGCATCTGTAATAGCCTCGGCGGCACCCTTTTTGTTCAATGGGGAAAATATCGTTCTTCTCCATGAATGCATATGTTTTCTCCGCCAGGATAGATGTTAGGATTTTATACGTGGTGGATAGACAGGTTATAGGCCGATAGTTTTTTGGAAGGTTGGTTTCGTTATTCTTTGGGAGTAGGTAAGTAATGCCACTTGCTAACCATTCAGGTGTTTTCTTTGGGTCTCTCATAATTCCATTGAGCAGATGAACTAGCTTACCGTGTGCGCATGGGAGCGATGCGAGCCAGAAATTCGGCACCCTATCTTTACCGGGGGATTTCCAATTATGGGCCTTGGTGAGTGCCTTTCTTAGGTCTGTTATTGTGATGTCTTCCCATGCTTGTTGTTGTAAATTTTGGTTGGATCCTTCAGTTTGTATAATCCAGTCTGCACTTATGTTGTACGTCTTCTTGTCACTCCAAATACTTTTCCAAAAGTTTTGAAGTTCTTCCGTAGGAGGGGGTTCTTTTAACGGTTACTTTCTCCTTCCCTATTTCTCTGTAGAATTTTTTGGCATTGGATGTGAACAGCTTATTTTGCTTGTCAAAATTGTTTCTCTTCTCAAATCTTCGTATTTTTTGGGCTTTTGCTTGGACTTTTTGTTTCAGTGTTTCTTTTATTGATATCAGTTCTTCTCTTGGTGAGGATCCAAATTTTCTCTTCATCTTTCTTCCTGTTCTGGATCTTACATCATATCCACATATTAGTTCATTTAATATTGATATTTCCCCTCTCATAAATTCAATCTCTTTTTCAATTTTACTTCTCCAGGTTTGATTTCTTCCCAGGTTTGGTTTTTTTTTGTTTTTCGGGGGCATACAGCTAGTTTCAATTGCCCTAGCAGAAGCGTAAATAATTTCATTTAACTCAGTAAAATCAGGTTTTAATTCTCGTATTATTACATTTGTTACATAGTTGCCAATTTGGATTTGTTTTTTTATTTTGGTTTGTATTTGAGAGCTTATGAAATGGTTCTCTATCATTCATACTTGTATGTCTTACAACTTCAAGTGTATTCAGGATTTTCTGCCTCATTTCTGCCATAGACTCTCTGTGTTCTTCAGCAGATGCGAGATCTTCAGTTACTGTTGTTTTTTCGTTTTCCTGGCTATCTTTAACAGGTACAATAGAATTTCTTGTATCCTCAGGCCTTTGCGTAGTTTGGTCAGATGGCAGTCTTTCAATTAAGCCTCGTGGCAGGCTATACTGTTCATCTGATTCTTCATTTCCTTTGTGTCTTATATTTATGTCATTTTCCGTTGCGTGCTTGATCGCGCTTATTTCACTGTCTGTGAGTCTGTTATTTCTAAGGATATCCCTCCTCACATTTGCTAATTTGTTCTCGTCCAAATAGGGCCTACTGTCTTGATTCCGTGTTCTCCATATACCGTAAGAGTTTGCGGTGTGTCTCTCTTGAGATGGCCTACCTAATGCATAGTAATAAGCGTATATTACTTCTTTATACTCTTCTCGGGTCCATTTGTTCCGCTTACATTTTTCTTTCTGTAGTGGTTTTGGTGGTGAACTTGGGGGATTTCCCGTTCAAGTGACCATCCATGTCCGTATTCGGAGAAGAGTTTGTGCCAGTTGATGACTTTTCGGTCCCTGGGGGACGCGCTTCCAGATTAACCATAGGATAAGCGATTTGGTATACTGATTTAGTTTTCCTTTTAGTTTCCAAAAACATTTTGGTGCTACGATAATATTATCATTTTTTAGCTTTGATTGGCTCGTGGGGAGACGGCCATCATTGCTGTTACAATTATAATCGTACCATTATAGCAGCCGTAGTCGGCTTATTATTGTTATTATCATCACCATTATTATCACCATCATCATTATCACCACCATTACCATCATCATTATCATCATCAACCTCACTATCACCACCATCATCATCAATGATATTGTTTTATGTGTAGTCACAGCAGTATCTTATTATTGTTTTTTTTGTTTTTTTATCCTTATCACCATCACAGTAGTGTCTGTCTGTCTCGTTGGCTGGCTTGGTGGCTTATTATCATTATTATTAATATTATCATTATTATATTATTATTATTATTATTATTATTATTATTATTATTATTATTATTATTATTATTATTATTATTATTATTATCATTATTATAGAGCAATTCACAGTGTAGCTTTGATAGTATTGTTCCGTTCATTTTATGAGAGAAGGTATTATTCTCAACACATTTAATTTGAAAATGATGACCCCTGATATCAAGTTGTTTTAAGTTTATAATAAGAGAACAGTACTTGAATTCCAAATTTGCTTAGTCCACATTTCTCGATTACAAATATGTGAGGCAATATCCTTGTCGTAAAAGATTGTGCAATCATAGATATAAAATATGTATCAGACTTTAATGGATTATGCTTCCTCTGTAGCTAGTATATGAAGACTTTCCTTGCCTTGCTGACATGTTACGTTATTCTTTAATAGCGAATTGTCACAATTAGCCGTCGGTAAATGGAAAATAGAAATACGAAACAGTTGCGGTAAAGTTTACACAAGTCCTTCCTTTCATATTGAATAAAATAAAATATGCATTAGTCTTAAGACAATACATTTCATATAAACACACACACATTCCACGTAGGCGAGGACACACACACATACATACATACATACATACATACATACATACATACATAAATACATACATACATACATGCATGCATACATAGACAATGCAGTTACATTTTGTCAGTGTAACATACCTTCTTACATTTTTAATGAATTGTGTTTTTTTTTTTTTTGTTGAGAAATATATATCTTTTGTTGCGGTACCATGCTCCGCGGCAAATGCTTCACAATCTCCAATCCAAATTTTCATTTCCTTTCTCCCATTCTCTTATTTTATTTGTTCGTTTATTTGACTGGTAGTGGAGAATGTAATTGTTGGTTTTATTGTTATTTTTGCTATTGTTGTTGTCGTTGGTGTTCGTCTTCTTCTTCTTCTTCTTCTTCTTCTTCTTCTTCTTCTTCTTCTTCTTCTTCTTCTTCTTTTTCTCCGTCTTCTTTTTCTTCTTCTTCTTCTCCTCCTCCTCCTCCTTCTTTTTCCTTTTTCTTCTTCTTTTTCTTTTCTTCTCCTTCTTCTCCTCCTCCTCCTTCTCCTCCTCTTTCTCCTCCTCCTCCTCCTCCGCCTCCTTCTTCTTCTTCTTCTTCTTCTTCTTCTTACTATTATTACTATTATTATTATTATTATTATTATTATTATTATTATTATTATTACTTTTTTTTTCTTCTTTCAAATTTGCTTCCATTTCTTGCCGAGTGTCTTCCCGACTCCTAGGGCAAAGAAACTCATAGTATACATTGGTAGGCCATAAAACCAAACTCAATAGTTCGTTCATTTAAATTTTTTTTTTTTTAAGTTAAATTAAAATACATGAGCAGCAACAGTTCTCACATCGACAATGCTCTTCTCAATACGTGTGATGTACCAGTTAAGACAATCTTTTGCACTTCTTGCAGGGATGGTAAGCCAGGGATCATTCTCATATAATTTTCGGTTATTATTATTATTATTATAATTATTATTATTATTATTATTATTATAATTATTATTATTATTATTATTATTATTATTATTATTATTATTATTATTATTATTATTATAAAGAATTTGTAACGTGCCTTTGATGGTATTATTCTGGTACTATTTTCAACCCATTTGACTTGAAAAAAATGAACCTTGATAAACTTATTGTTGTAGGATTAAGAGATTAGTATCTGAATGCCGAATTTTCCTCAGTTCGCATTTCTCGATTACAAAAATATGTCAGGCAATATCATTTTCATAATAGCTTGTAAAATCATACATATAAAATATGCATAAGATTTTAATGGATTATGTCTCCTCTGTAGGAAATATTAAAGATTTTCCTAGTTGATAAGGCACCATTAATCTTAATAGAGGATTCGCAGAGTTAACCGTCGCTCAATGGACAATAAAAATAGAAATTAATTGCAGTAAAGTTAACACAAGTTCTTCTCTTCATATACTTAAGACAATATATATCGCGTATATATATATATATATATATATATATATATATATATATATATATATATATATATATATATATATCGCCATATATCGCCATGTTGATTCGCTAGCTTCTGCACGCATTTTTTTTTTCTCCTTGTTTCTTTCCGTGTTTCTTTTCTGTGTATCTTTCAGTTGAAGAGCGTAGGCTCGAAACGTAAAAGACATGTTTTATTCATATTCCTGAGCGCCATACTAATACAATTGTCTGTTTGTATTCCACCTGCCTTCGTCCTTTGTTTATTTTCATAAAGCTTCCCGTTATATATATATATATATATATATATATATTCATACATATATGTATGTATGTAAGTATGTATATATATATATATATATATATGTATGTATGTATATATGTATATATATATATATATATATATATATATATACTCATACATATATATGTATATATATATATATATATATAAATACATTTCATGATATATATCTATATATGTGTATATGTGTGTATATATATGTATACACACACACTCATACATACACACATATATGTGTGTATATATGTACACACGCGCGCACACACACGTGTATTTATATATATAAACACACGATGCAATTACATCTCAGTGTAACATGTCTCTTTTAATGTAGGGTGTGGTCTTTTAGATATATATATCCTTTGTTGTGGAATCATGGCCTGCGGCAAATGTTTGAAATATCAATCTCCAATCCAAGATGTCCTTTCCTTTCTACCATTCTGTTATTTTATTTGTTTATTTTTTCTTTCTTCTTTTTTGGTGGGGGATGTAGTTGTTGTTGTTTTTGTTGTTCTTCCAATTCTTCCTTTACTTCATTTTCTCCTTCATTTTCTTCTTCTTCTCTTCCCCTTCCTCTTCTGCTTCTCCCTCTTATCTACTTCCTCTCCTTCTTCTTCTCCTTCCTCTTCTTTCTCTTCCTCCTTTTCTTTCTTCTGGTATGGCGTCGTCTTGAAAGATAATTGCCACTTAGCACCTGTGAAAAAACCTAAGTTGGTTGCATAAGAAATCGGCAATGAAAATAGACCGCTACTTTCACTTTCATTAGCAGAAATGTAAGTGGTCCGAAGCCAAACTGGTTCCTGCAAACCTATGTAGCATGACATAGTATTTTCCGCACGGTGGAAGTATGGTTCTTGACAGAAAAAGAAGTAAAGATGCTTCTATTACATCATATAAACAACGAGTAGATGACCATCACACCAGCATACGTTAATTAGTGTGGTGACAAATTAAGAGTACTCGATATTCTCCAAATATCTACATCTGGTTGGAGACGGCCATCTTGGCACGTATCAAAACACACACGGACATCCCCTAAATAACCTATCCCTGCGAAAATTTCCCAGGAATAAGAATGGAACTCTGGATAGAATCGCAGCCAAGGAGTCTGGAAATCCTCCAAGATATAATCATAATATTGTGTCATCTCAAAAGTAATACGGTTTTTTATAATTCTTGTATTTTTCAAAATTAATCTAAACAAAGTCTTTATTAAACTAAGACATACTGGCCTATATTTTCTAAAACGCTCTTCCATCTATGTTGTAGACTTTCAAGGCCCCTCTTCCAAAATTCACTTGTCCGTGAAGAAAAGTACTCCTCCAGTACTGTTCTGACTTCGTCTACAGAGTTCATATTTTTACCGCCCAAATCATTTTGAAGACTGCGGAATAAACGGTAGTTAGATGGATCAATTCCTAGGGAATGGATGATGTGGGGCAACGTTTCCCATTGAAACAGCTCCAGCCTTTGGAATGTCATCCTCGCTGCATGTGGTCGAACATTATCCTGAGTCAAGATCACCTTTCGTTTTTCTTTTAGTGCTGATTTATGCCGCAAAATCTTTTTGCAGAAGATCTTCATCATTTGGTTTGCGTTTAAGAATTCAAAGTAGACTAAACCTATCATTTCCCACTAAACGGATAACAATACCTTACGCGGATGAAGACCTTATTTAGCCTGGGGTGCCGATGTTTCTTCTTTCCCTACACATTGTCTTCGACGTTTGAAATTTTTCATACAGAACCCATTTCTCGTCAGCAGTCATTAATCGGCCCAAAAGGGTTAATTCGTGAGACGTCACAACAAATAAGAGCACACATTGACTTTCTATATGCGATTAGACTCAGAAAATTTGTCAGGAACCCATTGATACAAGTTACTTTTCCAATGGCACGCAAGTGTCGATGAATAGTTGAATGACCAAATACAAATCTCTCTGCAAGTTCCTCAAGAGTTGTTCCATCAGGTTTTCCAGAACATCCTTGTCGAGCTCTGCAAATCTTCCGAGACGAGGTTCGTCTTCTAGGCTGTATTTTTCGACTCGGAATTTCTGGAACCACCTTTGACACAGGTACTCATAAACCAAAATAGGCCGAATATGCTCCATTGTCACTTCCATTGTAGCTTTGAAAATGTAACTGTTAAAACTGAACTGTATCCTTCAAATTGCACTAAGAATAAGCACAAGGTAAAATTATTACCTGCGTTTATAGCAAAGCAATGCAGCTAGTTCGTCTCGTACTCCTCCGACTTTTTAGTTCATGGAATTGAAAAAAAAACCGCATTATTTATGGAATAATTGTTCGTGGCAAGTAAGTAATGTCATGTCATATAATATCAAATTATACACAAACGTTACAAGGAGACGTAGGTTGCTTGCTTACCAACCACATGGTTTCGGGTTCAGTCCCACTGCGTGGCACCTTGGGCAAGTGTGTTCTGCTATAGCCTCGGGCCAACCAAAACCTCATGAGTGGATTTAGTATATATATATATATATTATAATATATATATATATATGAGTGTGTGTGTGTGTCTGTGTGTGTGTTTGCGTGTTTGTGTCTCTGTATTTGTTCCCCCAACATCACTTGATAACCGATGCTATTGTGTTTACGTTCCCGTAACTTAGCGGTTTGGCAAAAGGAGCCGATAGAATAAGTACTAGGCTTAAAAGAATAAGTCCTGGGGTCGATTTGCTTGTCTAAAGGCGGTGGTCCAGCATGGCCACAGTCAAAAGACTGAAACAAGTAAACGAGTGAAAGAATGTATGTTTGTATGATTTATGCCTATGACTATGTGTATTTGAGATAGAGTGAGAGAGAGAGAGAGGGAATGAGAGATATTTCAAAATATTGAAGTTACTAACAATACGTCGCAAATGCAAAACTCCACTACAGCTTTTGCTAAAAAAAAGTTTGCTTTTTCTTCCTTCTATGCAGCTGTAATTCTCCACTAAAACAAGTTTTCATTCGTAAATATATACAATCAGATTTCAATGGAGTTATTCAACCTATATCTTTCGGCAACGTCTAAATATATTTGCTCTCCCATTCGACTGCTTATGTCAAAAGAATTTTAATATTCGAGGAATATTAGCTACATATATAAATTGATTTACTTGTTCGGAAATTCACTTAATTACTACATAATTCTCTCTCGATATGCAATTTGGGCATCCTTTCAGAAGCTGAAGCACTATCCGAATTAATTTATTGGAATTTAAATAAATTTTCGTTATGACATATAAACATAGAGAAATGCACTCAACATGCACATGTAAATAACAAAGCATACATGCTTACACACACACACGCTCATGCATAGGTATATATATATATATATATATATTATATATATATATATTTTTTTTACATATATACATATATGTGTATATATGCATATATATATAAAGAGTATATATAAATAGATACCTGTTAATGTGAACAATATCGGTATGTCTGATTGTTTACGAGGTTTCATGCCTAATTATTATTCTATGTATACACCTTGGACAATTAAACAGACATTCACAAACGAACGGTAAGATTCATATAGACATCAATACTGTCGTCTCTTATGACATATCTATGCATGTATGTATTTATGTATGCATATATAATTACACACACAGATATATATATATATATATATATATATATATATATATATATATATATATATATATATAATATATATATATATATATGCATCTATGCATTCGGTATATAATATAACATTTACAAATTAATCTCATACATACTTACGCATGCTCACAAACGCACACACTCTAACTCTCTCACAAAAGCAGGAATACACACATACATACATACATAGATACATATATATAAATATATAGATATAATATATATATATATATATATATATATATATATATATATATATATATATATTATATATATATATATATATAGATATATATATATATATATGTATGTATAATATGTATGTATGCATGCCTTTGTGAGAGAAAGAGTGTGTCTGTGTGTCTGTGTCTGTGTCTATGAGCGTAATTATATATACAAACATAAATACGTATATGTATACATATATCATAAAAGACGACAGTACTGATGTCCGTATGAATCTTACCGTTCGTTTATGAATGTCTTTTTAATTGACCAAGTGTATACATAGAATAATAATTATGCATGGAACCTCGTAAACAATCAGACATACCGATATTTGTTCATATTAACAGGTAGCAATGCAAAATAGCGTTTATAAATATATTCGTTTCGGGATATGTAAACAGAATATGCAAATGAATATTGTTGAAATATATAAAGACGAATTCACTGAAATGAAGAAATAAATTTAACCGAAGTCATATCTCTGTGGTTGTCATAAATTCCAACATGTCTGTTTTTTAATTTCATGCACAAGGAATAGAGCTATTTTATTAAGTATCGTAACAATAATTTATTGCTTCAGCCAAGCACATGCAAGTAAATAAAAACACACATATACACACACGCACACACATTTTTTCTGTGATGCAATATAGCCTCATCATCATCATCATTTAACAATGATGGTGAGGAGACCATATTTCATTACAGAAAGAAAAAAAAGAGGATCACAAAAGGGGACAGAACAATACTTATGGGGAGAGTTCACGAAAAAAAAAGACGAAGACAGGAAGTGTACAAAACAAACAGATGTATTAGTATAACGCTCAGGAATTCAAAACGTCTTTTACGTTTCGAGCCTACGCTCTTCTACAGAAAGGGACACAGAAAAGACGAGAGAAACAAGGAGATAAAAAAAATATGTGTAGTAGCTACCGAAATATCATGGTGACAATACTTAGTTGTTTAGCTGCTTAGGGTCAGTAGTTTATCAGATTGGTTGTTGAAGGACATATTCACTGTCACGTTGTTTTTCTAATACATCTGTTTGTTTTGCACACCACCTGTCTTCGTCTTTTGTTTATTTTCGTAAACTTTCCCTTTATATATATGTGTGTATATATATATATATATATATATCTTTTACTTGTTTCAGTCATTTGACTGCGGCCATGCTGGAGCACCGCCTTTAGTCGAGCAAATCGACCCCGATTATTCTATCGGTCTCTTTTGCCGAACCGCTAAGTTACGGGGACGTAAACACACCAGCATACAAACATATACATACACATACATACATATAAATACATATATACGACAGGCTTCTTTCAGTTTCCGTCTACCAAATCCACTCACAAGGCATTGGTCGGCCCGAGGTTATAGCGGAAGACAGTTGCCCAAGGTGCCACGCAGTGGGACTGAACCCAGAACCATGTGGTTGGTAGGCAAGCTACTTACCACACAGCCACTCCTGCGCCTATCATGTATATATATATATATATATACATACAAATTGAGATAGGGGTTGTAAATGCAACCCTCCATGGGATAACATATATCCAATATACTGCTAGTGAAGTACCCAACAAAGTTAATACATAAATGTTAATGATTGCGATATAATCAATTCATTTACTGAATTTTATATGGGCAAAGGTAAAATGATTTACCACAAATTACTAATACAAGATAAGAAAATGGAGAAATACATCTAAATCAAATATCAATTACCAGATAATACTCAATCACAGCGCCGGATTTTGTGCGCCAGCGTACACGTGCGCGTGAGCATCCGCGCATACGTTGCGCGCTGGCGTGTCCGTGCGGGGGCGTGCATGCACATGTATGTGCATGTGGGTGCATTATGGCGTATCCACTTATACTTACTATATTAGGTTTATCTCTGTGCCCTCCTTAATTTGTATTCCATTTCATTTATCTATTTATCTATACATGGATATATATATATATATAGATATATATATATATATATTATATATATATATATATATATATAATATATATATATATATATATATATATTATATATATATATATTCATATTTATTTAATTATTTATTTTTGTTTATTTGGCACTTACTAATCTATAATTAATTGAATTTATAATTAATTAAATTATTCTAAATTAATAGTAATTTCTGTAGGTGTGTGAAAATGTGTATGTGAACGCATATATGTTTTTGTTCATAAAGGTATGATAGTGGGTGGATGTACGGATGTGCGTTTTTATTACACATATGAGCACGCAGGTGCGTACTTGGATGTGTATAAATGTATATGCGAATATTTATTCATGGGTGGATATACATATATGTTTTATTTGTACGTATGAGTGCGCAGATATATATTTAAATATATATATATATGTGTGTGCGAAAGTTCCCTGACACAGTATAGCAAGTGTATTAATATTTATGCGTATGTGCGGATGTACGTGTGAGTGTGTGTGTTAGTGTTAGACACTGCTGCCTGTACTGATTTGTCTATAAGACATGTGATGACAGACATGCACTCTGCAACTTAGCGAATGTGTAGAGAGGTGTAGGGGTATATTCATGTGTGTGTGAGTCTCTGTGTGGATGTGTGGGTTTAGGGTTAGATGTGGATGTGGATGTTTTGCTTGTACGGTGTGGTGGAGGTCGGGCGGCTCTCAATTGGCCAACCGTGCGGAAGATAATGATAATTTTAAATTCAAATCCAATAGTGTATTTATGTCATAAGGAAAATTACTAACTGGAACCCGGACATATATAATTTTAAATTCAAATTCAATAGTGTATTTATGTCATAAGGAAAATTACTAACTGGAACCCGGACATATATAATTTTAAATTCAAATCCAATAGTGTATTTATGTCATAAGGAAAATTACTAACTGGAACCCGGACATAAATATATACCGCTCTGGATCCTAATGTAAGCGTTATTAATGATATTATGAAAGATAATAATGATAACATTAATGGTATTGACAACGATAATGATGCTAACTTTAATGACACTTTAGAAATTAGTATGAAGCAATATAACGTACTATTAACTATGTATATTTGCATCTAGGTACTAATTTGTGTATGCTTATTATCACAATATTGAGTCGAAAAACTGAGACATTGGATGTAGAACACATATATATGTTTACTAATTTATATTATTTACTTATATCATTATGTATATGTATATTTTTATATGTATAAGAGTGTGAGTATATGCACTCATATGTATATGTATATGTTGTATTATGAGTATGCGCCCACACCCATGTGGGTATATATGTAGACTGATTTATATTACAAAATCTCCGAAGAGGTCTTATGATATTTTTGTAAATGTCTAATTTATATCTATATATTGACCTACCATAAAGGGCTAATATTGGTAAAATGAGACATACTTATCTACATGGCCGAAACAGCTGTAAGATGTAATCTATACTTATATTTATATTTACTTATATTTATATTCTCTTTTATATATATTCTACTTATTATACAACATTACTTTTTATGTGCAGTTTTTAATGTACATTCATTTACGTACACTGATTTGTTCTGCTTCTATATCTAACCCTACAGTCTCTTATATGTGGTGGTTTAATAAAGTATGTGATTGAGTATTATCTGGTAATTGATATTTGATTTAGATGTATTTCTCCATTTACTTATCTTGTATATATATATATATATATATATATTTTTTTATACTTGTTTCAGTCATTTGACTGCGGCCATGCTGGAGCACAGCCTTTAGAGTGGTGAAAGAGTACAGCAGGGATCACCACCTCCTGCCAGAGCCTCGTGGAGCTTTTAGGTGTTTTCGCTCAATAAACACACACAACGTCCGGTCTGGGAATCGAAACCGCGATCCTCCTTTTTATTTTTAATCAATTAAATCATGGCTTGCACCGTAAGGTTCGGCGAATTTATTTGCACATACGCGTATTTTTCTGTTAATTACATTCGTAACTGTTAAAATATTAAAATATAGAAATTGGTATTGAATTATAATAAAGTTATCAAGAGTCCTGACGATTGGAGTTGTGCTTAAGCAATGTTCCTGTAAAACGCTGCATGTTTAAGGAACGGTAAAAGAACCTCAAGAAACACGTTAGCAGAGAAATTTAGAAATGATTAGTAAGTATTAAAATAAAATTCTTTTATATGATGTGATGATGGGGACTGCTATCTCTAAATAACATACACACACACACACACACACACACACATATATATATGTGTGTGTGTGTGTGTGTGCATGTACACATTACACATACGTACAAGCATATACATACTTACACACATATATGCATGTGCATCTTACAGGTATATATATCAGACATATGGATATGGATAGACAGATTGATAGATAGATTGATAGCAATGCACTTAAGCGTTTATATAATAGCCGCATAATCATGTATATAGACTTGTTCAGACAATCGTCTCTCTCTCTCTCTCTCTTACCGTCTTTCTTTCTCGCACATACCAAATGCGTGCGTGTGATAGTGCGGTTATCTGTGTGAATTAATGAGAAATCGTAGCACATATAATGCAGTTGCGTGGGCGAAAGTATGAGAAGCTGCAAAGCATTTGATGTGTGACGAAAAGAGATAAAATAATGCATACATCATACATCCATTAACCCTCGGCAAATGCTAACTTTGAAGAGTATAATATTTAATGCAGTAGGGTATATTTCTCTGAATAAATAACTCCACCGGCTATTTAAAATGCTTAAATAGTAACTCTATATAGCAAATTAGTAGGTATAATTAAATTTATTTATTTAGTTATTTTTACTAAGTATTCACGGCAGTTTATTATTTTATAATATGATTTTAAAATTCCATTAAGCTCCTGTTAAAAAATGAAATAAAATAAAATGATAATAGCATGGTCTTGAAATTTTTGCATGTTAGAAATCCATTTAACAGTTTTCTAAAACAACAATGTTTTAGTTTTATCTAAGGCTGTCAGTTTTATGCAATGCACGTAGTATTCACTACTGTTATGTCATCAATGACATCATCAAACCTGATGCTTTGAATCAGTTAAATATATTGAAAAAAAAAATCCCATTTGAAATAATTTCAATTCACCCATATTTGTATACTCTTTACTGTTTTATTCTTTTAGAAAAAGTCCTGTGGGTCGATTTGCTCGACGAAAGGCGGTGCTTCAGTATGGCCGCAGTCATGACTGAAACAAGTAAAAGAGTAAAAGAGAGTAAAGAGTACGGGTAAACGTCAAAATTAAAATACTGTCTGTAATAGATTACATTTTTGCGTATAAAATATGCATCTTTGATCGTACGATTGCATTGCTCAGTGTTGATATAGTGTTGAAAAGGGAACAATTGCAACAACAGGATGAGGTTGATATAATACATTTAAGTTTCTCTGCGGATGACTAGGCCGTAACACGCCGTTACAACCTTATGTGCACTAGAATAAGAGAAGTTGCGAACAATTTAAAAGATAATCACTACTTCCCCAGACAAAATGACCACGGATGATGTGAGATTTACGTCAGGATCGTCATTAACGTGTCAAAGAGGCTTGAACTGATTTTACTATAATACATAAATATGAACAGCAGTCAATTGGAATTATCCAAGATAATGTGTATTTCGGCGACCGGTTTATGACCACAGCAGCGTGAATTGCGCTAATTGATAAATGTAGAGGAACAGTGGGTGTCTTAATACATCTTTTAAGAATCAATTAAATTAGAGTACAGATAACATCAAATCCTACATTTATCGTTTGACATGTTTATGACATTGTCTAACATCGCAAATAGTTCGCTGTTATTCGCTTTTTTTCATTACATAGTAATATAGTTAATAATCTTTAACTGCTCTTATCATATGTGCATTCTCCATGGGTGGCAACCTTAATTTTCAACGTTCAGTCTTTACATCACACTTTCAAATACATCGATGCATACATAAAATATACATAATATATACATAAGTGTGTGTGTGTGTGTGTGTGTGTGTGCTTGTGAACGTGTATGTGTGTATGTGCATGTGTGTGTGTGTGTATGTGTGTGTGTGTGCACAGTGTGGGTGGAAAGTAACTAGGCATTCGAGGTGGCAGAAACGTTAGCATGGCGGGCGAAATGACTAGCGGTATTTCGTCAGCCGTTAAGTTCTAAGTTCAAATTCCGCCGAGGCCGGTCGACTTTAACTTTCATCCCTTCGAGGTCGATAAAATAAGTACCGTTAGTCTGCTGTTGTACTACCCCTACCATCAGCAGCACCACCACGACCACGACTACCACGACCACGACCACGACCACCTACGCCACTACTACTACTACTACTACTACTACTACTACTACTACTACTACTACTACTACTACTACTACTACTACTACTACTACTACTACTACTACTACTACTACTACTACTACTACTACTACCCATTATTTTCACTATAACAAAAAGTCGTATAGTTTTTTTTTTCTTTTCAATTACATACATTTTCAATTACACATATTTTCAATAGACTGTTGGAACATGCTGTTTGATTTGACGATATGAACGAAAATGGTATAACTGCGGATGATGATGATGATGATGATGATGATGATATTGATGATAATGATAATGGTGATGGTGATGGAATCGGTAGTGATGTTGATGCTGTCGATCAGCATAACTTAATCTAATTCATTAGAAATTTTATGTATTTATTTAAAATTATTTCCAATTCATCGTCCAATATTTTTACATTGGCTGATAATGATGACAATATATGAAAAATACCAATTTACAATCTCCACTATGGCTCCCTAAATCTTGCTTATTTTTAATTTGTTGTTTGGAAAAAAAAACATTAATTCCTTTCTTTTATTATAATTTTATCGATCTATTTTCTCGCGCACTCTTTGCCATTCCTTTTCTAATTATTGAATTTCAAAGACCTTTGACATTCCTTTCAATATTAATACTTTTTATTTCGAACATTTTTCTTCTCTGTCTCATTCTACTTAAATGCCAAGCAATCTAGTACCATTCTTGCTACCAGTCCGCATTTTCTTCCACCTCCATATTGTTTACAGAAGGAAATATTTCATGATATATTTATCAGCAATTTCATAGACGAATTTCATTAACTATCATATTCCTTCCCTATCTTGCGACACACATTTATAAATTTGACTTCTAGCAAGTTATTGGATTCGCAAAAATTGTAAAATGAATAAAACATCTAATTTTGAATGAGACGTCATCTAAATGAACAAACAGGAATATATATATATATATATATATATATATATATATATATATATATATATATATATATATATGTATAAATATTAAACTATTTCTGGATAATTTCTTTTCCTCCTATTGTGGTAAAAGTTTGGTACATACTCAAAAGTATTCATAAGTTTCTATCCTTTTGTTATAAAATCTTTTTAATAATCCTCTGAATAACCATAAACTTTAACTAAATACGATACAGCAACATTGTTTAAAATATTTAACTATAGTACTACATGATAAGACTTCTTCTGTATCATTATCAATTGTCTGCTAGTGGACCACCACCTTAATTATCAGGTAACCTCTTGTTTTTAAGTCTTCCTTTATCAAACCTCATGATATTCCTTCTAATAAGTCTTGACTTTTGTGATTATACCAACTATGGTGTCTGTCTGCTCCTTCAGCTCTGCCCCTAACAGATACTGCCATCTGTTCTCTCAGCCTTAGAGAAACTAGGGTTTTGATAAACTAGTCAATAAATTTAAACTGACCCCATAAAAACAAAAAGATCAGTGACAGGCAGAGTCTGTAACAATGTAAGATTTGGAATTTCTTCCTATAATAATATTGTATACGACTTGAGATATTTGCTTTGCCTTAATGTTTGTTATCCTGTTAACCAATTATATATGTATGTATACACACACACGCACACACATGTATATAAATGTTTGCGTGAGTGTGTGTGTGTGTGTCTGTTTGTGTAAACGTATGATTGCTTCTTAAGTTTTTGGCAATTTATTCCGTTTGCCTTCATAGAGAAACATCGACTTGTCACTTATGTCTTGAATGGGAATTCGTATGTTTCATTCTATTTGCAGCATTTGCCTATCCAAACGCCAAATATGGTTAGCAGGTGTAACCGATGGCTCCCTACCAACGTATGCACGAATGGGAAAATATTTCGCCCAAGAATACCTACGTTTACGATACGCAAGTTTTTTCATATGATTTTCATTCGAATATATTACCAATTGTAGAAACACAGTAGTTAATTTCACTTGGAAACAATAACAACAAGCATTGAAGAAAGAAGCCCAAAGTTCATGGATACAAATAGATTTCAGTGTAACTAATGAATTTCAAATGTAGAGATAGAGAAGCATCAATACTTCTAAGTTGTCTACACGGCTGGTTATCGTAAAAGCAGTATATCACGGCTGATTGAAAAACGGGTTCTTGTGCACTTCACAAAAATCCTAAAGCACGTCCATCGCCGCAACTAGTGAGGAATTGCACTTTTCTACGTTTTGCGAGTAGAGAGAAGTAACTCTATGAAACTCTAGGGGTGAGAAAAAAGTGAATTCAGCTGTGCCGCTTGTATGCCGAGCTGTTATAAATAAGCTGGATCAGCATGGAACCGTATATCGGATTCCGTGAAACAGTATGCAGTGTTTTGCGAACCAATATATCGGATCCAGTACAGATTCTTACATACGTCTCATTATTTGTTCTGTTGATCCTATACCTTTTCTGTATATTAATCTTTAATAAAAAAAGGTTTGAACCATTTTCCATGGGGAAATACTGGTCCTATTAGAAAACGCTTGTGCCAACACTACCCTGTCAGGTAACATGCTCTTGTTCTTTATACTCCTTTCTAGTAGGTGAGTTTGTAATTTAGAAATAATGTAGCAAAATAATGTGACACTACAGAGGAGGGTAATGGTTTTTTTGTCCTTTCTCTAACCAAAGATATTTGTTGAGTTATAAAATCTGTCGTTCCTAATGAAGGTAAGTAAAAGAATTGGCGGCGAGGAAAAACGCAGAGTAATGCCCTAATACTCAATATTTGAACGCTTTTACCCCTATGAGCAGCGTGATCAATAGTGCTCGAGACAAAGAAAGAAATATGGACGGAAGAATCCAAAGGCAGGGCCATATTGAAGCATATTAAAAGTTTCGTCTGCACAGTGGCAATAGAGGAAAGAATATGCAAAGCAGTTTGGCGTGAGTGAAACCGAAATTGGCAGACGAGGCCTTGGAATTAGCCACATACTGACAACAACGCATGTACGTCACCATACATAACACATTCATACGTATGCCATTATGTGTCAGTGTGTATGTGTACTTATACGATAAAATACGTATATTCATGCGATACTATACACACGCATATACCTATACAGAGACACACACACAAAAACAAAAACATATACAAAGAAGTGTGTGAATGTGTGTAATTATGTGTGTGTGTGTGTGTCTCTGTGTATGAGAGAGAGAGAAACAGAGAAAGACAGAAACAGAGAAAGACAGAGATAGATAGAAATAATAAAAGGAAGAAAGAGAGAATACTTACGTATGTAAACTTGTGGAGCTTCGTGTATACACAAATAGACTTCGCATCCCACGTAGACGTTTTGCGTTTCTGTGATTCCTACTGTAAATTAGACTTTGGTACTGTGAAATATATTTTCTAATGGCTTCAATATTTCAGTAAACCCAGTGAACTTTAATGATATTTGGAAATTTGTTTCATATTGCATAACACCAAATCATATGTTTGGAATGAAGAATTGGTCGCTTAGCGTTTTAGCTTTTTCAGCCTTCCATGCGACTAATTCCAATACTGAACCGTTACCTTCATTTGTGTGTCTTTTAATCTCTAAAGTAGTTTCCCACTCACAATTTCAGAACTAGCATTGTCCTTACATCCAGCTGAAAAACAAACAGTACGGAACTGTGTTTGTGTTCATCTGTAGTACTTAAATTTGTGCTGTCAGAACCTGCAGGACTTCAGTAATTAATAACTGACTAAATATATATGTATATATATATATATATATATATATATATATATTATATATATATATATATATATATATTGCTTATTACGTTTCATTACCATATATTTCAACACACATTCTCTCTGTGTCTCTGTGTCTCTCTATCTCTGACACACGTAGACACCATACAACACGGACACACACACGTACACGTTCACAAGCAAGCATACACATACCACGCAGGGCGGCTGTGTGGTAAGAAGCGTGCTTCTCACCAACATGATTTCCGGTTCAGTCCCACTGCGCGGCACCTTCGGTGGGTGTCTTCTACTATTGCCTTTCCACGTATCTCAACGGTTCGGCAAATGAAACCGACTGAATAAGTACTATGCGTACAAAGTATAACGCCTGGGGTCGATTTGTTCGACTAAAGGCGGTGCTCCAGCATGGCTGCACTCAAATAACTGAAACAAATAAAATAATAAAAGAATATGTACACACACAAACACACACATACAGGTGAATAAATTGTCGTCTAAAAATCGCAAAAAGGAAAAGGACGCTAACATTTCATTTTAAACGATACATTTATCAAAAGTACATAAAAATAGCTTGAAATACTAAAAAGTAAATTTATTCTATAAAATCAACATTGGTTTCAAACACGGCTTCCAGTTGACTTCAGAATCTCCTGCAACTCTTCTTGTTTATGTTGCTGGATGCTGACATTATATTTGCCTTCAGTTCATTTTTGGTGTTAAAATGTATTTTTTGGGTCATTCGCTGAACTGCACCCTACACATAGTAATCAAATGGTTGGCAGTGTGGGGAATTAATTGGCCAGATGTTAGGGATGATGCGGTCACAGAAATTGTCTGGACGGTCTCATTGTCTATATTGGTGAATGATGCTATAATCTTGGACTTCGGTTAATTTTTGGTGTTACAATGTAGTTTTCGTTTTTGGTCTCTTGCTCAACTGCGCCCTACACATAATAATCAACGGAAGTGGCAGTCTGGGAAATTAAGTGGCCAGATGTTAAGGATGATGTGGTCACAGAAATTGTCTGACAGACATGACTGGGTTTTCCTACATGAATGGCATGGTGCAGAGTCCTGTTGCCAGATATAGTATCTTCCAGCAGCCACCCTCTTGACGCAGGGCATCACTACCCCTCCAAGCACTTGATGTAAGCATCCGTGTCGAGTCTGAGGTGGGATGGGAAAATGAATGGAGGTATAACGTTGCCACCACTAGTTATAACTCCAAACACCTTGATGTTGATTGGACGCTTGATTTTTATCACTCTTGGTAATGTAGTTCGGGGACACGGCTAGCCAATGGTTGTTATGTGTGTTTACCATCTGATCCTTACAGATATTTTTCTCGTCTGAAGGTGGCGAGCTGGCAGAAATGCTTAGCGATATTATGTCTATCTTTATGCCCCGAGTCCAAATTCCGCTGAGGTCGACTTTGTCTTTCATCCTTTCGGGACCGAAAAAATAAGTAGCAGTTGCGTACAGCGGTCGATCTAACTGACTGGCCCCCTTCCCCAAAATTTCGGGCCTTCTGCTTAGATTAGAAAAGAAGAAAAACACATTTTTCTCATCCGAGAAAAACCAAAGCATGTTATGTTGGATGTGTTTGAGTTTGTACAAAAACTTCGCAGTGCGGTCTTCCCTCTTGTTCTTGATGGTTTGGGATAAAAATAATATTGGCTCTTTCTTATCTTGCATGAGGAATACCGAATGTTCTCATGCACTACCTACCTGATAAGAAACTCAGACACTCCCGTCTCCCTGTCGATTGATCTGATTGACTTAGAGGAGTTGTTGTCAATCATGGCCTGGATATCACCAGCAAATTCAAAAGTTATTTTATTATCAGAGTGAGTTTTCGGAGCTGCTGTACCTTCGTAATCACCATCCAACTCTTTAGGAAATCAATGCACTGCCCTCAGATCGACAACCAAATACTCTGAAATGTTCATATTAGAGCTTCCGGCACGAATGCCAAGCAGTACAGTATGTCGTTTCGAAATTTCTTGCAGAGTGAGTTGCGTCATGGTGCCTTTTTTCTCATAGACAACGCCCAACTGACCTTACTATACTGTTTAGTCGACAAAATCAAAAAGAAACAATGCTAAAGTACAAGATGAAAAAATATAAAATAGCGACAATTTACCCATCGCACCTTGTATATACATACTCACGCGCAGACGCCAGATTTTCCTCTAGTAATGTTATTCTGAAACCATCCTTAAATAAGAATACAACAATATGCTGTTTCTTTTCACTGTCTGCTCAAAGTCTAATTCTATAAAAGCATGAGAGAGCAATGAAATTAATAATGGAAAATCTCCGCCAAATGCTTTTTTATCTCGTATTTTTTTCTTGCTACTCGCTGCTTTATATAATTGCTAGTTGTAGGACCATATCAATAATTGGATTTCAAAAAAATCATGTGAAAATTACTTTATTGATTGATGACTAGTATATAAAGTTATTGGTCAATGAATTCGAAAGAAATCTGATCTTTTACAGATAATATGATTTTATTGAAATTAGACTAACCTTGGAAGTGTGTATTTATATGCTTCTGGTAGACGTGAATTAAATATGCAGTATAGTTACATTAAAAAGCACCGAGCATTATGTATGTAATGTTATAGAAATAAGCATATCTGAAAAACTCAGTGAATGGTTTGGTCATTTATCCGCCATTTTTTATATTGATTTTCAGTAACAAAAACAAAAAAAAGATTTTAATTGGAGGACTGAAGTTATATAGGGGCTTCAATTGTAATTTAACTCACTGTGTAAACTTTTGGTATTGACCGTTTAATTAATTACTAATGTTCCTTGGACATTCTCAAAAATGTCTCAAAACTGAATATTCAAAGAACCGCTGTCATGAAATCTGGTACACCTCATGAAGGATAACTCTCGTTAAATACATATACATTATTGACCAAATTTTATACAGCGTCTTTTAATTATAAAAAAACAACAGAATGAACGATTGGCTTCTAAAATTGCCTCAGAAACATAAAATCGTAGAATTTCAATTTCATAGTTTAGTTATAAAACGGAAAGCATCCTACGAAATTAAGACAAAAAAATATACAACATCGTCCATGGTTATATTTGCATATTGCTAACATTTGCAATTTAATATATGGTTTTAATTAGATTAACGATTTGTTACTATAAATATTGTTACATCAAAATGATTTCCTTCCTTTTATTTTCTCAAGCAGCAATGTGAATAATCGAATAAGGAGGAAATAATGCAGTCGAGCAAAGAGTTATTACATGTTTATGCTATGTTAATTTCTTCTTTTGTTGCGTTTCGTAGGAAGTTCAAAGAGGAAACGGTTATTTTACGTTTCCTTTGGGAGAAATCCCACATTACGTAGTCAAAAGTGAAAGCTGTAATAATGCCTAAGTACAACAACGTCCCTTTCATCCAGGTAGTACCGGTTAAAATATTATGTTATTATACAGATTATTAACAACATTATGGAATTCTGTTACTCTTTCAGAGAAATTCTTCAAAGTAATGGCGTCGGTGCAGGGTCATATGACAGTTCACACTTTTCGTTTTCTTTATCAGATTATGTTGAAAGCATGACGACGATGATTCATTTATCTGAAAATGCATCTGCTGCCTGTGAATATATTACTATATAACACAGTCATTAGCAAGTTCTTCTGGACGAAATCTATGTCCTCACTTACAAATTATTTACTATTGGTAACAGTTAATACTCTGCAGTAGACAGACATGTTATTATTTAGGTTGTAAAATGAAATTTGTGTAATCCATTTAGTTGGTCTGCGTTATATATATATGTTAAGTATCTAGATTTGGCAATCCCATATTTTAGTATTTCTTTACAAATGTATTAATATTTATAAACCGTACTACTGAGGATTATGGAATCCAAAATTTACACCGTACTCCAGTATGATGCAGAATCATGTAGAAGAATGGAACTCTGGATGGCGAAGTCAAATGAGATAGTATATAAAAATATCAATGTCCGTATGTAAATATTTACGTTTGACAATCTTTTTGGAGCATATTTGAAAATCAATGTGAAATCAACATTGTAAACGAAAAATTCTCGCTCACGATGATTTCGTTTTAATTATTGGCTTGGTAAATTAAATATGTGATTGATAAAACTCCATTGACTTTTACACTGTTATCACACGTTTACGGAATTCATCTAACAATGTAACACGATACCATCTATCTTCATGCTACGATTCATACACCTCTGCATCTGTAGCCTTCAACTTGAATTTCATTCGTCTTATCAATTTTCTAAAACTTGGGCCACACTGGGGGTGTATCGATGCAAGCATCCAAAACAATTTAAGCAATTATGAGTTGATTGCAATTAGCAGAATATTCTACTGTTGCTTAGAGGAGATGCGATGATACGAAAATCATGCCTTTTGAATGTATATTGGTTTCAAATTTTGGTATATGGCCTGTAATTATTTTTCGTGGGGAGGGATAGGCCGATTACATTGACTCCGGTGCTTAATTGGTAGTTATTTTATCGACCTCGAAAAGATGAAAAGCTAAGTTGACCTCAGCGGAATTTGATCTCAGAAAGTAAAGCCGGACGAAATGCCGTTAAGCATTTTGCCCGGCGCGGTGACGAACCTGGCAGGTCCTCGGCCTCTTATGAGAGTATATTAAGTATCATTTCTGTTAGAATCCCTACCACAGTTGGTTATTATTCAACTAGAGTTGTATGACATCTTTTAATAACAACTAAAATGAATATAAAACATGTTGATAATCTTAGTCTAGGATACCAACATGAAGCTTTTCTTTATAACAACTCTACCAAAGAGAAAAAGAAAATACATGCTTCCGTTTTGATTAACCATTTCATAATTTTTTTTCCACATTCGTAAACTAATTATTCATTCCCCTTTTGTATGCAGGTCATTGAATGGAATTTATTTGTTGGCAAAGCGCTAATGCTGCCGATGACAATTAATCGAATTATTCGCATACCTAAAATGGAATTATATCGGTATGTCTATTGAATAAAGAATTCTTATTTGTGCAGCTGATTGCCCTATGGAAAATTAGGAAGAAAGAAGGAGGTAATGATTTCAGAAATTAAATTTCCGCTTCTAGAAACAAATATTCAACACAAATCTTGCCTATGTTCAAAATAGTGTATACCTGAAATATTTGATGAATATTCTAGCATAAAAGAGATAAATAGTTTAGTGAATTTAATGATCGATAAATAGTTAAATTAAAGTCAGTGGGGTTTTTCTAAGGACTAGCTAATACATTTTTGACCTGATATCAATCACTAATAAAATGTAGCGAAAATACCCAGGTGCATAATGGATGTACCGTTAAAATATCAGATGATTTCCAACTTTTTTATATTGTGAATTCTAGTCCATATTACAGAAAACAAACCGACCCCTTGGCTGGCGTGGTGGGAGTTGCTTCATTTAGTGCTGATATAAGAATGAAGTTCGGACAGAAAAGATATAGTGTGTTAGTCTTGAAGATTGGCAAAATTAAATGTATGGACGAGCTAATGACACCGTCGGGGGAGGGCATGAAGCAGATCGAACAGATGCGCTATAGGTACTTAGGGATATTGGAAATGAATGAATTGGCAGAGAAAGAAATGGCAGAAAAATTTAAGGTAGAGTACTTCTGCAGACTGAGACTGATCCTTGAGTCGAAAGTAAACGGACAGAATAAGAATGAATTTATCAACACCTGGATGGTTTCACTCCTTAGATATGGAGCAGGAAATAAGATGGTAAGGCTTGTGTAGGATGGAAGATTGGAAAGATAAAGCTCTGTACAAGCAGATAGGACGAAGTTCTTTCAGTTTCTGTCTGCCCGGCCCGAGGCAGTGGGACTGAACCCGGACCCATGTGGTTGGGAAGCAAGTTTCTTACCACACAGTCACGCCTGCGCCTATAGGTATCTGTTTTGTGTTTTTACCAAAAGCCTATCTTATCTTCATTTTGTACATTTTAAGCCTATCTGAGCCATTTACTTATACTTCATCTGAATATTCCATTCACGCCTTTGTCTAGCTCAGAAACAGTAAACAATTCATAAACGCCATCGTTGATATATATTAAAAGGAATTGTAAATTATTAGGTCGGGGACAAAGTTCGTGCCGCGAACTTGTGCGGAATAGTCGCACCATCAAGGCTACACCTTGACTGCGGGCAACTTGATGGAATCTTCGATGGGCTAGTTGAAAAGTACCCATGACTTGTTCGAATAAAACGTGCTTTGTTTCAACAAGACAATACAAAGCCGCATACCGCCAGAAAGACCAACAACATGACCGAAGAATTGGACGGTGTGGAAGTTCCTCCATCTGACTACGGTACCTTTCGCACTTTGCGAAACATCGCCGATTTGAGATATTCGACGAAGTTGAAGAATCCTGTCAAGAATTTTTCGATTCAAAGCCGAAGGATCGGTACTTTGACCAAATCCGAAAACTTGCAGATGGTTGGCAGATGGTAGTGGAAAATGATGGTCGTTTTTTGAAGAATGGTTGCTGTTGTGTTTGAATGAATTCTTGCATAACATATCGTTATTTTAACATGGCGCACGGACGTTTTCTCTCGGCCTAGTATCATATCCCACCAAAATCCCCCCCCCCAAAAAAGAATGAAAAATATTCAACCTGGTGTGTTGAATACGACTGTGGATAAGTAGCTTGCTTATCAACCACATGGTTCCGGGTTAGTCCCACTGCGTAGCATCTTAGGCAAGTGTCTTCTGCTATAGCCTCGGACCGACCAATGCCTTGTGAGTGGATTTGGTAGACGGAAACTGAAAGAAGCCTGTCGGATATATATATATATATATTATATATATATATATATATATTTGTATGTGTGTATGTTTGTGTGTCTGTGTTTGTCCCCCTAGCATTGCTTGACAACCGATGCTGGTGTGTTTACGTCCCCGTCACTTAGCGGTTCGGCAAAAAGAGACCGATAGAATAAGTACTGGGCTTACAAAGAATAAGTCCCGGGGTCGAGCTGTTCAATTAAAGGCGGTGCTCCAGCATGGCCTCAGTCAAATGACTGAAACAAGTAAAAGAGTAAAGAGTAAGAGGTTGTTTTGTAAACAACTTGCTCATGCAAGTGTTCCCAGTGGAAAGCTCTGCATACCGGAAGCCAGCATGTGGATGGGATCATCAGGAAGAAAGACGATCGTTTCGGGGCCTACCTCTCGACGGCATCATTGCTCACCGCTCCCCCGCCACCTCACTGATATGAAGCCCCGTTTGCTAGATCAACTGGTTATCAAATAAAGCTCCATATTCTTTTAGTAATCACTTATCGTCTCTGTTCAACCAAATCCAGTGGCTAGCCTTTTCCATTGTAGTTTGGATAACGTTCATGGTGGTATTAACTTTACGATGAGTTAGGCCTAACGATAACAACAGTCGCTTCACACTTTTTCCAACGAATCTTCTACATCCGAATTCGATTGGAAAATGTCTGCGTCTTTACATTCCTCGAAGAGGAATCAAATGGATGCTAAATAGATTGAACAGTTTATAAAATTAGAATAGGGCAGCTAGCTTAGCACTCTTAAATCACTGCCAGGAATTGATGTAAATAGGATGTACTTTTTCTCCACACAATTAAGAATAAACTGAACATACATAACAAAATACCACCGCGTTGCAACAAACACTACGGTATATAGACAATTAAATCAATAGAAATTTAACAAATAATATGGGGGGAATGGATCAGTTGTTTAAATGCTGAAGATTTGGAACTGCTGACTGAACTTCCAGCCTTTTTCGGCGTCAGTACTTTTTGCCACTGGAGACAAACATACACAATCACACGCACGCTCAGAAATATACATGTATAGATAAAAAGAAGCAGAGAGTGGGAAGGAGAGAGCGAGTGAGGGGGTAAATGAGAGAGAAGGAGGGTGAAGGGTAGAGGAAGGGTGTGAGTGAGAGCGAGAAAGAGAGAGAGAGAGGGATAGGAGGTGATAAAGAAGGAAAGTGAGAGAGAAAAATATGGGGAGACATGGTGAGAGAGAGAGAGGAAGAACGAGAAAGCGAGGGTGAAAGAGATATTGCAATTGATTAATTGAGCAGGGGTGACATAAAAATGTTCCCCCTCCTCAGGTGCATAAGGAGAAATATGTTCAGATATATAAACAGAAGGAGAGTAGGGGAGAGAGAAGGGAGAGAGAAAGAGAAGAAGAGAGAAGGTATGTAATTGAGAAAGCGAGAAATAAAAAAAATTTATGTCAAATAAGTCAGCCTCGAATCAGCGCCGTCAAATAAGCAGTGCCAAGGTGACTGCCAGGACATCACTTCATACCTACTATGAGATCATACAGAGTGACGGAGAGAGAGAGAGAGAGAGAGAGAGAGAGAGAGAGAGAGAGAGAGAGAGAGAGAGAGAGAGAAGGGAGAGTGTAGGACAGAGAAAGAGAGGAAGAGAAATAATATGGCTTTGAGGGAGAGAGAAAGAAATTAAAATTGTTGATGTCAAATATGTCAGCGTCGAAATAGCGACGACAAATACGCAGCGCCAAGCTGCTCCTGCCAGATCATCCATTCATATCCACAACGAGATCATAAAGTGAGAGAGAGAGAGAGAGAGTGAGAGACAGAAACACACACAAACACACTCGTGCACACACAAACGCACACACACAAACATACACACACGCGCACACGCGCACGCACATAAACATACAAACAGACGCACACATAAAAAAAACATTCCTCGCAGTGCAGAGAGAAGCACCATGAACAACTATAAGTTAATTACATCGTCGCAAAATCTTCAGATAAATAGGACAGACAACTTACAATATTAAAAAACAAGTAAAGAGACTGATAAGACGAGTAAAACAAATCTAAGTATTGCCAAAGGCTTTTGTGGGATCGATAAAGTGAAAGGAAGCACGTTCGAGTGATATCAATCACACGAAAGCTCTTGGCTAAAACCAGGCACGAAATGTCTGGTTCTGAGTGCACATGACACTGCTTTGTCACAAATTCTGTACGAAGACAATAATGAGACAAGAAACGAGACGTTAAGCGAATCCTACTGCAGTAGGTCCTTCGGGATAAAATTATCAGAAAAATTCTATCGGCTAATTTTGCATATTCACAGTGTAACTACGCGGACATAATTATTCGGCAACTATAGTCGATGAGAAGTATGCTCATACTTTGACCAGAATACTAGGAAAATGTTTATTATACAAGAGCGAAACACTGTAGACAACAACGGTAGACCCACAATTGCCCGGTACTTGCTCATTCAAGTTGGCGAGGATACAGAATATGGAACGTACACGATTGTCGAAATAAATGACAACGATAATGATCTTTTCAACTGTAGTGACAAAGCATAAAATTTTGAGGTTGGTGCTACCCAATTACCATTCCTCAGCTCCCCATACGCTAGTTCTTTCAGATTTCCGCAGTCCTCCATCATCACTAAGTACTACGCATATCAGAGTCGGTGCGACAAAACGATCGACACACAGTACTACGGTATATATATATATATATATATATATATATATATATATATAACGGGAAGCTTTATGAAAATAGACAAAAGACGAAGGCAGGTGGAAAACAAACAAACAATTGTATTAGTATGGCGCTCAGGAAATATAAATAAAACAAGTCTTTAACGTTTCGAGCCTACGCTCTTCAACAGAAAGATACACAGAGAGAAAAAAACACAGAAAGAAGGAGAGAAAAAAATGCGTGCAGTAACTAAAGAACCAACATGGCGATCTGATTTCGGCCAGAAGTCAAAGATCAAACATGAGACGCGAGAGCGAAATTAGGGGAGATAATAGGGTTGAGTGACCAGCTCCAACATAAGGGTGTGTGTGTATGAGAGAGTATTAGTGCGTATGAGAGGTCTATATATATATATATATATATATATATATATATATATATATATATATAAAAGAAGTTTGAAAACACCACTATATAAGGAAAATTTTAATTTTCTTAGAGGTTTTACATATTTCAGTTCTTCTTGAAAAAAAACGAAACTTATCAAAAATATTTTTAAAAGTTAAGCGTAATAAAAAAGTTCATAATTGTTTCTTACTAGTCTCAATAGGGTGCACGAGTGCCACATACACTTATTATAAATATATATATATATATATATATATATATATATATATATATTATATATATATATATATACGAGGGACGTTCAATAGGTAATGCCCCTGACCCACTTGCAGTTGTTTCATCTAGCTGAAATTTTGCATGTGCACTTATTTATACCTCTATAGATTAAGTGGCGAATTACAGCTCTGAACTAATTGTGGTTCCTGAGTCAAGTGTGAAATGGAGCCTGTTGAGTGTCGAGCAGTGATCTGGTTTTTGTATTTGAAAGGACGCACACGACGGGATACTTTTAATGAAATGAAAGTAACTCATGGTGATGATGCCCCATCATATGACCTTGTAAAACGCTGGCATTGTGAGTTCAAACATAGTCGGAACTCTGTGGAAACAGCTCCCAGATCTGGTCGCCCCCTTCTGTCGTTGATGAGACGTCTGTCCGTCAAGTTGAGGCTGCCATGTTGGAAGGTCAACGCATAACTATTCGCCAAATAGCCCATAAGGTCAAGATTAGTACCGGGTCTGTGGAAACTATCATTCATGACCATTTGCATATGCAAAAGGTGTCTGCCAGATGGATTTCCAGGTTGCTCACACCTTTCCAGAAGCAAGAACGCGTTGAGTGCTCGAGGATGAATTTGGAGATGTGCCAAGAAGATGAGTCAACATTTTTCAAAAGACTGATCACATAGGATAAAACCTGGGTCCATCGGTACGATCCATAGACCAAAGCCCAGTCAATGCAGTGAAAGCACCCTGACTCACCTCCTCCAAAGAAGGCAAGGGTGCAGCCCTCCGCTGACAAGATTATGCTCACAGTCTTCTGGGACCAGGACGGAGTAGTGACGACAGATTTCCTGGCAGATTTCCTGCAGTTATGAACTCCTCCCCTTGCACCCTCTGATTTTCACCTCTTCCCAGCCATGAAGGTGATTTTGAAAGGAAAGCGTTTCCCAGATGATGCAGCCTTGATTTCTGAAGTCACGTCGTGGTTGGAGGACCAAGCTGGGGTCTTCTACAAAAACGGTCTCCAGAGCTGTATCAAACGATTGGAGAAATGCATAACTCTGGGTAGTTCCTATGTAGGAAAAGACTAATAATTGTGCCAAGTGTCGTTGCTCTACTGCTATGGGAAGTGGGTCAGGGACATTACTTATTGAACGCCCCTCGTATATATATATATATATATATATATATATATAATATATATATATATGCAATACACATTCATTTCATACATAAGTACATAATTACATACATACATACATGTATAAATATATATACACATGTGTATATATAGTAATATATATATATATATATATATATATATATATATATATATATTATATATATATATATTATATATATATATATATATATATATATATTTAGGTCGGGTATATCCAGAGATCCATAGACGGATTCTCTCCAGCGGTCTTTGTCCCTCATCATCTCTATCATGTCATGTCACTCCCAGGGACCAATGTCTGTCGTTCGAGTATCAACATATGTCATCATCGGTCTCTCTTCTACTGTGTCCATGTAAGTGCTTCCACGGGATCACTGACCGCAGTATCAACTCTGAATAACGGTGAGGTTTGTCCGGCAAACCTCAGTCTCCTCTGTGTTATTTTCGAGCTGTGTATTTGGGAGGCTTTCGTACAGCACTGAGCTCTTCATCCTCAGCTTATACTAATTAATGTTCAGAGCCATCCTCAGCATTCTCGTGTAACACAATAGCAACGAAGAGACGGATCTTCAGGACTTTATGAAGTTTCGAATTCCATTCAGATCTCAAACTGTGGAATGCCACCCAGACTTTGTTCTTCCTCTCAATTATATCACCCTCTGTGTTCCCAATCTTTGCTTCCATATACAGGAAGTCTTCAAACAATTTTAGTGCCTTCCTATTACATTTATTCTGGCTCCTTAATATTCTCTACCATATATATATATATATATATATATATATATGTAATAAAATATTGGGGAATAAATCCAAACTTACAGGGAAAAATCAGATTTAGGATTGAATCCAATTTTATAGTAAAATATTATATTAAATTAAATTAGAGATAAAACCACTATTATGCAAATCAAACAATGACAAACTTAAGCCAATACATAAAATTAATTAATTTATATTATTTTAAATATATATCAAAATTATTAAAAGTTTAATAAAAGATTAGTAGTTTTATCTCTAATTTAATATAATATATATATATATGTATAGTAAAGCTTATTTGCCAACGTAACGGGTTAAAAATAATAAGATAGTCCTATTCAGGACTTCTACGTTATCTTTGCATATAAACTTTACTATTCAGTACTGTTACTACATAGATCTCCATAAACCCGTTGCTTTTGTTTAGTTTTAGTTTTCTTTGTATAGCCGAAAAAGATTTTATCCATTCTATATGTATAATTCTTATTTATTATGTTACATCCGTCCGATAGTCGAAAGACACTTCCTGTTTGTTATTTTGTTGTGTTTGTATATGTACATTAACGTACTTTGCTCAGGGGCTTAATGCCTTCAGCTTAAACCCTTGACCTAACTGGTTTCTAGTAGTATCTGAGAAGATTGGGTGAAACTACGTTGACATTCCCGACTCCAACTGAATTGGGTGCGAAGGCTCCACGTATCATGTTTTGTACTGCTTACCGTTGTAGTGTGCTATCGTTCTTTCTCCTGCTTGTTATGCTTTGACGATCGTCGCATTGACCATCACAAAGTTCTCATGGCGATACCTGTTCAGAAGCCTATGCAAAGTTGCAGAATGTGTATGGAGAGGAGTGTATGAGCCACACACAAGTGTACGAGTGGTTCTGACGTTTCGAAGATGGCCTAAAAAATGAAGATATTGGCGAATGTTCTCGGAGACATGCAACCATCAGAAGTGAAAAAAACATCGCAGAGGGGTTGCTTGCAAATCTGAAGTAAAATCGTTGAATCACCGTCCGTGAGTTATCACAGGATGTGCAGATTAGTTACGGTTCATTTCAGAACTTAATCACTGAGGATGTGGGAGAGAGAACCGCGTCTGCCAAAAGTGTGACAAAACCGATTTCAGCGGACCAAAAGGACTCTCGGGTGACAGTTGCACAAGATCTTGATAGTGTGGAGAACGATGAAAATTTTTGAAAAATTTGCGTAGGCCTCTGAGCAGGTATCGCAAAGCTGGCAAAATTTGGTACAGATCCTCTGCTCAACTTTTTGAGCCATTGTCCTTGCGACGATCACACGCTATAAACCTTGCATCCAAGCACTGCTGTAAACAGCGGGAGTGCGCTAGAATGTCAAATATTCGTGCACATGCACAACAGAGTTTATAGTCAATCTGTACCAGGCGGCTTCATTCTCCGTGCTTTAGCTTCGCTCCTATAGCAACAGTTCGGATACTTATTGATCAGACCATGTAAACTAATAAACGTGTAGCACACATCAGTATTTTTAACACCATATTTTCTTTTCCTCACCATGAATTGAATTTGAATACGGCTTTATAGAACTATACTTCATGCTTTTATTTCTGTTTAGAGTTTCGCGAAATGAATCGATGACATAGACAGCCGACCTTTGAAAGAGTGAAAACATAAAACGTAATGAGGGGAAGGCTTCACCTGAGAATATTCGTTGCTAAACATGTTTATTAACCTCTCGAGGAAGATGGATAAAATCTGATCTCAGAAGGGTTTAAATTCAGATCAGACGCAACAGCGCCGGAAAATCGTGCAAGGTATTTTGTTTGATGCTTTAATATCTCCACTAATCAAACGTTCTCGCGAGAGCAGTCCGAGAAGCAGCACTTTAACTTTAACAATGCTCAACATTATCTACAATAAAACACGCCCATGATTATACCATGCAACAAGACCAGCGCTGAGAGCGTAAAGACAGACGAAATATTGTTAAGCATTTCGCCTGGTGCGCTAGCGCTCCTGCCAGCTCGCCGACTTAGAATGTAAACATTCATTTTAGAAATATATTCTTTATTCCTATTGCTTAAGCGTTACTCCCTTACTGACATTAAATTGGCTAAGATATTTTGCAATTAAAACTGCAAGTTAATCAAACGTGCACACAAACACGCGCGCGTACATACACACATGTACGCATACATTTTTGTCTCTTAGTGACAGCAAAGATTATCAGGAGGTTTCTTTGCAGTTGAAAGAATGCTGGAAACTTGTGAATTCCTTAGGTTCTAGGCAGTAAACTGCTATCCACATATTTCCTACCAGGAATACGAACTAGAGTCAATCCATTTCTTGAAGGTGGTGCCCCGACATGACGGCAGTCTAATTAATGAAACAACAAAAAAATATAGAAGATAAAGAAACATGAAAGTGGGAATTTGTCTCGCGACTCGAGTTTCAATTTCGATAAAAGAACATACCCTAAACACGTGTTGAGCTCTCGTCTGCCATTCGCTTAAAATATAGCAACGTTCGTGTATGTAGGCATATATATATCTCTCTCTCACTTTCTCTCTCTTTCTTTATATCTCTCTCACCCTCTTATCTATCTATCTATCTATCTATCTATCTATCTATCTATCTATCTATATATCTATCTATCTATCTATCTATATATCTATCTATCTATATGTATATATATATATATATATATATATATATATATAATATATATATATACATATATATATATATATATATCTGTGTCTCTGACTGTCTACCTGCCTGTAACAGTGTGTGTATCCTTGGCGATTTTGTTTCTCCGTCTTCCCTTCTTCTTTGGACTTTTTCTATATTTCTGATGAAGAGCTCCGCTCAAAACGTGAAATAACCTTGCTTTTCTTTCCTTTACTGAGCGTCCAATAAAACTGCACTAATTCCACGTTCCCGCGTTTTTGTTTTTTTCTTGTTTGCTCCCGTTTGGATTGACTATATATATATATATATATATATATACACGTATATACGCACTTGTGTGTACGTACTTGTGTAAAAGTACATGTGCATTTACACTGAATATTGAGGTGTAGCACTTCTTACGGAACAGTAACGTGTACTGGTTTAGATAATTTAGATAATACGAAAGAGTTTAATTCAATTGATGGATAACAACATGCCTTTCTTTTTGAGCTGCACGTAGCAAATTAACTGAAGCGGGCTGCACACCTTCAAGGAATGCGTTACACTTTTGTCTGACGGAGTATCTATGGAGATATCTATCAATCCCATGAAGTGTTTCAAAATGAGACAAATTTTACATCGACAAGATAAAATAATGAGCAATTTATAAATTATAAATGGTAGGCTTCACTTAGTTTAGAGATATAAATATCGATTTCATGGAGTGATTCAAAAGAAGGAACAGGATAATACCCATAAAATAAGCTAATGAGCAATTTATGAATTATACATAGCTTACTTATTATCTGTATATACACTTAAGTTGATTTGAGGATTCATACATAATTTAGTTTGCCTTTGACGCAAATCACTCACTTAATGTTAGTGAGATTCTTCTGTATTTATTCCGTCAGCTACGACGTTCAGAATGAAAAGTCTACGAGTTCTTTATTATGGAGCTCAGATTAACATCCTAGTTACATTCTCAAACTTGTTGTGGTATTTACAACGTCAACAGACACGGCTTAATATACTTTATAATAATATTTTTGAAACAAGTTTCTGATATTTAACCTTTTTCCCTGTAGGCACTTTTAAGGGAATCTATCAAATTTCGCGACACACCTATTATTCTTTTTATTTTAGTTACGTATTTAAGACATGTGACAATCATCTTTTGTCGGTATGAGTTTCTAAGGAATACTATGTAAATCCCAATGGGTTACGACAGAGAATACGTAGAGAAAACAAATTTTTCATTACACGAAGGAATGTTCAAAATGTTATGCTTGAAATAATATTGCAATCTTGAAAATTATCATATGCTGTAACATAAGTAACATTTTTGATATTTGTAATATATTTTATAACCGACGAAATAGGGCTAAGTTGTATGAAAGAAGGAATTGGATAAAATGAGAGGAAGTGAAGTGCGTCAGAGTTTGGAATTGCAAATACATTTTAATGTAATCTCATTTATCTATTTTGAATAGATAAATAAACATAAAGAGGGGGTAAATAGAGATATGAATTGGAACGTTTGGATGAAAGGACGGTTACAAAGTGAATATGTGTGTATAGATGGAGTAGAAGAATGATGAATGAGAACTCGAGATACACAATAAATGAATTATTGATATAAGGACAAACGCTTTGAAAGAGGAGAAAAACTGTTTGATGGAGTAGGGGTAGAGAGTGATACAGTGTGAATGAAAGATGGTGATATATTTCATGAGAAAAAAAATGAAATAATATAATACCTGAAACTTATAAATAGATGGAAAGAATAATATTGCAGATATTGTTGTACAAAATACGTGATATAATGCGACAGACGCTTGGTGGACTGATAGAAATATATACCTGGACAGATAGGCGAAAATATGGCAAGCAAATGGTGTTGTGTACATTTAAGCCAGTTCTCATAAGAGAAAGTATATTTCTTCCTTCCAATCATAAACCTCAAAGAACTACAAAAATATTCAAAGTTCCTGCATATTTTCCTCTGGATATTCAATAATTCTGTAAGTAGATAGCAGCCACATTGTTGATTAAGGTTCTTCTGGATCAAGGTACACATGAAGCTAAAATAATGAAATCGAAAACAAAGTCAAAGACCATGACAGCAACAGAAACAAAAATGAAAATATTTACAGAAATACCAACCACATAAAGATGAATATAACAGCAAGATTATCAACAACAACAATAATACCATGTAGGAATATAGATGATGTATATCTGGTTTAAATGGCAACCAATATTCAGGAGAACATTGCTAAGAAAAAGCAAGACGATTTCCAAGAACGTATTGGCTACATTCAAACTATTGTGATTCAAATTTGTAATTAATATTGTTGGTGATGTTGTTGAAAGGCAGAGAGCGAGGAAAGTCCATTTTATTATTTATTTATGCGCCCTTTTCAAGCCTAGCCAGGCTCATGGGCCCGGTTTCCCGGTTTTTATGGCGTATGTGTTCCCCCCAGCTGAACGGGACGCCAGCCCATCGCAGCGTTACTCAAGAAACAGGAAGAAAGAGTGAAAGAAAGTTGGGGCGAAAGAGTACAACAAGGGTCGCCACCAACCCCTGCCGGAGCCTCCTGGTGTTTTAGGTGTTTTCGCTCAATAAACACACACAGCGCCGGGTCTGGGAATCGAAACCGTGATCCTCCGACCGCGAATCCGCTGCTCTAAACACTGGGTCATTGCGCCTCCACGCAGTGTCCCTTTTACGATGAACAAACTTCTAATGAGCGTGTCGACTGTCTTCGCTTTCTGAGTTCAATCTCTGCCGAGGTCAATTGTGCAGTTCATCCTTTCGCTCTTGATAAATAATTACAATTTAATTACAAAGGCCAACGTAATCGTCTGGCTTCCCCAACAAATTTCGGGTGTTTTGCCTATAATAAGTATTATCGCTGTTGATGCTGTTCATTAAAAAAAAAATTATATGCTTTTGCTTCTTATTGTTGCGTATATAATTATTGTTGTTTATTTCTCATGCCAACTCTGACCGTGCCGAACTACTACTCTTTTAATTGTTTCAGTCATTTGACTATGGCCATGCTGGAGCACCGCCTTTAGTCGAGCAAATCGACCCCAGGACGTATTTTTGTAAGCCCAGTACTTATTATATCGGTCTCTTTTACCGAACCGCTAAGTCACGGGAACGTAAACACATCAAGTCGCACAAAAATACATGTCAGCACTGCATTCCCAGTAGTTCACATTTGTACCTTAATCAATACTGTCAATGAGTTCTAAACCAAATTCTTATAAAAAATCGCGAAGATCTTCAGCTGCATGTCCACCAGTATAGAAATTCTAATGTATGTCTTATAATATTGCTATGTAGTTTTAGTTTCGGCATATAACTATTATGTTGTGGAATTACTACCTGAAATACACGTGCATGAGAGTGTTTATTTTCATGTTAATTTTCGTCTATAATTCTGCCTCTGAACTATCAGAACACAGATAATTTCAGTCAGTCAAAGTAGGATATTTACACCATTTAGGTAAATATCTTCATTTTCGTCATATACTACACTGTGTTGGTTTGTTGAATCATTTATCTTTAAGGGCTGAAACGAGTCTCGTTAATAATGTTGAGTTTGATTTAACTCCTTATCTGAATGAGTCAGCGTGGAGATTATGTACGTTTTCCGAAGTATTTTCTGATGTGGTTCATCAGCTTAATATCTACTAGACCGAATAAATAGTGAATATTTTACTTATTTGTCATTAATATTACAAGAATGAGTTATGCTGAAGATACGTAGTAAGAAACAATACTATGTTTTGTATGTGTGATTTTGTCTAATATATCTCCTTATGGATGTGGCGATAACTGTTTTACACACTTTACATCCTCTAAGTTGAATATTTTGTAGTTTCGCAGCGTGTCATTGAAATACTAAGTATTAATATTTTGGTGGTTTCTAGATATGAATGACACTACAATTTTCCTGAATGATATGGCTTCTCTTTTCCAGGTTCTTGCTCCACGAGGTATTGTGTTTCGGTATAAATTTCATATATTCTTATTTGGCACATCGCTAAAGCAATCTATAGCTGCTGACTAGATTGTTTTGTTATTGTAGGAACAGTAGAGATATCCGCTGATGTATGTAAATTATACAATGACTATTTTGCTTTTATTTAATTTTGTTTGTGTGTCTCTATGGTTACCAAAGCCTACGCATAATGTGATAAACCGAGACAGTGGGCGTACAACTTCCTGGTTAAGTAACAGTGTAACATTCCGATGCTTACGATGCGACTTGATAAGTAACTTGTTAAGAAGTAGATTTTTAAGCTAATGCATTAAAAATACAGTTACAATGATATTTGACTTATATTTCTCACTCACCTATTGTCTACGTAGTGTCCTCATTGTAGGATGAGTTATTTAATGAGAAATTGTCAACCAAACCAACGTAAATCTGAAATTCGATATTTTTGTTATTAATGAAATTGATAATGAAAACAGTGATTTATGCCCGATCGTTAACAACACCCAGTGTTTTCATTGACGTCATTAGCGGTTTCCTTTTTAGGAGAGGAATAATTTAGAAACAACATCGCAATAGTAGTTTCGTATTTCCATAGATACACACCTCTTTCAATCACTGGACAGTGACCATGCTGAGCCATACCATTTATATATCTTGGTCGAACAAATCAACTGTAATAGTTAGTGATTAAGAAAAAAAAAAGAAAATCAGGTACTTAGGCGCAGGAGTGGCTGTGTGGTAAGTAGCTTGCTAACCAACCACATGGTTCCGGGTTCAGTCCCACTGCGTGGCATCTTGGGCAAGTGTCTTCTGCTATAGCCCCGGGCCGACCAATGCCTTGTGAGTAGATTTGGTAGGCGGAAACTGAAAGAAGCCTGTCGTATATATGTATATATATATAAGTGTATGTGTTTGTGTGTCTGTGTTTGTCCCCTTAGCATTGCTTGACAACCGATGCTGGTGTGTTTATGTCCCCGTCACTTAGCGGTTCGGCAAAAGAGACAGATAGAATAAGTACTGGGCTTACAAAGAATAAGTCCCGGGGTCGATTTGCTCGACTAAAGGTGGTGCTCCAGCATGGCCGCAGTCAAATGACTGAAACAAGTAAAAGAGTAAAAGAGTAAAAGAGAGTTATTCTCCCCATATTTTTGTTGAAATGCTAAATAACAGGGACACAAACACATCAACAACTATTATTGAAGTTGTAGTGCGCGCATATGTATCTGCGTTTGAGCGTGTGTGTGTGTGTGTATGTGTGTGTGTCTGTCTATCTGTCTCTTTGTCTGTCAGCATGATGAATAAGTTTCTCGGTTTGTAATCATGAAGACCCTTTTGTTCGACTTTGTTCGACCCCTTAGTGAAAGGCCTTGAGTATGATCCTTTTCAATTCTTCCGAGTCGTTTCAAATACCGTCTTTTTGTGACACCGGTGTCGATAAATAACATACTCGGCTTGTGCTGAGGAAGCACTTTCTGTGTTCGACTACCGAAAAATGTGAGTATCTTGAGCATGCGTATTCCTGCTGCCGCTACTTAAATTCTTATCAGCATTAGGAAAGTGATGATACATAAAGAGGTCGAGAATGTATAGTTTATCAATGGCTCATATTATTTTCTTATAAATTATTGTTGTAATATCTACTAAATTATTTTGTACGTAGTCATTTAGATTCATTTTACTAGTTAATATTTTTGATATTATGTACGGCGGCAAGAATGTCAAAATCGTTACAATGCCGGTCAAATATGCCTAGCGGCATTTCATTCGTCTTTACGTTCTTAATTCAAATTCCGCGAAGGTCGATTTTGCCTTTCATTCTTTTGGGGTCGATGAAATAAGTACCAATTGTGTACGGGGGTCGATGTAATCAACTTATCCCCTCCAAAAAAAAAATACTGTCCTTGCGCGGAAAATTGAATCTATTATTATTATTATTATTATTATTATTATTATTATTATTATTATTATTATTATTATTATTAATATTATTATTATTCATATTATTATTATTATTATTATTAATATTATTAATATTATTATTATTATTATTATCATTCAGTAGTTTTATTTTTATAGCGTGCTTTCACTTCACTACCGAGCACAGCTCTGTGTGCCTTAGGTATGTGCTGTGATTTGTTGTGATGCTCTGATGGTTTTTGTATGGAAAGTGTTCTGCGTAGGATGTGTGCAGTGCCTAGTAGTGCAATTTTCTGTATGTTATATGTGTTTGTAAGTCCTGGTGTTTTTGTTATGTATTTGTCTGAATATTTTTTTATCATGCCTAATGCACCTCTTATGATAGGAATTGTTTCTGTTTTCAGATTCCACATTTTAGTTACCTCTATTTCCAGGTCTTTGTATTTTGAGAGTTTCTCCATTTCTTTTAGAGACACGTTGTCATCAGCTGGTATTGATACATCAATTAGAAAGCATTTTTTGTCTTCATGATCTCTGACAACTATATCTGGTTTGTTGGCCTTAATTTCTCTATCTGTGTGTATCGGCATATCCCAGAGTATGGTTGCTTTCTCGTTTTCTGTGACCTTTTCTGGTGTGTGCCTATACCATCTTTTTTCTGTTGTTATTCTATAAGGTTGGCATAGCTTCCAATGTATGTAGGTTCCAACTCTGTCATGTCTGTGAATATATTCCTTCTTAGCCAAGACTGGGCAGCTAGAGATAATATGATTTATTGTTTCTTGTCCATCTCCACATATTCTGCAGTTACTTGTAATATTTCTTTTCATTACATGTTTTTGGTAATTTCTGGTGGGGAGGCTTTGGTCTTGTGCTGCAATTAAAAATCCCTCTGTTTCTGCTTTGAGTCCTGAGCTTCTCAACCATTGCTGGAATTTTTCTTTGTCTATTTCTTTTGCGTTTAGTTTAGTCCAGTATTTACCATGGAGGGGCTTTTCTTGCCATCGTTTTATCATGGTTCGTTGCTGTTCTATTTTTAGTTTGGATTTCATTTGTTTTATAGCTTTTGTTGTTTCTTCATCTTCTTCTTCTTCTTCATGTTTATTAGGTGGTATGATTTCTTGTTTGTATTTGTTAGTTTCCTTAAAACTGAGAACAGTTTTTTGTTTTGCTCGTGTTTTGCCGCTATCTGGATCAGTTTTCCTTCCTTCTGAAGTAGATATTTTTGCAGTCCTATGGTGGTTATTTTATAGTAGTTTTCCAGCTGTATAAGGCCTCTACCACCTTCTATACGTTGTATATATAGTCTTTCTATGTCAGATTTTGGGTGATGCATCCTAGATCCTGTCATTATTTTTCTTGTTTTCCTATCTATTTTGGTCAGTTCATTTCGTGTCCAGTTAAGGATACTGTAGCTGTAACTTATAACTGGGACAGCTAAAGTGTTGATACCAATTATCTTGTTTTTAGCATTGAGCTCTGTGTTTAATATTGATCTAACTCGTCTATAATATTCTTTTTTTATTTTCTCTTTCATTTGTGTGTGTTGTGTCTTATCTAGTTCATGGATTCCTAAGTATTTGTAAGTTTGGCTTTGGTCTAATTCTTTTATTTCATTGGTTTTATCTAGTGTGATGTTGTTACTCTTAACTAGTTTTCCTCTTTTCAGGGTTACTTTGGCGCATTTTTCTAATCCAAATTTCATATCTATTTCTTTGGTAAATCCATGAACTGTCTTTAATAGTGTTTCCAGCTGTTTGTCATTTGCAGCGTATAGTTTTAGGTCATCCAAATGTGGCTGATCGTTTTGCCGTAACATTTATATCCGCATCCAGTTCTATTTAGCATATCAGATAGAGGTGACAGTGCCAAGCAGAAAAGGAGTGGAGAGAGCGTGTCTCCCTGGAATATTCCTCTTCTAATGGGGATGTCTTTGGTTTTCATGAGTCCCTCTTTTGTTTGGAGGTGTAGGACTGTTTGCCATTTATTCATAGAGTGCTCTATGAATTTTATAATTGTTGGTGCTACTTTGTTAATGGCTAGTGTTTCGAGGATCCATGTGTGGGGGATGCTATCAAACGCCTTTTTGTAGTCAATCCAGGCCATACTGAGGCCTTTCTTCTTTCTGTGGCTGTCTTCAGTTACGGCTTTATTAATCATTAGTTGATATTATTATTATTATTATTATTATTATTATTATTATTATTATTATTTATTATTATTATTGTTGTTGTTGCTGTTGTTGTTGTTGTTGTTATTATTATTATCATCATTACTATTATCATTATTATTATTATTATTATTATTACTATTATTATTATTATTATTGTTATTATTATTATTATTATTATTATAATTATTATTATTATTATTATCGCTGTTATTTTTGTGGTTTCATTGTTGTTGTACATTGATGTCACTATCAGTTGTCATTTCTATCGTTAATATACTCAAATAGAAACCGAGGAAAAACAAATACGATCCATCAAAAATATATTAAGAAGCATTTGATGGGAAGATTTTGTCTCTTTCTAAAAATAAACGGATCGATGACCTTTCGCTTCTCCTGTTCTAACCGACCGCCCACGCAAAAAGAAAAGAAGAATAAATGTCGAGATGTATTAAGTTAAAAGAGCAATCTCGACAGCAATAACAGCAACAACAACAACAACAACGAGGACGAGCAGCGACGTTGTAAGAACGCGAAGAAAACAAACAGTCCATCCAACAAGTACGAATGACGATGAACTAGATGAGAGAATATCATCAGTGATTTCAATATCGATTTTCATTTGTAATATCAAAATACATCCCGAGAGATACGTTTCCGGATGTACTTTAATGTGTATTTCTTAGCCACAATTATTTGCGGATACCTCTTCAAGAATAGTGCGTATGCGTTCTTTTGTGTTTATATAAATAGCAGAGAATCGTAAATTATGTGTTTCAGATAACGTATACGTGAAGACATTCAGCTAAAAAGGTTCTCATTTGTGATAAGCAAATATGTGGATTATATAAACAGCGTGTGAATGAGCGTGGCGTAGTTATTAGGATTTGCACTCACGACCTTTATGTCGTGAGTTCGACTCCCAGACCGAGAGACGCGTTGTGTTCTTGAGAAAAACACTTTCATAATGCTCTAGTTCTCATTCACGTTGCTCCAGGCCACTTTCATGTTGTTATATTCCTCATTCATGTTTCTCCATTCTTCATTTATGTTGCTTAATTTTTCATTCATGTTGCTCCAATGCTTATTCATGTTGCTACATTCTTTGTTCATGTTGCTTAGTTCTTCACTAATGTTGCACCGTTCACCATTTATGTCGCTCTAGTCCTCATTCACATTCATGTTGCTCCAGTCCACATTCATTTTGTGCCATCCATATTCATATTGCTCCAATCCACATCCAAGTTGCTCCAGTCCATATTCATGTTTCTGCAATCCACAGAAATATGTTTATCATGAAGTGTGATTAAGGTCATCAAATATTAACATATCTCTGCTGATGTATTATCATATGTTAAGGTGTGTAGTATGCCTGAATGGTAAAGCAATACGCTTCCAAACAGAAGGTTATGTTTTCGATTCCGTTGCATAATATTTTGGACAATTGTTACATGTGTATCATCAGCCTGACCTATATATTGTTAGTGAAATTGCGAATGAGACTGTGGGGATGCCCGGAATGTGGGTTGCCACTTTTTATCGAGTATAATGCCTATTTTTACACAATATAAAACGCTGATTCTGTTTGAGGTTTATATTAAGGGTACACGTTCCTCTGGAAAGTTCACACACTTGCACACTAACACAGGTGTAGGTGATTCATTTGATCAAATAAATTAATCCTCCGTGGATTACAATAAAGTAATAGCCATTTCACCAGAAAGTCGTTTCGTGGATATTGCAGTCTTTTCTCGTAGTGGTCCTATCTTCTGCACAAAACTACGGAATATAATTGCAAATCAGAAACAACCAGGCCAGATCCTGTATATTAGCAGCAATTGTCGTCAATATATGAATTTTGATCGTAATTACTCTTTATTCGTTTTAGCTATTTAAATGTGGCCATGCTGGAGCACCGCCTTTAGTCGACCAAACCGACCCCAGGACTTATTCTTTGTAAGCCTATTACTTATTCTATCGGTCTCTTTTGCCGAAGTGGTAAGTTACTGGGACGTAAACACACCAGCATCGGTTGTCAAGCGGTGCTGTGGGGACAAACACAGACACACAAATATATACACACATACAAACATACACACATACATACATACATATATACATATACATATATACGACGGGCTTCTTTCAGTTTCTGTCTATCAAATCCACTCACAAGGCTTTGGTCGGGCGGAGGCAATAGTAGAAAACACTCGCCCAAGGTGCCACGCAGTGGGACTGAACCCGGAACCATGTGGTTAGTAAGCAAGCTACTTACCACACAGCCACTCCTACGAAAATTAAATTCCATATTCCTTGTCCTTAAAAGAAAACATGGTTTTTATTTTATGATAATTTTGTTCATAAGTAAAATTCACCCTGAGACTTGCTACAAAGATAATGAGAATGGAAAAATCGACTATTATGTAGAACACAATTTAAATGAAAAGAATATATAAAGTTTAAATTATATCTATCCTGTCAGAGGATTAAACAACAATAACATTTTAAAATGTAGAAAAATTGCTTCTTTATTGCTGATCTGCGGGAAAGAAGCGAGCGCGTTTCCCCATGAACAATTTCACACATTGATGGTGGATCCATAGAAAAGACGTGCATACAGTTCTTTCCCCATCTGTATCGTATAACACCTACTTAAAAAGCGGTCATAAGTTAAGCTAGCATATTATTAGATAGATCAAAGTGGATATTTGTGCTTTAAATGGTGCTACAATAATTAATAACTACTTATCCAAGATGGCTTAATCAGACCTCTGGTAAATTTAAATATGTTTCGTTATGGGATTAGTACGAATGAAGATGAAAACATATTCGGTGAATAAAACAGATGCAAATTAGCCTTTCCTCGTTTGTGCTTCTAATAGATATTTTTCATTTGTATATTAGGGATTGCATTTTATAAACTAGTAGTGAATATGTGGGAAGATTCGCTCTGCATTTTAGCACGTCGAAAACCCTGGATGGAGGCTGAATGCCTAAAGTTGTTGAAATATATTATATAAAAAAACACGTTACTTTGATGCTATTACTAAAAATCGTTACTGAAGCATAAAAAACAAACAAACAGAATAACAAGAAAAAAAACAATATACTTACTGCACTCATAAAGAGGCGACCAGCAATTCGGATGAGTGAGGTGGATAACAATCTAGTATAGCGATGTGATTGAATAATCATTTGTAAATATTCCCTGAACTCACAGCTAAATATAATCCATATATGTTTGGTGGAAATTATTGAAAATTCCTACTTTCTGTTTATACATTATACATACACTCATAGATAAATACATGCATACACATATATGTAACCACAAAAATCCATTCATATCTATACATTATATATATATATACATATATATATATATATTATATATATATATATATATATATATATATATATATATATATGTATGTATAAATCCATTCATATATATATAAATATGTATATGTTTTAAATGCCAAAATGTAAAAGAGAAAGAAACACCTTTGATCTTGTATGATATCCCTAGATGCTACAATATTAATATCTTTCAAATGTATCGGTAATCTAAGGAGAGTTAACAATATCAAATAATCACCCACCATATATTGGAAAGTACGATAGTGTTGGCTGTTGTATATGTATTCTCATTAGAATATCATCAAAGTGTTATTTCTTTTTGTTCTGTTTTTTGTTCTCCAAAATCATTGAAATGGAATTTATAGTGAAAAAAAAAGTAATGGGACAAAATATCTTGACAGAAAGATATATGGCATCAAATAACAAAATAGAAAACCCGAGACTTATTGCAGCATAAGTATATTCTGTTTCATTACACATGTTTGTATGTACGTACGTATGTATGTATGTACGTACGTACGTACGTATGTATGTATGTATGTATGTATGTATGTATGTATGTATGTATGTATGTATGTATGTATGTATGTATGTGTATGTCTGTGTGTATGTATGTATGTATGTAAGTATGTATGTATGCAAGTATCTGTGTGTGTGTGTATATTTATATATATATATATATATATATATATATAATATATATTATATATATAGCAATTAAGGACAACTACTTAATAAGGAAAACTTAACAAGAAATTGTCAGGTAGATAGCGTGAAAACCTCATAAGAGAATAAATTTCGAAAATAATTATTTCTTATTGAACATATTAATTTATATATAGAGGGCATTATACATACATGCCAGAGGGCATTATACATACATACCACACGCTAAGAGGGACAATTAGTCATTTCTACCAAAAATATTACTAATCCCACCGAATGCAATTTTTCAAAGTAAGACATTTAAAAAATATAGACCTGTATCACAGTGATTTCATACTTACGTATTCATCAGCAGGCCTGAATGTATCATAAATAAACGAACCTGCCCCGCTTAAGCCGATCAGCTAACTGATCAACATCAACAAAGCACATGGGTGAGTTTACATATATTACATCCTGTAAATGGCATACTTTTACGAATTGCATTTCGGGAAAGGAAAAGTTTTTTCGGAATAAAAATTTAGCAATTAAGGACAACTACTTATAAGGAAAACTTAACAAGAAATTGTCAGGTAGATAGCGTGAAAACCTCATAAGAGAATAATTTCGAAAATAATTATTTCTTATTGAACATATTAATTTATATAGAGGGCATTATGCATACATGCCAGAGGGCATTATACATACATGCCACACGCTAAGAGGGACAATTAGTCATTTCTACCAAAAATATTACTAATCCCACTATATTACTATATTTTTTAAATGTCTTACTTTGAAAAATTGCATTCGGTGGGATTAGTAATATTTTTGGTAGAAATGACTAATTGTCCCTCTTAGCGTGTGGCATGTATGTATAACGCCCTCTATATATAAATTATATATATATATATATATAATATATATATACATATGCATATATGTGTATGTGTGTTGACAGTATATATGTGTATACATATATATGGATATATATATGTTTATATATATATATATATATATATATATATATATATGTGTGTGTTTGTGTGTGTCTGTGACTGTGTCTGTGTCTCTGTGTTAGTACATATATATATTTTAGTATACATATATATATATATATATATATATATATTAGTATTTTAGTACAAACTGCACCAGCAGCCAAATGAAATTTGGGAATATGCATTTTCTTATAGGAAGTAGAAAGAGAAAACTTGGCAATCAGGCTTCCCAAATTAACAGATATGAATATTATACTGTCTAATATACAAAGAATTTTCAAATCACCTCGGGGATTTGGCAAACATATAAAGACTTGTAATATAGTTTTCAGTTAGCTATAGCTACGCCTAAGATAACCCTCATAAGACATGGTATCGTGAAACGACATATTATAAAGCTTGAATGGAAGAACTCATCGTAACTGGATACCGAGTAGCGAAACTGTTTATATTTAACTCGCAAAAATGCAATGATGTTAATACTAGTTAGATAATGGTAGTTTGGTTATTGAATGAATCTAATATATTTATTGAACTAAATAAATAGAGATCAATTATGAAACGTTAATACGGTTCGTGCATCTGTAGTAATTCTTGGCAAGAACCATGCACTTCGATATGAGAAATATGATATCGTTGGAAACCAAAAGTAGAGACATATAGGCAGGATGTTCTAAATATTCTGTGTGATGGTGGCGCGTAAATTGCGATTGTTTCTAAAGGCAGTTAAGTGACATGTGGAAAGTAATGGGATTCGACAGGACGAATCGGAAATATTGTTGGATTGTTTAGTGGATCACTAACACAGTGGAAATGTAGGGAAGGAGAAAAGGAAGTTCGATGATAGGGGGGGCAGAGATATCTCGACGGTCTGTGAGCGCAAGTGTGTGACATCAATTAGAGTCTGAAGGCAACAGTCTTGTGTGATCTGATGAAACATACTTTATGAGAAAGTTCCAAACGCAAGGCCAAGGCAGTAGCAGAGGGGAAACGGTGTAATCTCGAGTATAGATAAACCAAAATACAGCTTACTGTATTGTATAACGATCATAAACATCGGGCTGTAGGTAAAATTTCTCAATAACCGAATAGACAATTTTTGGATATATATATATCGCTCAAAAGTAAACGTTATGTTAATATTGCTCTTCATTTATCATGTGTTTGTGTGTGTGTGCGGTTATATGTGTGGTTGTTTGTGCATGCATATATGTGTCTACATATATATATATATATATATATATATATATATATATATATAATATATATATATATATATGTACGTATGTATGTACGTCTCTCTGCATATACACATGCCTGTATGTATATATATATAAATATATATACACACACACACACACACACACACACACACACGCATATATATATGTATATATAAATATATATATATATATATATATATATATATATATATATATATATAGAGAGAGAGAGAGAGAGAGAGAGAGATAGATAGATATATAGATAGATAGATAGATAGATAGATAGATAGATAGATAGATAGATAGATAGATATTAACAAAAAGCGTAATGTTTGCGAATGGACTTAAGTCTACCTTAACACTTGAATTTAATTCTTCTATGCACGTCTATATTAAAATTAATATTTTGCAATTGTAACTCCCTCAAGATTATTTCAGTATCTTATGATTTCATGTCAATATGTCAAGATAATAAAGATAATTTGCAACAAAACTCTCGACGAATTACTACTTATGACTATAAATTTCATCCACTTTTGTGTACATTTTTATAACCTTTCCCTCTACTAGTAAAACTTTAGAACGGGAGTACTTACACGTCCATATTCTAATTAACGTTTGAACAGACCTAATCCACTTCAGATAATGTCCCTCGAGAGGGCAAAACGAAATTTTCCAACAATTATGGTTACTCAGATTAGGCTATTTAAGTTTATATATGTGGAAATTAAGAAAAACATGAAATAAAGAAATCTCAGTGCAATATCATTTACAAATATATTCAGAAAACAAAACAGAATGAACACATTATATAATGTGTACTGTGTGTACTTTGTATAGTTGGATATAGTTTATTGCCTTTTGAGAATTGGTTTCGAGTCATTACATTTGAAACTTTCATCGCTTTTCTGCTCTTAAATATCTTTTATTCTTTTTTCACAATGTTTTCACTTTTCAGAATTTCAGGAAGTGAATTATTCACACCTATCGCTAAATGTATATTTAAATTCTCTTCAAATAAAGAAACGGCTCGTTTTCATTGTAATTACAGTTGTGAATGCGTAAATATTTTTTGCAAAATGTTAAATATGTTTAAAATGTTTGTGGGAATATTGTATCGAATCGAAGTATATTCCAGGAAGAGAAAAAGTAAAATGAGTTCTACAGAAATCGCTTTTTCAGTGCTTCAGGAAATCAAATTTTCTCATCGTCATGGAAACAGATTTGTAGCTAAATACAAAATACCCCCTCCCCCCATCCAATGTATGTGAGAAGGAACAGATTGTAGTTTCGAAAAGTAGCCCTAATTATTATCTACAAAATGATGTGGTCCAAAATAATGAATAATTTTTTTCCCTCATTATCAATGGAACAATGGATTGAAAATCTTATTTATTCTTTAGAATAATTCAGTTAAATGCATTTACTTTCAATTGTCATTTTAATAGACGGGAAAATGAATGTGTTCGTTTCACACTATTTTCTACTATCTCGAAGAAGATTATTAGATGTTGCGATCCGCGACCGTGTAATACGCTGGTAGTGTAAAACATCTCTGTATTCTACAGATGTTTAGAGGAAGTATTATATAACCAGAAGACTTGTTACTCGAAGGTGTTTTAAAAATCTCTCCATAATAAGTATTTTATTATAAAATAAATATTTATAAGATAGTATAATACTATAAAAGGATATTTTAGACATTACAAGACTTAAAAAATCTTTATAATAGGTGTTGAAAGTGTCGTCCTTCATTTTCAATACATAAAATTTAATTTCTTTTTTACTGGCGTGTGAGCACTTCCTGGGCTGTGTTCCGTTTCCTGTAACAATGTGTGTAAGGACATTGTCGGACTTGCCAACAGTTTATCAGAAATATTGAAGAGTTTAGTTTGAAAGAACAGTAGACCTACCGCATCTTGCTGCATCTTCCACTGGTCACGTGTTTCTAAAGTTTCTTATCAAATCCTGCACAGAGTAACGATGTGGAACAACAATATTTGCAAAAGTTTCACTGAACTTCTCTTTCAGTGAAACACCTATTCTCGAAACACCTATTCAACTAAAAACGTACGTTCTTCAATGGTTAGCATGTCGACTCACTGAAGGGTACACAATGACTGAGGAATAATGGCTGACAACCCGACCGCCCACGCAGAGATAGCCAAGTTGCACATGCGCAGGATCAAAAAATTCATTGCTGAGGGACTCTTTAAACACACTGTATTAATTATATCGACTGATACCCAGATGAAAAAGCAAATGCGTTACAGCATCATCATGAAGATGTTCTGAAAATACTTCAAAACCTTTGTTCCATCACCAGGTTAAAAATAGTGAAATATGTATCTATGTAAGGTAGTTTACTGATATCAATAGATGATGATTTTTACGGGGCAGCCATTGTATTTGAAAGGTTGATAAACTGCAAAGTGTCTCTAAAGTGTGTTTAAATCTACGAATGACAATACAAGTTCTAAATTGCAATTTACCTGCAAATGATTCATCGTATTTTTGAAAGTGAGACTCATCTTTCAGTAGCTGGTTCTGTTTTTTTTTCAGGCCATAAGGTAGTTATGTTTTATTTTCTATGTGTTTCAATCATTAAAATGTGGTTATGCTGGGTCACCGCCTTGAACATTTTTTTTTAGTAAAATGAATCAACACACGTACATTTTTTAAAGTCTGCAACTTATATCTTCCACCTTTGCCGAACCGCTAATTTACGTGGACATAAACACACCAACACCGACTGTCAAGCTGTAGTTGGGGACAAACACAGATAGAAAGACACAAACTCACATACACTCCCACACTTATATAATTGGCGTCTTGAAGTTTCTGTCTAACAAATCCACTCACAAGACTTTGATCGGCCCGAGGCTATAGTAGAAGATGCATGATAAATAGACAATGCAGGCGTACCGAACTCAACACCATGTAGTTCCTACCACACTGACACTAACTGACTGTTCTAAATTAGCATATTGCACAACATAACACTTACACTATTATTTAGGTATGAATGTTAAACAAACCGAATTAAAGGCAATATTTGGACAATTGATGGAAGTTGTTATTTTGAAGTACATATGTTTAGTGCTCACCTTGAGGTAGTTCTCTTCTATGTTGCGGATGCACAGATATTGCTTATGTACGCAAATGAAATATTATATTGTTGTCAAACTCGATTTATACGTATGGTACAGATTCCTTCCTGGCGAACTCATTGAATAATAAGAATAGATAACTTAGTGAAATCTGCCAGGCGCTACTTTACAATAAAATATAAACACACGTTTTTACTTTTCTCTCTTACAACCTGCGCCAGTTACTAAATAATGCCACAAGTTTTTTCCTTTTCGAGCCATGCCTGGCTCATTAGGGCCGATTTCCCAGTTTCTTTGGCATATAGGTTCCCCACCTGGACAGGACGCCCGTCCGTCTCAGGTGAGCTGCAAGATGCAGGAGGAAAGAGTGAGAGAAAGTTGTGGCGAAAGAGTCAGCAGAATTTCGCCATTACCTTCTGCCGGAGCCGCGTGGAGCTTAGATATTTCGCTCATAAACACACACATCACCCGGTCTGAGATTCGAACCCGCTATGCTTCGACCGCGAGTTCGCTGCTCTAACCACTAGGCAATGTGCCTCCACAATGTCACAAATACTACAAACAATTCATTGGCACCAGATATTCGGAGTATATGTAACTTTCCTTTGGTAGCGCGTGGGTTAGAGGTTAGGGTGTCAGCATCATGATTGTAAAATTGTGGTTTCGCTTCCTGGACCGGGTGACGCGTTGTGTTCTTGAGCAAAACACTTCATTTCACGTTGCTCCAGTTCACTCAGCTGGCGAAAATGGGTAACGCTGCGATGGACTGGCGTCCCATCCAGCTGCGGAACACGTACGCCATTGAAACCGGGAAACCGGGCTCATGAGCCTGGCTAGGCTTTAAAAGGGCGCATTTATTTATTTATTTATTTTATGTAATCATCCTCGCTTGCAATAATCAAATTAAGGATGTGTTTACGTATTCTAATTTCAGTTATCACAAATCAGCAAAGGCATGGCAAGCATCTACGTTTTTAACACTACTAGCTATAATGCTAGCTGTAATTTATGAGAAAAGTCGTTGTAGCTCCCTGAAAAATCCATGACGGAATTCTGTATGTGAGTAGAATTACTAAAGCGAAAATATCAGTAGTAAAACTTAGAATAAAATATATAAATATAAATGAAGATTAAATACAGCTCTTTTAAAATCATGAGAATATACAAGTATGCTAAATATGTGATGTGAGATTTTCTATCAGCTGAACTGCATAACTTCATGGAAGCGAATATTTAATAATGCAAGAAATATGTAGACATCTACATTATTATAACTTCACAAATTGTTTATTATCAGGAATTACATGCGTGGATGGGATGGAAGCACTCCGTCGGTTACGACGACGAGGGTTCCGGTTGATCCGATCAACGGAACAGCCTGCTCGTGAAATTAACGTGTAAGTGGCTGAGCATTCCACAGACACGCGTACCCTTAACGTAGTTCTCGAGGATATTCAGCGTGACACAGAGAGTGACAAGGCCGGCCCTTTGAAATACAGGTACAACAGAAACAGGAAGTAAGAGTGAGAGAAAGTTGTGGTGAAAGAGTACAGCAGGGATCACCACCATCTCTGCCGGAGCCTCATGGAGCTTTAGGTGTTTTCGCTCAATAAACACTCACAACGCCCGGTCTGGCAATCGAAACCGCGATCCTACGACCGCGAGTCCGCTGCCCTAACCACTGAGCCATGCGTAACGAGTACGTAAATATGATGGATTCTATCGTTCTGAATCTATTTAAAATAAAAGAAGACAAAACAAACATCCATACGAGAAACAATGTAGATGAAAATGAAACCTGTTTGATACTAAAGTAGATAATATCAGAATGAACATATTTTTCTAGCTATAACTGTTGAAAAATAATTGAGGTGGCGTATTATCATATCAAATATATATACAAAGATTGATTTATAAATATTGAATATTTAGGAAATATTCTAGAATGAATAGATTAATTATTTACTTTTCTGCGTACAAAACCAACGTGTTACCTGCATTTGCTTCCTTGGTGTAAGCTTACTGAAATTCGCATTGCACTTGCAATAATGGTCACCACAAACGTTTTGTTGAGAAACGCACACGAGTCTTAGAAATAGATGTCCAATGCTATTTCCAACTGATGATTGCAAAGCGTGTTTGTCATGCAAAGCATGAAATCAATTGATATTGGGATATGGATTATTTATCTTCCTATTTCCTTCTGAAAGTAAGCCTAGTTTTCTATAATGCACATTGCATTACTCGTCTGCGTACCTATCGTAAAACTGGTGGTTTTCGTGATGCTGTCACACACATATGTATATGTATACGACGGGTTTCTTCCAGTTTCCATTTTCCAAATCCACTTACAAGGCTTTGGACCCGGAACCATGTGTTTGGTGAGCAATATACTTACCACACAGCCACTCCTGCGCCTATGTATATATATATATATATCTTTTCTTATTCCCCGTCTGTCTTGATAGACAATGGGTTGCGCCAAGGGTGGGGCCTACTTTGATGATGTGCAGCGTCTGCTGTGACTGAACAGTCCAATTCTAGAGTGGCAGTCCTTGGTACAGTTGCTGCACACGAACATCGATGGGTACGTGTGGGGTGTTGCTGCAGTTGTCCTCCTCCTGTCCCGCCTGTCCAACCACAGCTGTGCTCTCCTCTCCTCAGCCATGGAAACGCCTTTCCTCACCGTCCGACGCCAGGCAGAGCGGTCAGCAGCTGTTTCCTCCCACGTGTCCACATAGATGTTGGCAGTCCTCAGGTCGCGCTTGCACACGTCCCTGTATCGTAGCTGTGGACGTCCCTTGGGTCGGGATCCCGTGGTGAGTTCGCTGTACAGGATGTCTTTAGGCATGCGACCGTCCTGCATGCGGCAGACGTGTCCGAGCCAGCGCAGTCGTCTCCGCACGAGGAGGGCATACATGCTTGGTATATTAGTCTGTTCCAGGATGACTCCGTTTGGTACTCGGTCCTTCCAGGAGATGCCAAGGATCCGTCGAAGACACCGCATGTGGAAGCCGCTGAGGCGGCATTCCTGCCGGGTGTATGTTGTCCAGCTCTCGCTGCCGTAGAGTAGGGTACTCAGCACGCAGGCTCGGTACACTGCGATCTTGGTGGTTATAGTGAGCATGTTGTTTTCCCACACTCTCCTGGAGAGCTTTGCCATGGTAGCAGCAGCCTTCCCAATCCGTCTGTTCAGCTCCGGCTCGAGGGACAGGCTGCTGGAGACCGTCGATCCCAGGTAAGTGAACTCGTTCACCACCTGCAAGCTGTTGTCGTCGACACTGATGCTGGGGACCCCTCCGACGTCCTGGCCCATGATCTCTGTCTTTTTAAGGCTGATGGTAAGGCCGAACTCTTGGCAGGCATCCGCCAGGGAGCTGACCAGCCTCTGGAGACCCGGTTGGTTGTGTGATGTTAGGGTGATGATATATGTAATACAGTGTACTTTTAAACACATTTAGAGGTATCCATCATAGGACTCCACTACGCTAGAAGGATACCTCTTAATGTGTTTAAATGTACACTGTATTTTATATGTATAATATGTAGTTTAATCACTAATTCTTCAATACGCTAGGCCACTGGTAATAAACATTTCGTAAATCCTTATTACCCTGATATTAATATATATATATATATTTTATTATTTATATATATATATATATATATATATATATATATATATATATACATTCCAAACACAAACCTTCAATAGAAATACGTTTCTGTCTACTTTATTGATGTATATATTTTTATCCCTGTAATTATAATTGAAAGTATTTGTTTCTAAATGTTACACCAATGGCTATAGTTTGCATGTTTAATTAAAATCTAATAATAATTCTTGAAATAGGAGTACCTATGTCAATAATGTATATTTATATAATGGCACTCATACGAAGAGATTTATCTCCCGGCCGCTTCCTTGCGGAGATGTGTGACATATATACATACATTTCCGTTACAAACTCACGCGAATACGCACCGATGTATATATTTACTTAACGATAATGCAGAAATGTTATTCTATGTATATAAGGATGTGTGTAAAAATCAATAACAAGTTCAAACTTCTATACACTCATTGATTGTGCTTCTCGTATTTAAAAGCTTTTAAATGGTGCTTAAACTAATTAATTTTACAAAGTGTCGTGTTAATTACAATGTACATCTTCAATTCAGCACTCGCCAAGAGTCGAAGTATTATAAATATTTCATTATGTGAAGTTAATTCAACAGTCGAATTACAGTCAGTAGAACAATGCATTGGCTGTAATTCTTATACGGGTAATTTCCAAATATCCCAGCAAGGGTAAATTTCTTCAGTCAATATCGTTGCATTTCAATTTATGAAATGAAATTGAACTATGCATTACCGCTGTCAGCATTATAGCTTTATAATGTTTGTATTGCAACAACAGTAAATGCCATTTTAAAGTAGTGAACTCTATAGATTTTCATTAGATACAATTACAACTTTTCATTTAATGATGTGATGACCGAGAGGGCCATGTGTCAGATTTCCTAGAAACTTGAAACGAATGTTTGCGTTGATTTTTCATTGTGTAATAAAAATAAAGAGTGTTTTGAAAGCCAATATTCCAACACCACTTAAACTAGCCATAGAGAAGATTACATATAATGCCATGTCAATACATTATTCTTTATAAGTAATTTGAGAAGTCAGTGGAAAGCTAAGACGGATAACAATATACATTTTGTAATATTATTATATTTATCATTAGTAGTAGTAGTAGTAGTAGTAGTAGTAGTAGTAGTAGTAGTAACTACTACTGCTTTATAGCTGCTACTACTGCTACTACTACTACTACTACTACTACTACCACTACTACTACTACTAATACTACTACTACAGATACTACCACTACCACCACCACCACCATCACCAATAATGATAATAATAATAATAATAATAATAATAATAATAATAATAATAATAATAATAATAATAATGGTGATGATAATAATAATAATAATAATAATAATAATAAATGCTCTGATGCAGTACCAGGCAGTGGCTCTCATGGCTCCTGATTTTAACTGATTGGAAGTGTTATCATGTACGTTGTTTTGTCTTGGTATAAATGATGGGCTACAGCAAATATTCTGCTCAATACCACAGATTTGCTTGTCAGTTGCTTGACCTTAACCAGTTGAGCATGTCCCTTAGTGGCTGACGATATATGCATCTCTGATCACGAGCAGAAGTAGTGGGGGAGCATCAAAGCCGTGTGTTGAAAGGAATTCTTGGAGGTTTGGATAATTCACCACTGGAAACAAGGGTGGTCCGATGAACATCCTTAAACAGCCCTTATTCAGGGACCTTTTGAGCTGGATGGGCTACCCGACCAGAAATAAATCCTAACTGGGCCCCACCTGCAAGGTCATGTGCTGTTTATCTTGATATGAGATCACCATGTCACACACATAAGGTTGTGATGCATGTGTCTAGTGTATCTTTATCAGTCACGATGGGTATACTGGGCTTCGTATATTTTACCCCAGTGTCACTTTGATGGCATGCACTGCTCTCTCACTCAATAATAATAATAATAATAATAATAATAATGATACTACTACTACTACTACTACTTCTACTACTACAACTACTACTACTACTAATAATAATAATGATGATGATGATGATGATGATGATAATAATAATATAATAATAATAATAATAATAATAATAATAATATAATAATAATAACAACAACAATAATAATATGAAGCAAATTGAAAAGAAGTCTATAAATACTTTAGCATAGTAGAGTTCAAAAGAAATATGGAGAAGGAAATGAAAGAACAGCTGAAGAAAGAATATTTCTGAACACTTAGATTGGTGTTGCACTCAAAATTGCCTGGGTGGAATAAATTTGAGAAGTAAATACTGGGTCGATAACATCACCCTAGTATGAAGCTGGGGTCAATATTAACAGTGTTCGGAGAATTCCGTCCCGAGTGTGACATTTGTAGGTTGTACAGAAGAAATGATGGGATAGGTTTGATCAGTTGTCAGGATGTTATTAAACGAGAAGAAAGCAAGTTTGTGTGGCATGTAAAAAATGCTTTGGAACCATTGCTGAAACATCTGAAGAAGCCGGGCATTATCAAAACTATTAATTGTGTAAAGAAAGGGAAAATGTTAGAGATAAGGAATACGAAAAAAGAAATAGCATGGAGAGAAAAAGATATATTGTTAGTTTGCAAGAGATACAGACGCCAAGGAACATACAGAAGCCTGGTTGCTATGGATGCAGAAGCATGCCCTTACGTTAGAAACAGACGGGGCTCAAGTGCAAGCGCTAACAACGAACTAAGTAAAGTGCAGAATTGACAACACAAGAGAGAATGACAAATACAGAATATGTAGTGAGAGGATGAAACGGTAAGGCATATAGTTAGCGAATGCCCAAAACTAGTACCATGGGAATACTAAAGGCGGTATGACAATGTGGCAAGAACGGACCATTTGGAGCTATGTCGAAAGTACGGACTACAAAGAGTAAAGATGTGGTATGACCACCCTCCACAAGGAGTTACTGAGAATAAAGTCTCCGAATTCTTGTGGGATGCAATGATTCAGTGTGAGCATCAGATCAGACAGCTGGAGCCTGACAGAGTAGTGGTGAGCAAATGAGTAAAAAAGAACTTGCATGATAATCGGCATAGCATGTCCCGGTGACAACAAGATCAAAGAGAAACAAGAAAAACTGTGAGTGATGATATGTGTCTCTCTCTGATTACTAGCACCACAGCCATGCATTAAGGGGAATTCTTTGGAGTTTGAATAACTCACTCACGTGTCCAAGGGTCGTGCTAAGACATATATATGTATGGGTGGGTGTGTGGTAAGTAGCTTGCTTACGAACCACATAGTTCAAGGTTCAGTCCCACTGCGTGGCACCTTGACAAGTGTCTTCTACTATAGCCTTGGGCAGACCAAAGCCTTGTGAGTAGATTTGGTAGACTGAAACTGAAAGAAGCCCGTCGTATATATGTATATACATATATATATATATATATATATATATATATATATATATTATATATATATATATATATGTGTGTGTGTGTGTGTGTGTTGTGTGTGTGTGTGTGTGTGTGTGTGTCTTTTTGTATGTGTATGTTTCTGTGTCTGTGTTTGTCCCCCCCAACATCGCTTGACAACTGATGCTGGTGTGTTTAAGTCTGCGTAACCTCGCGTTTCGGCAAAAGAGACCTATAGTATAAGTGCTAAACTATCATAGTTTATATAGGTATGGACTGAATTTAACTAAGTAAATTAATCGTTTTGGTTTTCTGAAACTTGCGATCCGGTAACGACTAACAGGTAGTACCGACAAAACATTGGATCAGCCGGTATGTAATATATGTTTGACTATACAAATGGAAACAGATTAACATAAATATATTACGCAATGAATGAGAACGGTGCACTGAACGACACTTTAAAATCTTCATTAAGAACAATAGATTTCGTGTTTATGTTTTTCTTGTGCAATGAAGCTAAAACTAACTATTATTATTACAAATAAAATGTTTCGTGCTATTGTTTCTGCACAAAAACGATTTACAGTTAATATAATGAACGTTATAAACAATATTTTCAAAGAAAATAATTGTCTTCGAAAACATTATTTTCCGAGAGCTTCTGTCATGATTTAGACATTTACATTTCTAAAATGTTATGAAAGCACCAATATTTCTTCTTTTCTACTCTAGGCACAAATCCTGAAATTTTGGAGGAGGGGTCCAGTCGATTAGTTCGATCCCAGTACGCAATTAGAACTTAATTTATCGACCCCGAAAGGATGAAAGGCAAAGTCGGCCTCGGTGGAATTTGAACTGAGAACGTAATGACATACGAAATACCTATTTCTTTACTACCCACAAGGGGCTAAACACAGAGAGGACAAACAAGGACAGACAAACGGATTAAGTTGATTATATCGACCCCAGTGCGAACCCGAAATGATGAAAGGCAAAGTCGACCTTGGCGGAATTTGAACTCAGAACGTAACGGCAGACGAAATACGGCTACGCATTTCGCCCGGCGTACTGACGTTTCTGTCAGCTTGTCGCATTAGCACCAATATTTATTGTCACACAGTAACGGTTCTATAAATCATTGTGGACATTTTAGCTACATACTTTTGATTATAAAAATACTACAGGGCTATTTAATATAACTCTGCTTTGTCCAATGAATATAACCACATCTTTCGTTTTTGGTTTTCTCTCACACAGTTTACTTAGCTGTGTGATTTCCATTCCTACTTCTCCAATGTAACCTAATGTCTCAAAGTGTAGAATTCGCAAAGATAAGACTGCAAGCTTTTCAACCCTCTAAGATATTGTCGTTTTCTTTTGTTATAGGCTTTTAATGTGAAATGTTTTACTTGCTTCTCGTTCGTTCGTTTCATTATCATACCCTATAATAGTAACCGGTTCAATGTCAGAGAATTTCACTACGAATAAAAAAAATTATTCCGAAATTGTGACCTGAGAGAAACCACTGGATGTTCTTTTTTTTCTTTTCCTTTCAGGAGAAAGTATTGACTGCTAGTGCAAAACACGTAACTCATACGATGTCATGTAACCATTCGTCTAATTTTACAAAAATGGCTTAAGGTTCTGGACATAAAATCCATCGAGGTCAACTCTGACCGTTGTCATTACGGAGTCATTAAAATAACGTACTGTCTCTGTATGACGTCGATTCTTTCAATTCCTCTGGTCTGACTTGTCGATAAGTACCGCTGTGGTTAAAAATGTTCAATAAGTCCAGCAATTGTATTCCGAGTTAAATCGTTGGTTTGAATCTTGCTCTGGTGATCTGATGAACTAACGTTCTTTATTTGCGCAACTATGTTTTTCAATGCGTAGGATGCTAATTAATGCAAACATGTAAATCTAATTTATTCCACACTGTATAAGTTTACCTTTAGCTTCCCGGAAGCCAAATCAATGCAAGTTATTGACAATATTAAAAGTCAATAGTTTCTACTTTTATTCTGTACTTTAGTATTTCAGGATGCAGAACAATTTGATGCAAATCATCACAGATTTGGTGTTGTGATCGGATGTCTATATTCTATAGCGATTATATGAAGGTTTTATTTTATTTTTTTTTCTGCATAACCAGGATAACATTCCTCTAGCAGCGAATAAGCTAGTTGCAGCTTATTTCAGTTTTCAATATATTGTTGAAACTTAGGGCGATGACCACGCAGAATATTTAGCATGCAGGATAAAATGCAAAATGCTTTGCTGAATATCGTCCGTGTTTATGTTCTGAGTTCAAATTCTGTCGAGGTCGAGTTTGCCTTCCATCCTTTAGAGGTTGATGAAATATGTATTGGTTCAGTGCTGGGTACAATGAAATCAACTTATCCCGTCCCATGAAATTGCTGGACTTCTGTCAAAATTTGAAATCAATATGTTGTTTGATCTTGCTAATGGTACAGGCTAAGAGCTGCTGGAAGATTAATTTGAATAAAACCTACCAGTAACACATTCTGACTATCGCTATAAAAATACTGACCTCCTGATTGCTTCGAACAAGGTAATTTACAAATTCGCCTAATTTCATTAACATTTTGTGATTAAAAATAAGGCATGCGAATTTACAATTTAATGAAAGCAATAACAACCCCTGATGTAAAAGTTAAACGGCTTCCAAACTTATCTCTATTATATTCATTCGACTTGTTTAATAATTGCCCCCTCATAGGCATCGATCATGATAAAAGATAAGTTGCACGCACATGCCGTTGGATTTGAATATTATTCCACCAATTCATCCTTTCAAATTCACTCTGAAATGCTTAACAACAGCGCAGATACTGCTATGTACATAACCTTGACAGGTACATAACCGTCATCATCAGACCATTGATATAACGAAAACGATGCAAACGATAGCAACTACAATTCTGCTTCTAACATCACATACATGACTGCATATTACAAAAAAACTAGATATCAGATCTACTTAGTACCATATCAACCAAGGAGAGACATCTATTAAATCTTGGTATCAAATTCATTTAATTCAGCGATATATTGACAAGCTAAATATTGATATAAAAGCTAACTTTTGCAGCACAGATTAGCAATTAAAACGGATATCATATCTGAAGCCAACCTCCGCATCCTCCACTAACTATCTCTAGCTTTTTCTGCAGTATGACCATAACTAGTTGCCCCACATTCCAACTGAAAATTCATCTCACTCCTCTTTTTTTTTTTAACCCGAACTAAATGCGAAACGAATGAGACAAACATTTCATTTTAAACATCATTTTTAAACATTCCGCTTCATCCTATTAACTCTCTGAATCACAATTCCCCCCTCAACGTTCAAGGAATATTATATACTTACCTTCAAACAAAGGGAGAGCACTCTGTGTTATAAGGTAGAACAAATACGACAAGCTGAGTGCTGTGTATCTGTCGACTTGATGTATATTCTAGTATCATCAATGGTGTTAATGATTTGAGAGTGACATTGTTAGCATTAATTTGGGTAATGGGATCCGAATCCAATGGAATTTGCCAGGAAAGCATCTTTGATCGTGGCCAACGAGATTCTGGGGGAGAAAGAGAGAAGATTCTGCGTTGTAGAAAAGAAGAAATACGACAAGATGACATTGGAGCTCCTATACTTGTTCATGATTAATCTTCCTATAGCATATCTCAATCACGTTTAAGAAATAAAATATCAACACCCCCATGCTGCCTGCTAGAAATAGCAGCTAAATCTCTTAATGATATATAACCTATCATCTTATAAAGAAATAGGGTTTTGTAACTCATGCCCAAGAGATACTAGGACTGAAAACATACGGAGTAGACATATTTTTAGCGCCTACGGTCGTAAATTTAATTGATCAGATCTGACATCGGATTAAACAATAAATGAACGTATAACTTTCTTAATGTAAATAAATATTGCGTTTAGTGAGCAAAGTTCAGAAATTACAAGTTGAAACGGGTACATTCTAATAGTTTAATAACGCTTAATTCATCTGACATGAGCGGAATCAAAATGCATTGCCAGCACCACTGGGAATTGATCTTACATATATTACGTAGCAATTTATACATTATTATTATTATTATTATATCTTTATTTTGTTTTTGGTTTTGGAATTTCATTACAATGAAGGCACTATTTTAAAGAATTGTAATATGTTTCATTTTGCAGAGTGACTTGAAACTCCCAAAGGGAATGGATATTTTGGGAAATGAGTATGGTTGTTATCTGGAGTAGGTCACCTACTATAAACTGAATTAATGTTTTATGCAGTGAACGTAATTTCAAATCTATCCTACGATATTTATAATGCATTACAAAAATTGAAGATAACTTGATTTTTCTGTTACAATTCTTGTAGATATACCAAGCAAAATATGTGCTGCCTTATACATAAATATATATATATATTATATATATATATATATATATCTTCTCTTACTCCATATATATATATATATATATATATATATATATATATATATATATATATATGCATTTATGCATATATATTATGCTAGTTTGTATACTAGATTAGAGACAGGCAGACAAACTGTATCTAATTAGATAATGTAATTTATATACTTATATAGAAAAAAAAATTTTCTCCTTTCGGTTTGCATGCACATATAAATATTTAAATGTCATAATCTGACTACTGAGATACCAACTTACTTTCCTGTCATTACCATTATTTTATGATGCATGTACCAAATAGACTGAAACATTGTTTATAGGCAATCCTCAGTTAGAGAGGCATATTTTTATTTATAGTTCAAGTTGGTGCTAAAGCAGGAAATCAATCTGTGAACTAATTGTGTGTACCTCTTATGTTACGTAACATATATATATATATATATATATATATATATATATATATATATATATATATATATATATATATTATATATATATAGATAAGAAAGTTTGTTTGGTAAGACTCAGGGCCTCCACAAATGAAGAAAAGCTTAAAAGCATAGACGAGGAGATGCACAATCTAATACTAAAATATACCGAGGGACAACCCCTCGATAATACATTGGATCACTGGAAGGATTCCTGTGAGAGAGAAGAGAGAAATTCTCTCCTACGCTGGGAGAAAAACATGGACTTCCTCCAAAATATAGTGAAACCTTCAAAAATGAATTGGGTACAAATAATCCCTTCCTTAAGAAAATTACAATAAATAAAAAAGAAAACCTAACAACCCACGAACAACCCCCAACTATCCTCCATACACTAAAAACAGAAATCACCCACAACCAACCTTTACAAACCACGCTAGACCTAACAGGGAACTAGCTGAAAGAGGACGCGTCTATGAAAGAAATTACACCAAAAACAGAACAAACCAACAACATCCTAATACCAGACCCAACCACCATACAGCACAATACGACACTAGGATAAGAAATACACCACACACAAATCACTACTACCCCATGAACCAAAACTACTGGTCCCCACTAAACACAAGACAAACGCAAAGAAACACTATGTCAAGCAACATCCCACATACAAGAAGTTCGAAACAAAAATATTCCCCATACAGAAATTTTACACACACCACAAGCATTAACAACCATAGATTCCCACACACACACAACGATCGGAGGCAACAATACCACCACTCCCCCGACCAAATACCACACAACCTCACAGACAACTCATACAAACAAAATTACACCCAACATTTTTTAGCCAGGGACCAGGGACACCAGGACACAGGCTGGAACCTAGTAATAAGGAAAAACCGAAGATAATCAATCTTTCAACCAAACCTCTTTCTAACATAAAAATTGACATCCTCGCAAAAGGGCTCAAATTTACACCAACTCCACGCAGAGCAAACCTAAATGAACTCAAGGATAATATAACAGAATTTTGCAGAAAATTAAGACTAGCAGAAGCATCAAACAGTTTCAATACTGAAGATGAATCACTAGTCAAGAACAAAAGTGAACACATCCCACACAGAGGAAGAAATAAAGATCTTGACGAATTCTGTAACCACATTGAGAACTTCCCCTACCATACTATACATAAACAGAAAGCTAACCCAAATTTTAACACTACACAATGGAAAGAACTGATAGAACTCCAAAATGATGAAGATATAACCATTAAGGAAGCGGACAAGGGAAATGCAGTTGTAATAATGGATACATCATACTGCAGAAATCTTGTAATTTCCTTGCTTGATGAAGACCTACATTATGAAAAAATTACCAACTACACCCCACAAAAAATAATGAAAACTCTATCTTCACTAATTAAAACCCATGAAAAGGAACTGACAACCAAAGAGATTGATTTCCTAACAAACTTTAAATGCAAACCTAGCCTTTTCTATGGTCTGCCAAAAATTCATAAAAGTCAAATTATAAATGAAACCATTAAGACATACATACACACACCTAATCCGGGGGACCTAAAACTACGACCCATTGTAGCTGGCCCAACCTGTGAAACACACAGACTAAGTCTACTTATGGACATCCTCTTGAAACCCTTCCTTAAACATATCGATAGCCATATCAGAGATGACTTAGATATGTTAAACCACCTCCCAAAAAAAACCAAGGAAGAAACAATCCTGGTTTCATTTGATGTAGTCAACTTGTATACCAGTATACCTCATAATTATGGACTGGAGGCAATACAATTCTGGTTAGACCAATTTCCGGAAGAAATACCAAAAAGGATCAGTAAGGAATTCATTACTAAATCAATTGAATACATCCTACACAATAACCACTTCATGTTTGACAATACATTTTACCGTCAAAAATCCGGAATTGCTATGGGTACAAGGGCAGCACCAGTCATTGCGAACTTAACAATGGGATACATGGAAATAATCATTTACCAGGAATCTCTATCAATCTTTGGAAACTCCCTCTCTCAATACATAAAAGAGAATTGGAAACGATTCCTAGACGATTGTTTCATTCTCTCGAATGAAAACATAGATAAACTCCTAAAATTTAAAAACCTATTGAACAGCATAAACCCAAATATACAGTTCACAATGGAATACAACCAAAAGGAGCTCCCGTTCTTGGATATACTAATTAAAAAAATTAACCTTAAAAAAGAAACAGACATTTTTTACAAAGCCACAGACGCCAAACAATACCTTCGTTTTAATTCATGCCACCCAAGACACACTAAAACAAACATCCCCTTCAACCTTGCAAGAAGGATATGCACAATAGTGTCAGAACAAAATACCAGGAACTTTAGACTGCAAGAACTCAAAAACACCCTAATTGACAGACATTACCCAGCTCAACTCATAGAGGATGGGATCAGACGTGCAACAGAAATCAACATAGAAACTTTAAGAAAAGTTCAACACAACAACACACCTTCCCCGAAAATACTACCTTACATATCTACATACAACCCCAGAAACAAAGAAGCCTTCACCATCATCACCCAGAATTTACCAATACTTCATAAAAACCCAAAATTAAAGGAAATTCTAAACATACACCAAATCATTAAAAGCTACAAACAGCCTAAATCACTTAAAAAGATTCTCACAAAGGCAAAATTGTCTTCTAAAATTACGGATGCAAAAGTAAAAAAATGTGGTAGATCGAACTGTGCAACATGTCCTAACCTATTGGAAGGATCAGAATTCTTCTTTAAAGAGGGACAGAAATTTAAGATCAAATCTAACTTTACTTGTGCCTCTGAAAACATAATTTATGTTATTAAATGCTCGGGCTGCCACCAAGACTACGTGGGTTCCACGGGACTATCACTCAGGCGCAGATGCACACTGCATCGACAACAGATTGCATTCCCAGAATATAGAATGATACCTTTTAGTGAGCACATTGAGAAATGCGCAAAGCAACTACTGCCACAATTTTTAATCTTCCCATTTTACCAATGTGCTTTCGGATCATCAACACAAATGAGACTGAACAAGGAAACATTCTTCATTGAAAAGTACAAACCCAGACTCAACCATCCGAACATACTGACACAGAGAAATTAACAAGGAAAAGGGAAAAAAAAAATTTAAGCGATTATCTCCCCTACACCGGATAAAATCCCTCACAACCTCCCCTTATTTAGAAATCTCCTGGAAATAAAAACAACGATAATTCCATGCAATATAAACATAACGTCACAAGAAATTTGAAAAGCTACACGCGAAACCGGTAATTTCTTTAAAACTTTTTAAAATTATGTCATTTTAAGGAAAGGAAAAAAATGTTTCCAATATTCTCCAGACATTTTGACACAAATATATATATTTTTTAACATTTAAGCCTTCTGTCGTTTTTTCACACTTTACTATTTTCTTATATATATATATATATTATATATATATATATATATATATAGGCGCAGGAGTGGCTGTGTGGTAAGTAGCTTGCTAACCAACCATATGCTTCCGGGTTCAGTCCCACTGCGTGGCATCTTGGGCAAGTATCTTCTGCTATAGCCCCGGGCCGACCAATGCCTTGTGAGTGGATTTCGTAGACGGAAACTGAAAGAAGCCTGTCGTATATATGTATATATATATATAAGTGTGTGTGCATATGTTTTTGTATCTGTGATTGTCCCCCTAGCATTGTTGACAACCGATGCTGGTGTATTTACGTCCCCGTCACTTAGCGGTTCGGCAAAAGAGACCGATAGAATAAGTATACTGGGCTTACAAAGAATAAGTCCCGAGGTCGATTTGCTCGACTAAAGGCGGTGCTCCAGCATGGCCGCAGTCAAATGACTGAAACAAGTAAAAGAGTAAAGAGTATATATGTATATATATATATATATTTTATATTGTTTCAGCTCACAAGCTGTGGCCATGCTGGGGCGCCGCCATTTGGTGTTGCTACATGATTTTACTTCACGAATGCTTTTTAGCAACTGCCATTTGGTGCATGAGAGAGTTCGATGCAGTTGCCCTCATCTGCATCTCCTGCCGTGAACTTGGTTCATCCGTGACACCCGACAGGAAGAGATGCAGTCCTACTTTAAAGACATCCCCATCCACCCCATGCAGGTCCCTCAGCTTCTTCGGGAGGATATTGAAGAGCTGTGGCCCTCTGAAGCCCAGGCTATCACAGTATCTTGTCCTACATCTTGATGGCAAATTTGGAGTCCTTGGCTCTACGCAGTGGCGCCCAATTCTTGCATTTGTGTAACTCTCGATGCCAAAGTTTGGGACAAGTCCTTCCAGATATATATTATGGCATATCTTTCTCGCCTACGCTCCAAGGAATAGAGTTTTAATCTCTTGGGTCTTTCCCAGTACCTTATATGCTGCACAGAGGCTATCTTCTTCGTGTAGCTTCGTTGGATCGCCTCAAGTTCTGTGATCAACTTGACACTGGATGGTGACCATAGCTGAGTGCAATAGTCAAAGTGGCTTAGGACAAGTGTCCTCCTGAGGACCATCATGGTTTCTTGTTCTCTTGTTCTAGAGGTTCTAAGAATCCATCCGGCCAGTCGTCTACATTTCATTGCCAATTTAGCAACATGTGCACAAAAGGTTGCGTCATCACTCATGTAAATACCCAGGTCACGCACTAATTGTGCCTCTGGGATTGCAATCCCTCCGGGTCCAGTGTATTCATTGGGTATTGCATTTAGTTTTGCATGCTGATAGCATAAAGCTTGAAACTTTTCAGCATTGAACTGCATGCTATTCTTTTCAGCCCAATTGTATATTTTGCCCAGCTCACATTGCAGGTGATTAGTGTCTTCAGGGTTCTGTATTGCCTGTGAAACTTTTGTATCATCTGCATAACTTGTGATCGTGGCTCTCTGCGTGGCTGAAGGCATGTCTGAGAGGGCCATTATGAACAGTAGTGGTCCCAAAACAGTGCCCTGCGGAACACCGCTCACTATTTGCGTGTTAATGGAAGTGGCCACATTGGCCACTACCACCTGACTTCTATCCTTCAGAAAGTCATGAAGCCATTCTCCCAGTTCTCCAAGTATGCTAAGATCACGCAGTTTGTGACAGATCATTCCATGATCGACTTTATCAAAGGCCTTTGCAAAGTCGAGATATATCACTTCCACATTTGAGTGGTTGAGCAGTCGTTTCAGCACTCAGTCATAGTGTTGTAGGAGCTGAGTTAAGCAGCTACTTCCTGGTTGGAAACCATGTTGGGTGTCAGGCAGCAAGTCATTTTCTTCAAGGAAGGTGATTAGTTTCCTTCTGACTATTCGTTCCATGACCTTGCTGATGTGTGAGGTCAGAGAGATAGGTCTGTAGTTCTTGGCCTCCGCTCTGCTACCTCCTTTATGAATAGGGCATATCTTACCTTCCTTCAGTTTTCTTGGAAGTTTGCCAGTTGCAAGGAAGCTCTGAAAGAGGAACAATAGTGGTCTTGCTAGGACTCTCTTACATTCTTTTAGAAGGATTGCCGGGAATCCATCGGGGCCAGTAGCTGAGTTAGTTTTCATTTTATCTATAGCCTTTATTACATCGGCTTCCTTTATATTGATGTCATCAATCATCGCTGCCTCTGATTTTATATCTGCAGTGGTAAAGAAGTCAGTTGGATTGGTGATTTGGAAATGCCCAAGGGATGGAGTGAAAACACTCTTGAATTGCTCATTCAGTATTTCATTTACCCTCATTGGATTTCCTGTGAGTGTGCCATCCTTTTCAAGGCGTGGCCCTATCCTACAGTGCACCGTAGTTGTTTCTTTGGCATACCTGTAGAAAGCTCTGGGGTTAGATATTATGTTGTCTATAGCCCAGGCTTCTTTGTGTGCTCTTTCCTTTTCATGGGAGAGTTGCAGACATTTTTCAATTTCCAACAGTTTTATTTTCAGGCGGGACTTTTCACTGCTTTCAAGTTGTTTGTTTCAGCGATTTGAAATTTTTGTACGTCGTCTCATTAAACTTTTCCTCTCTCTGGGGATTTTGTTCTTGGGACACATTTGTAGCATATGGCTTGCATTACAGACATGAATTGTTGAAGTTTCACGTCGATGTCTGGTGAGGAGAGACATTCAGGCCAGTTTTGTTTGAGGATCTCTTTCTCAATTTGTTTCCAGTTTGTCTTATGGAAGTTCAAGCTGGAAAGATTCTGAGAGTTTCTTGTAGGCTGCATGTCCATGCTTTCCTTTGGCCCGTACATGGTCAGCTCTACCATATTGTGATCCGAGAGTAGTGTCGGTGTCACTTTCACATTATGGATGAGATCCATATTATTTGTGAAGCAGTGATCCAGTGTGTTACCCGCCCTGGTTGGTTGGAGTATTACTTATTCCATGTACAGGGTGTTGATGAGGTTCAGGAGGGACCTCGCCTGTACTCGTTCACATCGTGTCATTCCTGGGAGAGAAAGGCCCTCGGGCCATCTGACATTGGGTAGATTGAAGTCTCCCATAAGAAGTACACTTATGTGTTGTTCTAATGTGACTAGAACTTCTATTTGTATAAGGCAGTCTTCAAACTTGCCTACATGGCTCGGGGCATCTGGAGGGCGATATATAGCACACACAACTACACCAAGTTGCCTTATATGTACAATTAGTGTGTCACACACCGAGTTGGAGTATGAAAAAAGGACCTGGGGTGTATATATATATATTGTTCCACGCTATAAGTGAAAAATCACCAGCATTGAATCATGCACACGTAATATACTTCATCATTGATAGAAAATTATTTGTATGTACTTTGTATTTCATATAGCTAGGAATGCCTTTTCATAGAGCTTGAAAGGTATTTCTTCCTCGGGGAACGGGTAGAAATCCAGAATGTAAATGGTCAGGAACAATGTTGGCAAATAATTTTCTCTTGGACTTTATTGATTCAGGCAATGAATCACTGTTGCAGATAGGATTCTTTTAAAAGAAAGACAATGGCTAGAATTATTTAAATTACAATTGAAATCCTATACAAAATTCTGTCAGCTCCATTGCTTTCCTTTTAACAAGATATTCTCGATACAGCAAAGTGGGAATTAAATTTAAAAAGCAAATCATCGTAGCTACATATGGCTGTAGCAAGTCATTTGAATAGAACTTTGGTCATGTGACACTAAGTTTAACTGGTGGAACGGATGACGTGCTGAGTCACTGGGCAATATATATATATATACATATATATAATACAGCGACTATTTACTTCAATGTTTAAGTGATTTCTGAAAGATCGCTATCTGTGTCTATAGCTCTTTGTATATATATATATATATATATATATATATATAAAAATAATGAGGGTGATAGCATTAATTTTTTGTGGTTAGATCGTAGGTGATCTACTTCTAGCATATTGGATGTCCACTTAGTGATCATCTCTTCTTATACGCATATATATATATATATATATATATATATATATATATATATATATATATATATATTATTATTAGAGACAAAACCACTATTTTGCAAAACAAACAAGGAAGACTTAATCAATACATAAGATTTTAATAAATAGTCAAAAAAAACCGCCACTACAATCGTTTCTTGTCTTGATCGACAATCTTCAGGTGGACTTCCAATAAGTCAGTTTCAATTGTATTGATTATTCTTTCCTTGTTTGTTTTGCAAAATAGTGGTTTTGTCTCTAATAATATTTTATAATATTTTAACTATAAAATTGGATTTAATCCTAAATCTGATTTTTTTCCCTGTAAATTGGATTTTTTTCCCTAATATTTATTATTTATAATATATTATATATATATATATTCTATATATATATATATATATATATATATATATATATATATATATATATATATATATATATATATATATATATATATTATATATATATATATAATATATATATATATGTATATGTATATATATTATATATAGTTGAAATTTACAGAAAAATAAAAGATGAAGACAGGTCTATAAACAAGATGTGTACTATTTTGACGGTCGGGTAAGTGAGAAAGTCTTTTACGTTTCGAGCCTACGCTCTTTATATACATATTCTTTTATTTGTTTCAATCATTTGATTTCAGCCATGCTGGGGCACCGCGTTGAAACATTCTAATGGAACAATAGAACCCCAGTGTCTATTTTTGTGAGTCTAGTACTCATTCTATCGTATTTTTGGGTCGAAACGCTAATTTACGGGGACTTAAACATACCGACGCCTGTTGTCGATCGCTGATGGGAGCCAAACACGTGTAAAGGCACACATACACAAACTCATACACACAGAGTTTTATATATATATATATATATATATATTTCAGTCTCCTTCTACGAAATCCACTTACAAGGCTTTGGTAGTATAGAACACCTGCATAAGGCGCCAAGATCCTAGCGATAGCTGGTACAATAGAATTGAAGACAGTCAGCTGGTGGTCTTGTTTTTAGTAATAGCTATTGCTGGTCAGTACCCTCCATCAATTTTGTGACTTCTGATAACTTTGCCTTTTGGTTCAAATTGCTAAGCCACATCACAAAACATTTTGTTCAGAGGTGTACGTTCCCGTTCGTCGGACAGTTTTGGTTGAGAATGGAACAAAAATGAGGACATATTTATATTTATATACTTGCGTTGATTGTGTATCGATCAATAGATGCACATTGATACATACACATTTCAAATGTGTATCTATCAACGTAACTGCATATTTACAAATATACCCCTCCCTCCCGTATTCGAGCATTTTTGTGCTTACTATGTTACATACATACACACACATACACACAAATATATATATATATATATATATATATATATATATATATATATATGTGTGCATGTATGTATTATGCAATTTACTTATGCACAAGCAATAATCAGGTGCAGTGAAGAAAAATTTTCAGATCGTCAAAAACCTTTTAAATAATTCAATAACATGCAATTATTGTATCGCTGATATTGTTATTGAAGCTGCGATTCTCAGTAGAATTCAGTACCTTAATGAAAGCAGCGTGGAAGACATCCAGATATTAATCTAAGAGGGCGCTCTGAGGAAAATTGAATCGCATTTAGTTTTTGATGGGATTAAAACTTCTAGTTACCTTATTGTAAATTTATAATTGTCTTAAATGATATTTTCTAATTTTGCTTAGAATCTTCTGGTAAAAAACATTAGATTTCTCTTTAAAGTACATAGAAGCTTGCATGTAGCTTTCTCTGCGAAATCTTCTCTGGATATGGTCTTACCGTCTTTTTTATGTCACGCATTTCCATAGGCATTCTGGCAATATTTAGTATAAATGCAAATTAATTATTTCTCCTATTTTTGAAGTCATAGCGTTCCTCTAATATAGAGTGATGTTTTGCAATAATTAGATATATAGCATTCCGGTACATTGTAGCTTATCTTTCCCTTATGATATATATATTTAAACGCAATAATTACACATACTAATACGCTGTATTTGAAATTCAAAAGTACATATCCCCTTCAGCTTTAATTTATAATTCGATATGTTACACATATGGAAGTGTTTGTTTGTAGACTGAGAAATCCGTATAATAATAAAGCCATAGACAGATATTTTTCAAATCATATATATTTCTAGTTAGATTGTTTATGATATGCTTTACATAAGTAAACGCTATATCACGTGTTACTTTCCGTACGATTTGCAAATCTGAAGTGCTTTGAGAATCCAACAGGGTCCCCTAGACAATATTACTAAAATTTTACATTAGCAATATAAAAGGAAAAAGGGAAATGTTGAATACTTACTAATTCTCAGAAAATACTATGAGAAATTGGCAATTATGCATTAATGTGGAAGATCATAGAATTTTCTACAATTCTTGCTGTAAAAAATAATAATCATATTCGACATTAGCTTATATTGCTTTTCCAAATATATTTAATCATTTTTGTTTCCATGTATAAATTAAGAACTAAGTGAAATTGTCGGATGGAATTGCAAGCGCTCATTTAAAATCAAATAATTAAATTTATAGTAGAAGTATGAAAGATTTTAGGATTTTTAATGATTCTATTCTGCCTCTACGATTTCAGCTATGAGGAATATACGCATGCGCAAGTACAGACAAACACAATGAAGGGTGAAGGAAATGGCAAGAAACAAGTATTGTTTAAACAACTGTTTTAGCCTACAGCTTTCTCCATCTATGTTGCATTGCAATCAGAGCTGATTGCATATTCATCACCTTATAGCTTCCTTGGAATCAATAAAACGAAGAGTATGTTTATTTGGGGAAGCATTTAAAAAGATGGAAGCGATTACGATCAAAAAGGTAAAATTCCATAAACGGTCATATATTCAAAGGATAAAATCCACTCCCAGAAAATACGCAGTAATAATTAAATGTTTACAGGGTGACCCAAACGTAGGTTTACAGTTATCACGTAGACACTTTAAATTCCCTTTAAAATATTTTATTACATTTAAATTTCTATTTTACAAACTGAAAAGGGAGCTTGACAAAATTAACTCAGCATAAAATAATGTTGCATGTTTCTATAATTCAGATCTAAGCTGTTAGATGTATGCGGTAGGGGTAGTTGATTAACTGTAAATCTACTTTTGGTCCACCCTGTATATACACACGTGCATAATGCGTACATATATAAATAACTATACTACACATAGTGAGAGATATACAGAAATATGCATGGTATGCACATACCAATGATCTTCAGAACACTGGCAGAGAATTCTGTGGTCGCCATAGAGTGCTAAAGAAATGGTGTTGTAAGGTGTAAAAGCTATGACCACATTATTCACCCTATGGGCTCTAGCCAGATTGACTATAAATAGGCTAGAACAATGCAACAAAAATATACATAGGTATATTCACGTCTCTCTCTCCCTGTGTATGTATGTACGCATGTATGTATGTATGTATGTATGTATGTATGTATGTACGTATGTATGTATGTATGCATGCATGTATGTATGTCATTATTCAGTTCAATTTCAATTTTTGGGGGCCAATAGAGAAAGAGGCTGTTTCTAACCGAGATCCAAGGCTCCTTCATCGTAATTTCATCAACAATAGGTTATTTTTCTATGTATGTATGTATCAATGTGTGTATGTATGTATGTATCTATGTATGTATGTATGTATGCATGTATGTCTGTATGTATGTATGTATTTATGCATGTATATACATACGTATGTATGTATATATATAGAATAGAATATAAGGATATAATCACGTTAATGATTTTTACCAGGTAGTCAGCATGCAATAGAAAATTATATGTAATTTATACATTAAATTAATATATATATAAATATATATAGATATATATATATATATATATATATATATATATATAATATATAAATATATGTGTGTGTGTGTTTAATTATATTAAGGGAGCAAGGGTAAAAACGACCTATCTCCAACATGCTTTAAAATGCCGCGGCACTCGGATACTACCTAAAACTCCAAAACATATATACGGGTTATAGTCGGGCGAGTAAAAAGAATATTAAAAAGACTTCACATTAAATGTGAATTGGGTCCAATTTCTGGATTAAAGCCATAAAACAAGCTTTTTTCCGTCCTCAACACAATACACGAGAAATATAAATACAAATAATTACACAGAGCAGTATAATTATTTATAGCAGATTCGCACGTCTACATACAGATATATGCACGTATAGATCAAAGATAAGTCAAATTCTTATCTTTTTCACAACAACGTGTATATTATCAAAATAGCTCCGCAGCAAATGCTATTCCGATCAGAAACACACACACACACACATATATATATACGAGCAACCCCCCCCCCCCCCGTTAGACAGTTAAACCATATTTTCTCAAAAAAACTTGTCTGACCGTCCCATAGGCCTCCCCTTTGAGAAACATTGATTTAACCTAAATTTGAGACACCAGCAAAAGAAGAAATAAAGATAGATTTTCTTTGTATTCCAAAGAAAAACGATTTTACAAATACACGTTCCCACGGCTTTATCGATCGCATTCTCACCTGGAATCGACTTTTGTAATTTTTTCAAGACTTATACACACCGTGATACCGTCGGTATATGCATTTCAAATTTGAGCGCAATCGCATGGAGGATGCTCTAGATCCTACAAGACACACACACAGACAGGCAGAACGATTATATATATATGTAATATATATATATAAATATGTGTCTGTGTGTGTGTGTGTGTGTGTGTGTGTGTGTGTATGTATGTGTGTGTTTGTGTGTTTGTGTGTGCCTGTGTGTGTGTATACATACATGTATATATGTGTTTGTGCGTGTGTGATAATTTTGATTATGCTGCATTGTAGCTCTCTCAATTTTCTATTGATTTCTTGGTCTTTATTTTCTCAACCCGACGTTAAATATTTTTGCAGTTAGTCACTGAAACTATCGACGGCGATTCATGCCTATTTCGCTCGTAGATTTCCGGTAAGATTCAGATTAATACCTTGGAGAATATTCCGGATTACCTGAAGACAAACACCTAGAAAATAGAAATATTTTTTATTAGAAATTTTAAACTGAACAATATCAATATCTTATTAATATACTTGAAAATAATTGCATCTCGAGTTTTATACGATATTTAATTTGAAAATTCATATCACACTGCCCATTGGCAATTACACATTACAACATCTTAGGGTTAGGGCAGCGGACTCGCGGACGTAAGAACACGGTTTCGATTCCCAGACCGGGCATTATGAGTGTCTATCTCGCAAAACACCCAAGCCCCAATGAGGCTCCGGCGGTGTGGTGGTGAACTCCGATGTACTATTTCACCACAACATTTTCCCACACTTTCTTCCTACTTCTGCTACAAAGCAGAGGAACCATAGTGCAACCCACTATGATGTAGTAAACTTTCAGACTCTAGTCTAGATTGCGCATCCTCTGTACCCCAGGATGGTTCAGCTCCCCACCCGTTAAAAGCCGCCGTTTACGGAATAAGGATAACAGCGTAGCATTCGCCCCCTTGCAACCGCCAGTCTATCGCATGTGGTGGGTGGATCTTCAAGCTGCCACACACATTCTTAGTAGCTTAGAGTAGGCTCGAATTAGAAATTATTCTTTGTGGCTAATGGCGTGAGTCCTAATTGGAAGAAGAAGAAGAAGAAGAAGAAGAAGAAGAAGAAGAAGAAGAAGAAGACGAAGAAGAAGAAGGAGGAGGAGGAGGAGAAGAAGAAGAAGACGAAGAAGGAGGAGGAGAAAGAGGAGGAGAAGAAGACAAAGAAGAAGAATGGAGGATGAGGAGAAGAAGAAGAAGAAGAAGAAGAAGAAGAAGAAGAAGAAGAAGAAGAAGAAGAAGAGAAGAAACAAGAAAGGAGGAAGAAGAAGAAGAAGAAGAAGGAGAAGAAGAAAAGAAGAAGAAGAAGAAGAAGAAGAAGAAGAAGAAGAAGAAGAAGACGACGACATCTGCTGATATATATCTCCATATACGAATTAAGGCGGTGAGCTGGCAGAATCGTTACCAAGCAGGGCAAAATATTTAGCGTGTTTCCCTCCATTTTAGGTTCTAAGTTCAAGTTCTATCGTGGTTGATTTCCCCTGTCATCGTTACGGGGGTCGGTAAAATAAACATCTGTTTAGTATTGGAGTCTATGTAATCGAATAACCCTCTCTTCTGTAAATAGCTGTCCTTGTGCCAAAATCTGAAACCAAAATCTCTAAATACGTAATAAAATCAGCTGTGGTGGAATTGAATATTTTGAGTGAATGCGATAGTGTACGGAGCAAAGTACTTGATATTTCTTTGCGAAAACCCTGAGAGTTAGAGGGAGGTAGACAGATATGTTGCTTGACTTAGTTAACTGAGAGCGAGAGAGAGAGAGAGAGAGGGAGAGTGACAGACAGATAGACTGACAAAGAGAAAGAGAGAGAAAGGAAGGAGTTTAGAGCAACTATTTGGATGATATTCATTATCCGGCTTTTGCAGTATTATCTTAGATCTTATATTTGTTTCTCGCATTAGAATGCGGCCATACTAAGAGTATTCACTTGGAGAAGTTTTTAGTGGAATGAATCGGCCGCAGTAATTATTTTATTTTCGTAAGCCTGGTACCTATTCTTACGGGCTGGTTCGCGAAAAATTTAAGTAACTGGGACGTAAACTCACCAACAGCGGTTGTCAAGAGGTGAGGATAAGCACAGAAACACACACAAACACGTGTGTATATATATATGTATATATATATATATATATATATATATACGAGAGGCTTCTTTCAGTTTCTGTCTTACAAATCTACTCCCAAGATTTTGTCGCCCGCGGCTTTAGAAGAGGACAACTGGCCAAGGTGTCACGCAGCCGGACTGAACCCGGGATCATGTGATTGAAAAAGCAAGCTTTTCACTACAGAGTTACGCCTGCGTTAAATATGGTAGAATTGTTTTGAGTGATATCTATTTGCGATGATTTCTTTTTGAGCTTGTCTCTCGTCTGTTTCACGTTTATATGAAATTAGCTTCGATAATCCAATGCGCTGAAATCTGAATTGTATGAAATTAAATGAAAAAAACAACAACACATATATGGAAAATGATATTGCTTAGAAGCTTAGTTAACGGTTTACTTGATTTTGACACGTGATAGAAATAATACAAGCAGTCAGCTTTTAAATTCTATTTCGTTGCATATCAAGCAGTACAAAGTGAATTTTCGTATTATACAAATCTACGATAGCATTATACTATACCTTAGAAGTATAGATCCGACAAATATCATTAAAAAAATATCAATGTGTATGAACCTATTTATACACATGTCAAAACTGATGAACATGGGAATTCTTTTTACGTCAGCAGTAGGATTTCCATTAAAAAAGACAAGAAAAACAATTATATAAATCGCTTAATTAGAAACAATAAGCGGAGTTTATTGTTTTTCCGTTGTTTTAAAAAACTAATCAAGAACATGTCTCAACAAATCTAATAGCTATTTTCTCATCTATTTATATTCTGCGCTCAATTAAATCATCAACCCACCATTTTCTATCTCTCGTTTAATTGCATTTATGCATACGTAGGTGGATTCAACGGGGAAGTTAACCTATGCCTGTGTGTACTTCAATGGATAACTAGTTTAATTTTAAGTTTTCCAGACAATTTGATTTTTCCGAGAGTATTCATTGGAAACCATTTTATTACAGCGAGAAAAGAATTGTGGAATAGTTTTTCAATTAATGCAGCTGGATTACACAATATATAATATGTTGTTTTCCATTGGGAATAGCTATGTCCTCAAAATACTAGCTTCTTTGATGGGGAATAATGATTCTCAATCGACAGGAATATATTTACAACTAAATAGTTCTTTGGCATTCTGTGAATATAAAACCTGAGGTAACACCTGATCGCAATGTCATTTAGGAGACAAAATGGCGGGGGCTGATATTATGTCAATGATTATCTGTGTTTCAGCAGTAAGATTTTTAACATTAATACTCTCTCTCACAGCAAGCAATTTATAATGTTTAAATATATCTGCAAGAATGTAAAATGCCCACGTCTTTCAAATTATTAGGCGTTTCTGTTATTTCAGTCTATTACGTATTGCACCAGATACCTACCTACCTACCTACATACATAAATACATACATACATACATACATACATACATACATACATACATATATACATACATACATAAATACATACATAAATATCATACATAGATACATATATGCATACACACATACATACATGCACACATACATATGCATATATATGCATGTGTACACGTATGTATACATACGTATACACATGCATACACATATATATGTATGTATGCATGTATGTAGGTAGGGAGGTATATATATATGCTATATGTATGTATATTATTATAATTATCATTTTATTAAATAATTAACATTTTAATGTCCTAAAGTGGATGAACCAACTATTGTGCTTCTCTATTTTCTTATTTACAATATATATATATATATACATCCTTTTTTCAAGTGATTCATTCACGCATTAGTCTGGAGTTCAACCCTTTCTCAAATAATTAATCGAATTAATAAACATCCGTGTCAGCAAAATCTGTCGGACGAAACAGCGCCTTTGTATAGAAGTGATTGTGATTCAAAAGAAAAACTAGGTGACATTAAAAATTAAAGATAAAATTTAGTAAATTGCAGAAAGACTCGAGCATTACAGTTATAAAAAGTATTAAAACGTGGTTGTGTGACGGTAAGAAACATTTGATAGACAGTGTAGTTAGGCATATGCAGCTGATGGCTTGTAAGGGTGTTAGATGGAGCGCAAAGAGAACACCAGTTGTTATAACATAATATATAATTACAGCATAATACACCCAATGAACATTTATAATGTGTAGAATATAACTAGTATATCACATTATGCATTACAGAACACAAAACTATTACAAGAATGTTAAGAATAATATTTGGTTTCGATTGGATTTCAGTGGGGTTGCAACAACAGCGAATTTACATTAGCATAATGAACTTCCAGTACAGATTTGGAAGTGGGCTATGATTGTCTAATGTACGGTCAGTAGAGTGTATATATTTATAAATTATAATGTCTTATGTCAAAACATCCGATTTTCAGTTATACAAAACAGATTATCACATATTGTGAATAGGCTGCGTACGCTGTGAAAGTTGCTTGTAACATATTCAAGGTGAGGATGTGTTTCTACAAATATGATCTTATCGCTAGTGAAGCCCTAGGACATTTCCAAACAACATGCACGTATCTAAAAATGTAGAGTGATCCGTTCTGCAAGCTAGAAGACAGGACGCTAGAATATGTATTTAATGCAGACCTAATTGTTGCTTAAGTCTTTTATGCAATAATAGGTTTCGGATTGCCAATACCTATTTCTTTGCTACCCACAAGGAGCTAAACAGAGAGGGGACAAACAAGGACAGAGAATCGGATCAAGTCGATTACATCGACCCCAGTGCATAACTGGTACTTAATTTTATCGACCCCAAAAGGATGAAAGGCAAAGTTTACCTCGGCGGATTTTGAACTCAGAACGTAACGGCAGGCGAAATACGGCTACGCAATTCACCCGGCGTGCTAACGTTTCTGCCAGCTCGCCGCCTTTTCGGGTCTTATATTTTCAGTATCACAGCACCCGAATGGAGTGATATCTGCACATGGAGTTGTCTTGGTTTTAGCAAGTAGAACCAATGTAACTATTATAGGCATTTCCATTTGAGAATTTCTTGTTAGATTTACAGGTCTGTAAACCATCTTGCTCAAACCAGTGTCCAGAATATGTTATCTATGGCCTATTTGGCTTTGTGCGATTCTATAAATTCGTAGCTATCTCCATCATTAATTCAGTAATTTCCTCTGGAATTCTCCATAATTCAGATATTTTATCTATCTCATACAAGGTGCTGCGAACAAAATAACCTGATTCTCACAGATATAATAAATCTGTGAGATTTTGCTGCACCCTGTATTTCCTTATAACGTTTTGTAATCTGTTGTGTGACGCAGTGCATTTCAATTGATTCTTGCTATAAAAGTCTGTTTATTTAGCGGTTGAATGTTTTGGAAAACTCTTCTAATATATCCAATATAAGCGATAGTTTTCAAGTTTATTACTTCCGCGTTCACAATCATATATTTGTGTATTTTACAGGTAGCTTTATCCCATTAATGCATACACGTCGTTAATGACAATATTTTTTATATTAAATTTAGTGTCGTTATAGTACAGCATTACTATTGGCGTATTTGATGTAATGCATTTTGTGGTGATTTCTGTGAAGTATATTCAAGTCTTCGCGTATTTATGCTTGTGTGGAATTCTTTCTTTTGTCTGTAAGTGCAATCCACTAAATATTTGGAAGTCAATGAAGAGTTCTTTGAATATGTATTTCTGTGTATGTTAGCTTACGTGGTGTGTACAGAGGGGAAAATATTAAGAGCATAAGAACGATGCAATAAAAACAGGTCTATTAAAATTGATAGCATATACATAATGAAAGAAAAAAAAGGGGAGAGAGAAAGGAAAAAAACGAGGTGAAATATAATGAACGTGGGAGGTTTTAATAGAGAAACAGTGAGGGAAAAACAGACAGCGGACAGAGAACAGCAGAGTGATATAATATTGAGACAGAAAGAAAAAAAAACTAGATTAAAACAAACCCCCCCCCCCAAAAAAAAAAACAGGTGATAAATTACACGGTGTAATAAGTCTGAATGAGAGAAGAAAACAAAAGAAAAAACACAAGAAATATAGATGGTAAAAGAGCAAAGGGCAGTTGTATTTATTAGGAGTTCTCATTCTAATAAGTTAGGTTAAATATTTTAGCTGTATGCAATTGTATTATTTTGCCAATGCAGTGCCTTGCACCGGAAACATTTTATATTACTGATTCTTTTGGTTAAAAGCCTTGCCATGTTTTATAGCTGTATTCCTGTAGACTTTAATCTATGAATTTGGACAACAGAACAGTATTGCCGTCGAAATCGACTGTATTTATTCCCCAGAAAATGAAAGTTCACTAATTTTCCGTTTATGCTTTTACTTAATAAAAAATTTATCTCCCACTCTATTCACACATGTATATATACACACACACACACCACACACACACACACACACATATATATATATATATATATATATATATATATATATATATATACATATATATATATATATATATATATATACATATATACATACATGCATACATATATATATATAATATATATATATAATATATATATATATGTATGCATGTATGTATATATGTATACATATATATACACATAGATACAAACATACGTATGTATGTATGTATGTATGTATAAACAATAATAATAAAATAGAATCAAGTGAGCTTTTGTGAACCTAGATCGACATGTTACTACAGTAATAATGTAAGGAAGGACCAGAAGAGCCATAGGAGTTTCAGTGTTTTACAGTCTATTATAAAATAGGAAATGTGTTCATGATAGCCATACATTACTGAAAGTTGTTGCCTGAATAAACGACGTAAACGATCTTCCCTAATTGAAAAACGGATTAGCTATCAGTCTAAAATATACTTTGCATCTATAAACACACGTCATTTGTTCCATACATACTACATTTCTATAGAATTTCATAGGCGTAAAAGAAATGGGAACTTGCAGCTTTATTTCATTTGCAAACGCGTTGTTTTTTCTTTCCTGTTCAAGTACTATAAATTTTAGAAAAAAATTACGCCAGGGAGATGTATATTTTGAACACTTACATACCATTATAAATGCATTATAGATGCATCAACGTTGGATCTAGTCTAAAATCTGCAGAAAAAGGAACTTTCTTTTCACAATCCAGGATCCCAAGCTTCGATCCGTCAACATAGCACCTTGCGTATATAACTATTTAGCATGGCCATACCTAAATCCAAGCAATTTTAGTATATGTGTGCTGATAGACACAGTTAAGAAACCCTTCCATTAAAGTATACTGGCATACCTCGGTCTAAGTTGTTCTGATTTTAGTCGTTCTCGATTATACGTCGGTTTTCATGATTAATATATGGAAAACATTTAAATCAAGTTAAGTCATTTTATTCGACTTTACGTCTGTCCGCCACAAGTATTGGAATCGTGAAATCACTAGAAAACCATTAAAAGCACATACAATCAGGTTACTGTACAATAAATAAGAATAAAATCATAGAAAATCATATTAGAATACGTACAGTAAATGTTAAGATACACAACATAAATTATTGTAGCATAGTGAACGAAATCATGAAATCACAAAAACACCGAATTGGATATACGTATTGGTAAACTTAAAGTAATTTAGTTCTTCTTTTACAGTTGGGAAATAATCAAATCTGAATTTGTTTTGTAAGCTTAAAATGGCTCTTACTTTACCATGCCTTTGGACAAACTACATTTATAAATAAATCGTCCGTGATGTACGGTAAAAAAGGCAAAATTTGTATTCGTAAATTTAGATTACTTTTTTTTTTACTGTACTGCATTAAAAATAATCATTTGTTTGCAAGCTTAAAATAAGTTTTTATTAACCATGTATCATTGAAAATGCTTACATAAATAAAGTACAGAACTGGGAATTGTTATTATCGGTTTAGCCGATAGACAAGTAAATTCGGCCTAGCCTAGCCTAGTGATAAGTTAATTCGACTTAAGTCGTTTTTTGGGCTTCAGTCGTGTCTCCTGGATCTAATTAACGACGTAGGGGGAGGCATGCCTGTATTTGTTAGCATCATATAATCAATTCATCCTCTCCTTTCATCTAAACCTCCTGATAGATGTCTCATAGTCTACTCTAGTGCAAGCTTTCAGAGTATGTAATGTGTGTGGTTTAAAGATAAACGTCTTACATACATTCAACATAATAGAGTCTCTCCAAAGAAAGGCATGTTTACTTTCCTAACATATATCATAAGTTATGCAATGAAATTCATTCTTATGATAAAAGCATCACACTGTCTTCAGGTTTTCTATGATTCGGACAAATCGAGTTGTTAAGGTACGTTGCACTTAAAGTACGAAATATCCAAGCACAATGACGTAAGCAGACAGAAAATATATCTGAAAGAATCATTGTCTTTTACACCGTGATCAGCTTTATTCTCATATATCTACGACCAAAAACGTTGCAGACATAAATATCTATACTTTTTTTCCCTTTTTTCTATCTCAACCTTTACCAAGTAATATGATGTTTTCAAAAGCTCACGTAGGCACGGAAGGACTACCTCGTAGGCTCGTGTAACTATTCAGTGATAATATTTATGTTTTTGTCATTTTATTATTTGCATGTCTGATGAAACAATTAATTCAGGCGTAAACTGCATATATTATAGAAATTTAACTAAAACATTCATAATTTTGAGATCGATGAAAATAGCATCAATCATTTATTCCTATCAGTCTTAACGAGAATATCTTTTCCCCAGCATGTAGTCCTTGACAAAAATACAACGCATATTAGAACGAGGTATTGCTACCGGAAATAAATGTTAAGTCGGTCGCATAAAAGTCTAATTCATATAAAACAAGAGCAATAAGAGAGCGCAAACCTCTTCCAAGGCAACACCAAGGTGCTCTCAACAATTATCCTGAGGTAATTTTAAAATGAGAATATCTGAAATAAAATCGACTGCTCTCACAAACAACAATTCTAAAACTGAATCCGACCACTCTCACAAATTAAGTTTTAAAAGAACCCCCAAAATCAGGAAGAATAATCCAGAATCCTTGTCCGGTACCTGATCGATTGCAAAACCTAATCAATTCCTGCCAGTTGCGAGGCCAAATATCCCTGAAAGTTTCATCTGAATCCATCCAGCGGTTCTTGAGATATCTTGTCCACGGACAAACACACAGACAAAAAGCACAATTGAAAACAATACCACCGCCTTCACTAAGTCGGAAGTAATAAAAATGAGTATTGAAACTGTCACCAACAGACACCATCGGCAAAAAATCAGGCGAGCAGGTATCATTAAATGTAAACTAGATTAATTAATCAATGCTCCTAGCTCAATTTCAGTCTACCGGCAAAATTTCAATAATTAACTTTTAAATATTTTTCATATGCTAAGTAATCACAGTTTCTATTATGATATCAATTGACCTAACTTCGAAATTTTGTGTTTATTACTGGCATTGAGTCTTTGCTGGCCAAACGAAATTTCAGACATTAACAATTACCTGCAACATATTTTTCTATGTAAAATTAGCATTTTTCATTTATTCACATGGTACATACTCTGCGCCCTGTTCTTATTCAGACAAGTAATTGACGTGTAACTTTTGCACTTGAGTATGTCTGTCATGCGTGCTGATACTATTTTTGTATTCCTTGCTAGTGAAATAGATAAAGAGTCCAGGATAATGTCAGATTGAAAATAGCAGCCATTTCTTTCACTTAAAGAAAAATTACATTCTCACAAAAGAGACAGAATAGAGAATATATTATTAGATCCGTTATCCCAGAATAACATACAGGACCATTGCAAATGAAACGCATTTGTTCACATATCTCATCAAAAAGGACCGAACTAGGTCTAAAGAAGCAAATTTGATTGATGTTGCTTTTGTCGCAGTATTTGCTAAGCTACAATGGAGTACGGCATTTTTATAAAATATCCAAACTTACATTATTCAATGCGTTGCAATATTTGTATCGTAAACATAATAGGGTGTGGCTTTAAACATATTTTCTACATGGTCAGTGACCGCTCGGATATATTCCCAAGTTCAGCTGAAATAACTTTCTACTTATTGGGAGTCATCTGTCATTAACCCTACAGAAAAAGAAATCTTTCAAAATTTACAACGACCGCTTTACCACTTTTTCGATAACAGATCTAAAAAATACAGAAACCTATTAATCTCACTTTAATGACTATAAATCCTCAGCACACCCTGAATCTAATTATCATCTAGTTATATAATGTTCTTTAATCATACTTTCTTTCAAATCTTACACTACCATCGAAAAGTACCTTTATACGTAAAATTGTTAAGGAAGCAGCTAGAGAGATGCGATGGTCATGGTATTTCGAGCTGCTTCTAATAAACATCGTAAATATAACACAATACAACAGCAACAACAAGAGCAAAAACAGCAAAAACAACAATCCGAAGGCACCACGAGGACCATGTGCGCATAACAACGGACGATATCCTTGCACAGATATCAAATCTGCCAAGCTGGAAAGCAGCAGGACCAGGCGGAATTTAAGGCTACTGGCTCAAGTGGTTTAGGTCAATACATAAAAGAATTGCGTTGTAATTATACAATTGCTTACAGAGCAGTACAGTTTTGGAGTGGATGGTAGGGGGAAGAACAACTTTGTTAATGAAAGCTCAATCAAAAGGCAATGAGGTTGGCAATTACCGATCTATTGCTTGTCTTAACGTCCAATGGAACGTATTAAGAGGTACCCTCGCAGGGAACCTATATACGTTCCTTGCGGAAAATAATCTTCTGTTAGTAGATCAAAAGTGATGCCGAAAAGGATTCAAGGGCACAAAGGACCACCTTGTGATAGACAAGGTTATAATGAAGAACTGTAAAAGGTACCAAAAAAACTTGTGCATGGCCTGCGTAGACTTCGAGAAGGTTTACGGCATGCTGCCGCATTCCTGGGTTTGGGAAATACTCGACATGTGTGGAATATCTGAGAACGTGTTTGCACTGGTTAAGAACAGGAAGCATTGTTGGAAACCGCGTATTTCCTTTAACAACCAGCACTTAGCCGAGGTAACAATCAAAAGTGATATCCTTCAAGGAGACTCTCGTTCACCTCTGTTATTTTTTATTGACTTGATCCCACTTTCTGTAGTCTTACGTAAAATCAACATGCACTATGAGCTTCGAAAGATCGGATCTCGTTTTAACCACATTCTTTTCATGGTTGATTGAAAATTGTTTACACAAACAGAGCCTGAAATGGAAGGCTAGTTGAGACTATGCAAATGTGCAGCAAGAATATAGGGATGGAATTCGGTATCTCGAAGTGTGTGGGGCCTACTTGAAGCGAGGGAAAAGTGTAATTATCTTGAACAGAGAAATGAAAGAAAAGTTCACCACTGCATATTTCAAGCGCCTTAAACTTATCTTGAAATCGAAGATCGAATCAAAGAACCTTGTGACTGCCATCAACACATGAGCTGCCGCTGTAGTCCGTTATAGTGCACCCATCCTGAGATGGACACAAGTGGAGGTTGACCAACTCGATCGCATTCCCCGAAAGACAATGACAATGCATGGTGCCCTCCACCCTAAGGCAAATGCAATGGTAGACTCGGGCTGATTAGCGTACGGGAATGCATTAACAGTTAAAGAAGAAATATGGCAGAATATTTGGTTAACAGCAAAGAAAGCCTGCTGTAGTAGGCTACTAGTGCAGAAGATGTTAACAAAAATGGAATTGAGTGTGTTCATGAATTCCGAACAGCCAACGGGAGAGAAGAAACCCTACTCCGTATGGAATTACATGGTCAGTTCCACCGTGAAACCAACAAATTAAAAGACCCGGAAGTATCATGGAGGTGGCTCAACAAGGGTAACCTAAACAAGGATACCGAAAGGCTAATCATCGTGGCCCAGGACCAGGCATTGAATGCCAATTCAGTGAAAAAGAATATATAACACGTAAGTACATCGCACATCTGCAGAATGTGTGGGAAGAAGGTCAAAACTATGACAAAAGTGGAAGAGATCAATTGGCTGTATTTCAGTTCACACCACCTGAAAATATAACAGATCAATTTATTAATAACAAAAGCACTCATAGAACGCAGACCTCCACCAAGGCAACACCAACATCCTCTCAATGATTAGCCAGAGATGATTTTTAAAATGGGAATATCTGAAATAAGCTCGACTGCTCTCACAAATGAGAATACTAAAAATGAACCTGACTGGTCTCAAAAACAAGTAAAAAAAAACAGGAAAAATAATCCAGAATCCTTGTCCGGTACCAGATTGATCCCAAAATCTAATCAATTCACGTCAGTCATGAGGCAAAATATCCCTAAAGGTTTCATCCAAATCCATCCAGAGGTTCTCGAGATATCTTGTCCACGGGCAGACAAACAAGCAAATACGAGTGAAAACAATACCTCCACCTTAGTGAAGGTGGAGGTAATAACAACACTAATAATCCTTTCTACTATATGCGCAAGGCCTGCGATTTTGGGGGGAGGGGATAAGTTGATTAAATCAACCCCAGTGTGTAACTGGTACTTATTTCATCGGCCCGAAAGGATGAAAAGCGAAATCAACTTTGGCAGAATCTGAACTCAGAATATACTTTTCTACTCTAGACACAAGGCTTGATATTTCAGGAGATGGGGACCAGTCGATTAGATCAACAACAGTATAAAACTGGTACTTAATTTATCGACCCTGATGAATACTGGACATTGTATTTGCTGCAATATTTGCAGCTTTAAATAAAATGTTCTTAGTACGAACACTTGTACTAAACTACTAATTCATTCTTGTTGCTTTTTTCCTTGGTTATATATATATATATATATATATATATATATATATATATATATACGCGTGTGTGTGTGTGTATGTTTATGCATAAATATATGTGCAACATTAAATGTAGAAAGATATGTATAATTATAAAATATAAATAGAAAATTCTTCCTACTCGTAAGTATAAAAGTATGCGTACATCAAACTCATGCTTGTAAAATCAAATCAGCTGCATATATTATACACAACCCATGAACATATGATGGCTATAACCATAGTATATTTTCTGCAAAATCTCTGTCTATGCATGCAC